>NC_048218.1:87323700-87670138 GCF_002007445.2 Ailuropoda melanoleuca
TCTTTTCCGATAGTATTTGATGCTTAGCCTCAGCAATACTATATTAGAAATTTTGCATCTCTAAGCATGAGATGGAACCTTTGGTGGATGATTTTCTTGTTTAGGATTTACACTGAATACAAATGTATTAAAGTTTACATACAAGAACACTCTAATCTTCAAGGTAAATACTATTCTGATTTCCTTCACCAAAGATTGGTTCTAGGACTTTGTATGAATGGAATCATACAATATGTACTCTGTGTC
The DNA here is from genome assembly GCF_002007445.2 of Ailuropoda melanoleuca. Classification (NCBI taxonomy): domain Eukaryota; kingdom Metazoa; phylum Chordata; class Mammalia; order Carnivora; family Ursidae; genus Ailuropoda; species Ailuropoda melanoleuca. Next base: position 87,323,947 of record NC_048218.1, read on the forward strand.
TGGCTTCTTTTGCAAATCATAACATTTGATGTTACATGTATCAGTAGATTGTTTCTTTTTATTTCTAGGTAGCATTCCATCATATGAGTAAACTACAATTTGCTTACCTGTTCTTCTACTGACAGACATTTAGACTGCTTCGATATAGACGTATTTTTATTTCTCTTGGATAAATACCTAGTCTTTGGATTATTGGGCAATATGGTTGATATGTTTACCTTTATAAGAAATTGCCAAATCACTTTTTCAAGTGGTGGTGCCATTTTATACCATCACCAGTGAAGTATGAGAATTCCAGTTACTCAAAAAACTTGTCACTGTATGGTGTTGACAATCCTTTTAATTTCAGCCATTCTAGCAGATATATCTATATCTATCTATATCTTTAACTATATAGATATCTTAAGATTTTAAAATATATCTATCACATTTACCATGAAATACTGATTGTACTTATCTTTTGGGTCCATTATATTTGCCTTTTGGGTGGTCTCTATTTCTCCCTGAAGATCATTTCCTTTTAGCATGGAAACTCATTTTCACATTTCTGTGTAGGAAGGAGTTAAGGGTTAACTCAGCAGCCCCGGATTGCTCAAACCTAGCACATTCACTCCTGAGAGATGAGCTCTGAGCCCTTGGAATATTCTGCCTGAGTCTTTCGTATGCCTGAAGTCCTTGGTCATAAACTATCCAGTAGTTTATGCTAACAGTGTGATTTATTGCGAACTCCATGCTGAGGTCTGATTCCTGATGTGACTCCAGTGATATCTTTATGTCCAGATGCCAGTGGTCCAAACCATGAGTGATGCCTCTCTCTTTTATAGCCTAATGCCAGTTTTCTGTTGTTTGGTTTGTTTTGGCTGCTTGGAATATATAATCTTCACTTCTAGTCCTCTGCCTGGTTTTCTGAGCTTTGGGAGATTTTTTCTGCCTGGCTGCCCTGCTCTAAACTTCAACAGCTACCACTTTGCACATGTTAATGACTTACAGTATCTGGGGTGGATTTCTCTCAGTTTACCTACCCTGCCTCCTCACCTCCAGCAATCACTGTTTTGTACTCAGGAAAGTTCTGAGTGCCTCAGAGGACTTTTTCTCATATATCCTTCCTTGCCTTCAGCCACTGGCAGCTACCTCTTTGTGCTCAGTGGCGATCTGGAGCACCTCAGAGGGATTTCTCTCAGCAAACCTAACTCAGGTTTCAGCAGCTGGTCTTTCACACGGTGAATATCTGGTATGTTTTGAAGGTATTTCTCACAGCTGATCTGCCCTGCCTCCAGCTTTCGGTGTTCCACCTGTGTGCTCAGGGAAGATCTTGGGAAATAGGTGAGGCTACTGGAATGCTAAATCATCATGTTATCTCAAGCGGTCTGTTATAAGTTTATTAGTTCTGCTGATTTTTCCTCACCCATGTCTTTTGTAGATCCCTCCTCATCTTGTCATTCTGCCATAATTGAACCAGCTCTTCTCTCCCAGAAAGGACTTACCAGTTCCTGGATTTCAGTTTACTTAGGCTTATTTGCAGCCTTAGATCTCTAAGGCTAGGGTGGGAGCAGTGTCCCATGCAAATTTTTACATCCCAAGTGGAAACACAAGTCCTATACATAAGCTTTATTTAATAAAAATAGAAGGTGTAAGAAAACAAATATTCATTTATTTATTCACTCATGAAATATTATTGCGTGGTCTCTATGTACCAGATATTGGAAATACAGCAATGAATAAAACCATCTCTTCTCTCAAGGAATTAATAGTCTTCTGGGAAAAGAGATAATACACAAAAATTAAGATATATAAAGTGTTAATGATAAATGCTAAAGAGAAAAAAATAAAGCTCAAAAGGAGATGCAAAATGTCAAGATGGTATTTCATATTTCGAATACTGGAGTCAGGAATTTCTCGCTCAGGTGATTTTGAGTAAAGATCTAAAGAAAAGATAATGCGTCAAACCTATGACCTTTTTCAATCAGAAAATTGGACGTTGGGAAGTGCTATCTGCCAATGTCCTAGGAACTGCTCTATGATGTGCACTGTTGTTCCCCCAACCTTCTAACAGCACCACCATCTCCCCATACAATCAAACATATACAGATATAAATTAAATAACAACATAGATACTATCATGCTTGAACATTTACAAATAATAAGAAAAAGAATGTTAAAACACAGTGCTGTGAAAGAGTGCATGTATGAAGAGGCACTCCAATATATTACTGTGATATATATAAACTAATATTTTTGATCCAGAAATTTGATATTCTGGAATTTATTCTAAGAAAGTGTAAAACACTACAGATTAGTAGTGACTCCATGACTGAAGCCCGGAAAGCCAGTGATCACTTTACAACTTGCTGAAACCTAGCTGCCACCAAGTACACACACTTGTATGAGGTTAATAAGAGGAACATAACACAGCATCCGCTGCTTCTGCTATGAGAGGATAGTCGCAGAGCTGTTGGCCGCCACTGCACGCATGGTAAAGAGATGTGATTCCGGCTTTGTGGTCTTCAAGGTGCAGGTGCTGGGCAACAACATTTCTCTCTATGTTATGTGGTCCTAAAGCCAATAACTGAGCTCACTGGACCTTACTGGAAGTACTGGGCTCTAGATTCAGTTATTCGGGCAGTAGCTTCTTGAACCCTACACTTTTTTTTATCATGCAGAGATAGAAATGCCCTTGGAAGGTCTCTATTATCATCCTGTTATAAGTCAAGCCTGGAAGACTTGAAGGTGGCTCCTGCAGCCCTTCTGAAGCCTTTGTAACAACTAATTCCAAATCAAAAACCCATTTCTGCCTAAAGAAATGCCTCTTGCTACATGCAACTGTCTAGTGACTGATAAAGGAACTAATTGGAAAGAGGCAAGAGGTATGTACAACCTAATATATTGTAGCAATGTTAATTAAAAAAAAAAACAGCACCTTTCCACAGTATATAAATGTTCTTAAAAAAGGAACCAGTTAACAAATATTTATATAGCTATGTTATAAGATAATATACATTCGTTAATTGAATTTATTATTTTGAAAAAAATTCCAACCCTACAGAAAGGTTATAAGTATGTTACAATAAATTCTCCTATACTTACTTTCATTTGATTCACTCATGTACAAAAGATATTGTAATATATATATATATATATATATATTTAAAATGTAAACTATAACATTTTGAGAGAAATTGCAGATACAGTTTCCTTTTGGTAACAATATGTCTACACACATTACACAAAGGAAAATATTCTCAGTGGTTTTCTCTGAGAATAATTACAGGCGATTGATTTTACTTTTGTGCATGTAGTGTTTATAATTTTTCTATGAAGAACAAAATAAATTAATGAAAGGGGATAGAGTAAGTCTCAGGGAATTCTTTGTAATGTATATAGCTCTTTATCAAATTCCTATTTCTAGGATAAAGTGAAAATGCCAATCACCTTTGTGGCTTTTCACCAAGCTAGAGCCTGTCACCTAATTTTGGGATCATGCAATATCTTATTATTTTCTTAACCTATAATTACCTACTGAACATTATTGAAACTTGCTTAACATTTTGGATGATATGCCATATCCAACTGCAAGATATGTCATTTTATTTCAAAGATGACTGAGCTTCATGTAAAACATAATTTAGAAATTAATATCTTTCATTCAATTTCAGAAATTTTCAAACAATAATTCTGGATTACTTTACTTTCAAAGTATACTGCAGAAAAGGGTACCAGTTCTGATGCTCTGATTCTAAACTACCTTTTCTTTATAATCCTCTCTAGATTCATGTCTATTTTAGTTTTACATCTGGGCCACTGCCATCTTTAACTCTTCCTGGGGTTACCATTGACTCTCCCAGATAAATGAGTTGGAAGTACGTCAGGGTGAGATGGGTATCACAGGTGAGTGTCTACATGTGCTCTCCGTATTTATGCGTTATGCTGCCATAGAAAATAGTTTTAAACATCAACTCCAGCCTTAAAGTTGTCATGGTCTCTTATATTCACTTACTGTTAATATGTAACATATAAAATATAGCTTATACACTTAGAGCCAGAATTTGTAAAGGCTCAATATAGATAAATAAACAATAAACATGAAAGTTAACAACCCAGAAACGAATTGCAGGCTCTCATGTACATTATGCAACGAAACGAACAAACACAAATAAATAGGGGATGGATTCCGAAGTGAAATACTCTATAAATAAAGACTGGCTGGAGCAACCACCCATAAAAATGTTCAATCCCTCTTCACAACACCTACACAATGTTGGAGCACCTTAAGATAATTCACCCTCTTTGAGAATTCTTCCGTAGGCTGAATTGAAATGATTTCTCTACTCTTTGGAGACCTACACAAAATTGTTATCATGGCCCTCAGGAGTATTGTTTCAGGGTTAAAATAGCTTAATTTCTTCTGCTGTTTAATTTATTCATCACCCTGGTCCTAAAATAATAATTTCCCTACTAAAAAATATAGTTAACAGTAGTTACTGTGGAGAGATTAGTGTCAAATTATAGGACGCTTAAGGCTATAAATTTGCAGGTGAAATTCCAGATCAAAGGGAAGGAGTCATCAGTGCCTTCGAGTCTTATCGGCACTGTATATTGAGGTGTGTTTCTGAAAAAGTGTATGTGAATTGTAGATCTTGCCCTTTGAAGAAATCCATTTTCAAAGTGAAGGGATTGAACACTTACTTAAGCTTCTGTAAAAATTCCAACTTTTGGGTGCATGTAGGGTTTGTTTAAGCAGCATTTCCCCAACCACTTTCACAAGATACCTATAGGAGAATGGTTCTAGAACAAAACAAATTTGGGAAAGGCTGCATGTCCTATTTGCCTCTGGATCTTTGCCGTGCATCAGATACCTACTGAAGGTTCTATTTAGTATATCTTTCACAACACACACTGGGAAATATGAGTTTAAAGCAAGATTCATTATCATGCTTATTTGTTCAACTGTTCTTTTAATATTATTACATCCATCTCCTCTCGCTTCAGAGTTCACTTTTTAGCAAAGCGTTTATTTCATGTGTTATTTTGACCAAGAGCCAATCTAGATTTTTCATTTTAGATTGTTTTTTTAAATCATTTAAATTATTTTACATTACATTAAACATTAAATTATGTTTAAAATGCACAAAATAATGATTACATATACATACATGCTGTGAAATGATTATCCAGATCAAGATAATTAACATATCCATCAGCTCACATAGTGAACATAGGTAACTGTGTGTGTGTGTGTGCATGTGTGTGTGTGTAGAATGCTTCAGATCTATTCTAAAAAACTTTGAAGTATACAGTACTGTTATTATCAACTCTGGTCACCATGCTGTACATTAGCCCAGTGTCATTCTTTGGCATTTGGATATCCAATTTTCCTAGCATCATTTATTTAAGAGTATGTTCCTGATACCCTGTCAATAATTAGCTGACCATATATGCGTGGCTTATGTCTATACTCCCTGTTCTATTCCACTGACCTATGTGCCTATTTTTATGCCAGTACCATACTGTTTTGATCAATACAGCTTTGTAATAGATCTTGAAATGAGGGAATGTGATACTCCCAGACTTGTTCTTTGTTAATATCACTTTGGCTATGAGAGGTCTTTTGTGGCTCCATAAAATTTTAGAATTTTTTCAATTTCTGTGAAAAATGCCATTGGAATTTTGACAGAGATTGCATTGAATCTGTATATCAATTTGCAAAGCGTGGACATTTTTAATAATAATAATTCTTCTCATCTAAGAACATGAATTATCTTTCCATTTATTTGTGTTTTCTTCCATCCTTTTCATCAATGTCTTACAATGTTCAGTATACAGGTCTTTCACCTCTTTGATTAAATTCATTCCTAAGCATTTGATTGTTTTCAGTGCTATTGTAAATGGCATTGTTTCTATTTATTTACTTTTTAAATTTTATTTATCTATTTGAGAGAGAGAGAGAGAGAGCATAAGTGGGAGGAGGGGCAGAAGGAGTAGCACACTCCCTGCTTAGCGGGGAGCCTGCCACAGGGCTTGATCCTGGACTCCAGGATCATGACCGAAGGTAGATGCTTAACCAACTGAGCCACCCAGTTGAGCACCCCAATGGCATTGCTTTTAAATTTCTCTTTCAGATAATTCATTGTTAGTATACAGAAACAGTATAACTGTAACAGTTAGTATACAGAAACAAATTATTTTGTTAAAGAACCAAGGGAGCCATTCAAATACGAAATATCAACACAAATACAAATTTGTTTGGTCAAGATGCTACTTAAAAATATAACTAACAAAAGCAAAGGAGCATAATTTATACAACTTATTCAGGGTAAGCACATGCCACTAGAAACTAAAATGATCCCAGTAGTTATATTTGAAGAGGTGTTTTAGTTTGCTTGTTGTTTGTTTTTAAGTAGGTTCCATGCCCCGCTCGGAGCCCAGTGCAGGGCCCAAGCTCAGAACCCTGAGAGAAGACCTGAGCTAAGATTAAGAGTCAAATGCTTAACTGACTGAGCCACCCAGGCACCCCTGAAAAGATGTTTTGTAAAGCATGAAGCCATGTCTGCTTAAATTAATTTCATTACTCAGAGAAATTTTAGATAAAATATCATACCTCATAAGGACAAAGCATTACTATTGTAATTGCTATATAGATAATTAGCTGCTGACATCAGTGGTAGGTTTGTTTTTTTTTTTTAAGATTTTATTTATTTATTTGACAGAGATAGAGACAGCCAGCGAGAGAGGGAACACAAGCAGGGGGAGTGGGAGAGGAAGAAGCAGGCTCACAGCAGAGGAGCCTGACGTGGGGCTCAATCCCATAACGCTGGGATCACGCCCTGAGCCAAAGGCAGACGCTTAACCGCTGTGCCACCCAGGTGCCCCCAGTGGTAGGTTTTTAACTAAAATATATTAAAGATCAAGTGGGGGGAAAGGACAATTAATTCATCAGAATAAGTTTCATTTTTTTTAACATGGTAAAGTGTATTATATTGCATTAATGATGTTGTATAGGTGAAACAGTTTTATCTAACCTGCCAACAATGGTGATTCACTAATAGTTTCCCTGAGTAAATGGACATTCTATTGAGTCCTGTAGGGGTCTAGTGTCTAATATACCAATCAAAAAGTCACAGACTAAAACTAAGTCAGCTAAAGCCATTTATGAACATGATATTCATTTTGATTGCATGAATGTGTTCACAGTAAATTTGTTAATATTTTAATATCTCTAATTGTTTGCACTATTCTTTGTCTATGTCATCCAAATATTTAAATCAGCTGCCTTCTGAAATTCAGGGTTTTAGCCAGGATCTAAGACTTCCCTTGATGCCTAGATTTAAATAAAAAGGGATTTACAAATTGTCAGCATATACTGAACAGAAAACCTTGTAAAACAGTAATAAACTGGAGGCATTGCTTGGTTTTAACACAAAGAAAAGTATTATTGTAAACCTAGGAGATGCATTCACCTGCCAATAGAATCACAATTTCAAATGTGAGACTTTACTGAAGTGGTAAATTAGTGTAAGATAGGATTTTAAATCAGTTTATTAGTGTTTACGTTCACTTCAGTTGGCTACTGGTAGTAGAAGCAGTGGAAAGGAAGATCAATCAAGTAGAATTAAGCAGAATCCACTGAAAAGAGTTGTAACTTATAGTGAGCAAGAAAGCACAGAGAATGTCTCTCCCTAAAAACTAAACAACAGATAAAAACTAAGAAGGATAAAACCAAATTCACAAACAAAAACGACGTCATGTATCATGAAAGACAAGTCAGTGGTAAATGCTTCAAAGTCAATTCTACTTTCATATTTTACAGCAAGTAGAATAGAAATTAAGCGTTGTTTCTGTACTCTCTACTAAAATTATCAACAAAAGAGAGAGAAAAAGAAAAGACGGTGTTTTAAATTCTACCACTGTACCTTTTATACTCTACCACTCTGCATTTTGGTCAATGTTATGGACTAAACTGTGTCTTCCCAAAATTTATAGGTTGAAACCCAGCCACCAATGTGACTGTATTTATGGAGGTAGACCTTCAACAAGGTCATTAAAGTTAAATGAGAACAGAAGGATGGAGCCCTAATCCTATAGGACTGGTACCCTCATAAAAAGTAGAGGAGACTCCAGGAATGAGCATGCACGGGGAAAAGACCATGTGAGGACACAGTGAGAAGGTGGCTCTCTGCAAGCCAAAGCCAAGAGAGAGGCCTTAGGAAAAATTTACCCTACCTGAATCTCATCTTGGACTTCCAGCCTCCAGAATTATAAGAAAATAAATTTCTGTTCTTTAAACCCCCCAGTCTGTGGTATTCTCTTATGGCAGCCCTAGCAGAGTAGGGCTAGTCATTTTAATTCCATTTTTATTCGTATAAAAATAAAATCAAGAAAAAAATTAATTAATAACTCTGTTATTTGAAAGTCAGGCTTCCAGAAACTCACACATTTGAACCAATTATGCGCTGGGGCTAACATATCTCCTCTGTCTTGACCCTGTAGGGAATAGCGGCATGGTCAGGCAAAACGGAAACCAGCACTGTGGCATTTCGTAGCAACTGTACAAGTACCACGACAGACACAGCCATGGCAGTTCAGTACCCGTCAACACGAGAGAAAAAGATCAGAAGCGTAACGGAGTTGCACTTGACTTGAGCAAGGAAATGGAAATGGACATCAGTTGTGTGGTTTGAAAAGAGGCATAGGTAGTTCTGGAAAGGGGCAGTGGGCTTACATGCTCGAAGTATTGAGCTTTGACAAGACAGATGGTTAAATGTCTTCAAGATTCTGAGTATATTCAACCTTTTTGCCACTGTTATATAATAACATGATTCTGAATTAAACCAATTTCGTTGCCTCTTTCCTGTGAATTCCAACATAGCACACATTACATTCACCCTAATATTTTAGCTATTTATGTATGTCTGAGGTTCATGGTAAAGTCATAAGCTCCCAGGCAACAGGGGCATTTCATCTACTAATTGTGTTCCCTACAATACCAACAGCAATGTCATACATACACAGTAAGGTTCTTTATAAATATTTATCAGATTATAGAGCTCTGCAACAGACGGGGATATTCATAATGATTTAATACTGTAGTCTGGTTCTGGGCTCAATGCTCTAATGAATGCAGCTGAATTAAGATATATGTACTATATTTCCTGGTGGGTAGATCTTGGTATTAAAAAATAAAACATGAAAAATTGTTTAAAAGCACTATAAAACTAAGGAAATGTTTGCTACTTTTTTTCAGGGACTTAAAAAAATAACAACACTGTCTATCCTGTGGACTGTCTTATAATATTGATGCAATCATTTGATTTTGATCAGGTTTGCCAGTGTCTGGCAGGTGCTTCAAAAGTGACATTTAAGAAGAATATAGCTAGATTGACTACTTTCATATGTACAAATGCTTCAGACTTGCCCAAAATAACCTCTTCGAAATTTCATCAATGTTTACTTGAGACTTACAGAGCACCGATTAATATATGGATGCCTTTTCTAAAGGCAAAATCAATACCTTCTGTGAACTATGAAAGATGATATCAAAAAATAAAAATGAAACAGCAGTATATATAGAGGGGGATGTGTGTGTTTGTATTGTATCCTAATATTTAAAATTATTATTTGGGGAGAAATCTTACTTTATCTTGAATTCCATAACTGACTTTGCATGAAGACAGTAGTGTTTCATTAACTAAGAGGACATCAATCGATATATCCTTTATTGTACACTTAAGGATCAATGGAAATTGTTTTCAAGAAAGACTTTTCTTCTAAAAAAATGGATCTTATGAAGATCTTTTATTTAAATGAGTACCTATATACACATGTGTATATATATATATATATATATATATAAGATTTCACAATATATAATCAACAAAAAACCTGAATCGAGAATATATAAAGAATTCTTACATATTGACAAGACAAAGATGAACAATTCTTTTTTTTATAGGTAAAATCCTTTTTTTTAAATAGGTAAAAGGCTCAAATGATCCTTTACAGAGGAAGAGATCCACATTATTAATCATTATTAATCATCAGGGAAATTCAAATTAAACCCCAAAAGATACATACACCAATATGTTGATGCAGGGCAACTAAGACATTCATACATTGCTGGTGGTAGTGTAATTAACACTTTGGACAATTCTTTGGCAGTGTCTACTAAAGTTAATCATGTGCCTACCCAGTTACCTTGTGATTTCATTTCTAGATAAATACCCAAGAAAAATGAGTGCACCCATTCTACCAACACACGAGAATAATCATAGCAACTATATTCATTATAGCTAAAACCTAGAAGTAATCATCCAAATCCAAATGACCACCAATCACAGAGTAAATATTAGGAAATTCACACCAGAATCTCTTAGAGTACTATGTAGATGAGATTTTAAAATTTAACTAAAAGGTCCATTTATATTAGGTTATTGGATCTTATACAAAATTCTTAGTTTTATGTAATTGACATACTTTTTGATGTCTATGATGCACATATTAACATTACCATTATAAGTTAAAAAGGTTATTTCACTGTATTTTTGCATAGTAAAATGTAAATAAGAAGTAAATATGAACAGGAAGTTAACATTTTTGCAAAGGAAATAGAGAGGTAATTAGGTAGTTTATAATTTGAAACTATATTCATTTCTGAAATGGGGATTTTAAGAGAAATATTAATATTTAATTTTTAGTTTTTGGATTAAGATTTTTAATTCTAAAACTTACAAGCTAATTTAAGTGAACTAAGTTTTGGGGGAGAGTAAAAATATTGGTAGCACAAAGGAAGCAGAAATGTAGATTCGAAGTATTAACAAAACTAATAGAAAAAAATCAATCACATAAGGCCTAAGTTCTTGTGTCTTATTTACCATCCAAGGGGTACCTCACTTCCTTTAAGAGGACAAATGAATTTATTAGTTATCAGTGTTATAATTTAGGAAAATTGAGCATTTTTTGAGATTTTTATCAAGTTATAATGAAAATTTCCAAATAAACACCAATGAAGAGAGAGTAGAACAATTAAATCTCATGTTCCTATTACCTAGCTTTGGTAACCATCAGTTTTTCATTATTCTGTAATTTTTTTTAAGGTCAATCTTTCATGAATTCTAAGAAAAACCTATAGTCAGTGAGCGTTTCTGAATCTTCAAAAGATTCATTCTCTCCACTCAGGATGATTTATTTATTTATTTATTTAAAGAGTTTATTTCTTTATTTGAGAGAGATAGAGAGAAAGAGAGCATGAGTGAGGGAAAGAGAGAGGAAGAGGGAGAGACAGAATCCCAAGCAGACTCAGTGCTGAGCACAGAGCCTGATGTTGGGCTTGATCTCCCAACACTGAGATCATGATCAGAGCCAAATCAAGAGTTGGATGCTTAACTGACTGAGTCACCTAGGCACTCCTCCACTCAGGATGATTTAATGCAAATTTAGTAGACTAATTTCAGAGAAATGGCTTCTTTTCTTAATTCAGTGGTTTAATTCCTCTTCCTTTCAAAATCAAAGTTAGAGTACCAAGCTGAAGGAAGAGCTCCAGAAGTAATGCATTCATCCCAGACATGACTGACTTGCTATCCTTGTCATCTAGACGTTATAAATCTACTGACACATGTAACGACATGGACATATTTAAAAAAATATTTTTTTTAATTTAAATTCAATGTAGTTAACATATACTGTATTATTAGCTTTAGGGGTAGAATTTAGTGATTCATCAGTTGCATATAATGTCCAGTGCTCATCCGTCAAGTGCCCTCCTTAATGCCCATCACCCAGTTACCCCATCCCTCCATGCGCCTCCTCTCCAGTGACCCTCAATTTGTTTATTATAGTTAAAAGTCTCTTATGGTTTGCGTCCCTCTCTATTTTTATCTTATTTTATTTTTCCTTCCCCTCCCCTATTTTTACCTGTTTTGTTTCTTAAATTCCACATATGAGTGAAATCATATGGTATTTCTTTCTCTGACTGACTTATTTTGCTTAGCATAATACCCTCTAGGGATGCCTGGATGACCCAGTTGGTTAAATGTCTGCTTTTGGCTCAGGTCATGATCCCAGGGTCCTGGGATAGAGTCCTGCATTGGGCTCTTGCTCGGCGGGGATCCTGCTTCTCCTTCTGCCTGCTTCTTCCCCTGCTTGTGCTCTATTTCTGACAAATAAAAAAAAAATTAAAAACAAAAAACAAAAACCTCTTTTTCCATCCACACAATTGCAAATGGCAAGATTTCATTCTTTTTGATGGATGAGTAATATTCCATAGGAAAATATATATATTTATATATAATACATATATATCACATCTTTTCTACTCATTCAGCTGTAGATGGAAATCTGGCTATTGTGGGCATTGCTACTATAAACACTGGGGTGCATGTGCCCTTTCGAATCCCTATTTTTGTATCCTTTAGGTAAATACCTGGTAGTGCAAGGTCTGGGTCATAGGGTGGTTCTATTTTCCATTTTTTTAGGAACCTCCATATTGTCTTCCACAGTGGCTGCACCAGTTCGCATTCCCACCAACAGTGTAAGAGGGTTCCCCTTTCAACATGGACATATTTTTAAAATCATTATGCTAAGGAAAAGAAGACACACAGAAAGGACTTTATATCGAAGGATTCCATTGTTTATGCTATTCTGAAAGACAAAACCATTTGGGCAAAAATCAGAGCAGTCTTTGCCAGGAACTAGGAGTTAAGAGAGGACACTGAATGCAAAGGGCCATGAGGGGACTTTTTGGGAATGGAAATACCGTATATCTTGATTGTAATGGTGTTTATATGCTTGTACACATTTGTCAAAATTAATCAACCTGTATACTTAAGAAGGGAGAATTTTAGGGGTGTCTGGATGGCTCAGTTGGTTAAGCTTCCGAGTCTTGGTTTTGGCTCAGGTCATGATCTCAGGCTTGTGGGGTCGAGCTGCACATGGGGGTCGGTGATCAGCAGGCAGTCTGCTTGAGCTTTTCTCTCTCCTTCTCCCTCTGCCCCTCCCTTTGCTTACATACACTCTCTCTCTCTTTCTCAAATAAATAAGTAAATCTTAAAAAAAAAAAAAAAGAAAGGATAATTTTACTGTATGTAAACCATTATTTCAGTTCATCCAGTAAGTCTAACTTAAACAAAAATAATAGCATACCAAGATCTAAAGGACCAAGGACAATGAAACTATCATCTTCCTTAACTGGGATAACACATTTAAAATGAAATTTGAACTGGTATTTGATTTAGGGCAATCATTTCACAGTTTTGTTTTTTATCAAGCTATAATCCATTAAAATATCCTATATGTGTCTAGTTGTTTTTTTTTTAAATAAATACAGTACATTGAATACTACATCAGAAACCAATGAGATACTATATGTGGGCTAATTGAATTTAAATAAAAATAAATAAATAAATGCAGTACTGTATATTAATCTTTAAAGATTCCATCTGATATATTTATTTCCACCACATGAACTTAGTGAGATTTTTTTTTTATTCTATACATTGTTGTACAGGATATTCTGTATAATCTTATGTCATCCACAATTTAGTCAGCATGCTTTATAAAAAATATTGTTCTTTGCAGGAAAATCATTTTTGATTTGTTTTTGTTTGTTTTACACTAGATTATATGAAATATGTGTTTGTATATGGTAACAGAATCTAAGTAAACTGATAAAAATATAAAGGTTCTGAAGAGTGATAAAATGTCTTTGCGAGTAAAGTTACTTATGTTCTGTTATAATCAGTTCCTCTAAAAAAGAAAGGATTTATTTATTTATTTGAGGGGGGAGGGGCAGAAGGAGAGGGAGAGAATCTCAAACACACTCCCTGCTGAGCATGGAGGCTGAAGTGGGGCTTGATCCTATGACCCTGACATCATGACCTGAGCCAAAATCAAGAGTCAGACGCTGAACCAACTGAGCCATCCAGGCACCCCAGTTCCTTTAATTTTTTGAAGGAAACATTTTAAATCTTTTTTAAATGCTACTAGTGTTAAATTATTTTCAATTATATAAATTACTGTGAGGTTTTATTTCTTTCAGCTCTCTTCACCTTTATATTTTTAAGTGTGTTTATATATTTTGAAGAAAAATATCTGGCATTAAATCATTGTATGCAAATATATCTTAAATTGCTATATATATAGATGTTTTGTGTTAATACAATTCAGTGTATATAGTTAAGTAATTTCCATCTTTTAAAATTGCATATGCTTTTATTTGAATTTGTGATAATCCTACCTTTCTAATTTGTCCTATTGAACACATATACGCTCTCTCTCAACTGAAAGGAACTTTTCCTTGAGTAAATTAGAATTTATATACTAATTCTTACATCAGTATAGAAACATTTTCAACTATCAAACAAAAAGATTCCTCCCCCAAGCAGATAAGCATGTACATTTTTCATGTCGCTATTCATTACTGATAAATCATGCTGTACTTTTAGATAATTAGGTTTCAATGCTAATATTTTACATTTCTCTGTTATAAGATGTGCAAAGATATTTTAAAAAGCAGTATATTCTCAGACATGTCTATAGATAGATATTTCTCTAGATTTAATAGTCCTTAGTAGTTTGTTGCTTCTATTTGCTTGTGAATTCCAATGATTACTTATCTTCCAAAGTTCTCTATATATAAACATTGTAACATGAGAGAAGGAAAAGACAAATTTTAAACTAACCCTCCCCAGTTGCTGGATACTTGAGCTCATCCAGGACACTTCTCCCTGATCACTCACTTGTGCAGAAATATCTTAACTGTCTAAGAAAGACATCTGCAGCTGATTTTCTTCTTTGGGTTTTTTCCTAGGCAGGTAAGAGAGTCATAGAATGCAAAGCAGTACAAAGCACATGAGGAATTTGCTTACAGAACTGGATATAATTTAGGGCATGCACGCTGGGGTTTGGCTGATCTCAAATGTACAGATTTATCTATTTCATCTCTCATAATGTCTTCTTTATTATACTACATATGGAAATGTCAATGAAAACTCTTAAACTAGAAAATACTTTATGAAAGTCATAAAATGTTAGTTTGCATTACATTTCAATCAGGCATTATGGCTAAACTAAAGCACTGTTCATTATCTAGTTCAGTTTCTATGATACTCACTGGAAACTCTGTGGGCATCTAAAAGGTCATTTCTAATATACACCAATAACCCTTCGGGTTGGGAGAAAACCACCTCCCAGTGGTGACATTATTATTTTCATTCTGAGAAATAAACATATCATTTTATCTGTAGTATAAGTCATAAAAATAATGCAAAATAAAAATGAACTCAACTAATGAACAGGAAAGATATTCTGAAAAACTTTTTGAAACAGGCCAGAAGTGACTAAGTTTTTTTTAAAGATTTTATTTATTCATTTATTTATTTATTTATTTATTTATTTATTTGAGAGAGAGAATGGGTGAGATCGAGGAGAGGGAGGGACAGGCAGAGCTCAGAGCCTGACTTTGCGATTTACCTCAGGACCCTGAGATCATGGTCTGAGAGGAAATCAAGAGTTGGATGCTTAACCAACTGAGCTACCAAGGAGCCCCCAGAGTGACTAAAGTTAAAAAAATAAATAACTAGTGAGACATTATCTCAAACTACATGATTTTTTTTTCAGGTTACTCTTTTGGAAAATGCATGCTATCTTTTCCCATAAGATTTTTCAAATAATATTTTCGAAGTATCTTGGAATTAGTTATCACCGTATTCTAGAAAGTGGACACAGATCCTGCTTTTAGGGGACTTACAGTGTTATTGAAAAGATAGGGCAGGTCTCAAATTTGCTCAAAACATGAGTGAGGGGGAAGAAATCTAAAAGTAACCAAGTTTACCAAAAAATGTCAAGATTAACAGAATTGGGAACTTGAGAAATAAATTCAATTTTTAAGAAATAAATTTACATTTCTACATATGTTCTCTGTGACTGTAAAATTCTATCTGCAACTATCACCATAGCAAGGGCAGAATTACAGAACACAAGAAACTGGTTAAAGGAATATTGATAAAAAATATGCAATACATTATTTCTTAAAGCATAGATGGTTTGTGCCTATTAAAAATAAATGAGAACATCAAGACATGCCAAATTATAGAGAAATAGGCAGTTTGCATCATTTTTTTAAAAAGTAGTTCATCTTACCTCTATGACCAGTTGCCGAAGAGATGGTGAAGCTATGGAATGTAGACTTGAGTTACCCCTTATGGGACTGTGGAGACTAATGTAAGCCACAACATTTCTCTGCAGAACCTTCTTGAAATCCTGAAACCAAAACAAACAAAAAACCATTAAATAAAAGTAACAGATTTTACTTTATCAGTTATGAGTTGAATAATAAACACCCCCTACTTAAAATCATTACATTATACAACTACTGTTTTAAAAAATGTATTCTATTAGAGTGTACAAAGGTCATAAAAGGATTTTATATCAAGGGAATAAGGAGTTATATATCACACATGACAAAATATTTTTAAGCATGTTCCTGAAAAAAGTCAAATCTTAAAAGAAAATGTTCTTAAATGGTTAACATGGTTTAAGATTCAACTTTAGTGTACAGATAGAAAAGTTTACTCTAGCCGCAGCACTTAATTTTATAGTTACTGAATTAGAGAACAGACATGGGTAAACTACTTTGGTGATTAATCGAACTAGGCCTTTCCTTTGAGACAGTGAGCTAATTTTTACAAGAAGTAGCTCTCTATCCTAAGCAAAATGGGGCATAACACACATTTGTCCCTGCACATATTACCTGAAATAAAACCTGGTACATTTTATGCACATGAGTAGCATAAAACGATTTCAGCCGAACAGTTTTTCTACTTCTCTGATGATCCCAACCCCCCAAAACTGAAGACAACTGAGCCTATAAATAAGGTGCAAAGAAGGCCTGCTGTTATATTCCTCCTTTTTTGCACAAATACTTAATGACTAACCATCATGGTGACAATTCTATAGAAATGACCTAAAAACTGTCCCACTTCATGTCTTGGGACCTTACCTTTCTTCCTCCAACACTATGACATGGAAGACTACAAGAGCCAGTCTCCCTAGCAAATCAGTATGTGACTCCGTTTTAAGTTGAAAATTCAGCTAGACCTCTGTAAGAGAGGTGAAGACATTTCATGTAAAATTAATAAATGTTTTAAATGGACAGGGATGATGAACTGAAGCTTAAATTCTCTGCTTTGCACATACTACTGTTTTTAAAGAAAACGTCCCTTTTTAAAAAAATGTCCCACAAGTGCTGTGGCAAAACAGCTTCTATTTACACACTAGCACATAGACACTGTATATATGTCAGTCCGTTTAACACTCATGAGAACCTCACATTAGTAATATGTGTGGGGGAATCAAGTCTTGGAGGAGTTAATCTCACCTAAGACCACAACTTTTTATGGTAGAAAGAATTAGAAGTCAGACTTTTTGACTGTAAAATCTGTGGTATTTCTACAGTCGCCTGTGAAAAATGAAGAATCTTCAAAAGAAGAAATGGTACTTTTCATGTAGCAAACGGTACTATTTTATTTAGAAATGGTACTAATTAATTAGTAAAATGTGATAATTTTCCTCAAGGACCAAGATCAGTATTGAGTCACTTCTATAATAACTCTATCACTATAAATTCCAGTTTTAAGTTGATTGACCAATCTCACCCAAACGTTTAAATTACAACAATGGGTTTCAAGGGTTTCCTGTGCAAGCAACATTAAATAGGGCAATATGACATGTCAACAAGTGCTTCTTCACTCATCTTCACTAGGAAATCTGTTCAGAGCATACATTGATTTCAGCCTAAAAGAAAATGTTTCGCTCTCAGGAGTAGAGTTGGTAAAAGACAGAACAGGAAACTAACAGTTTTCTGAATTCCTTCTAAACCAGAGAGTTACAAAATGGCTTCAGGAACAGTATTGTAATAATCTTCTGAGATATAGTAATTTTATATAGTGTACTTTATAAGCCAATAATCAAATCTATATGTTATTCACCATTTTCTTCACTCACATATCTTTGCCTACCTAGTCATGGAAAAAAAACAGAAAGTGACTGAACTGATAATTAGTTGCCAAACATGCCTACATACATAAATATGTTAGGACAGAGGTCCCTACTCTTTTTGAATAGGAAGAACCTTTTTCTAAAATAAATACTTTTTCCTAAGGACTCCCACATTATAGATTTTTTAGTTGTTTTAGCTGTATCTGCTGATAGAGAAAAATATAAAATGACCAAAAGATAAAATGAATTTGGCAAAACTAAATTTATATTTTATCAAACACAAACAAATCTTCTCAGTTTGAAAATATAATTGCCCACATACATGCAAGGCCACGTTACTGATTCAATTTACAGGCTATGATGCCTGATGGTCAAATAAATTCAAAGACTTTTTACAATGCACTTCCCATGCCTAGGGGCTCAGGATATATAAGTTAGGAACTACTAATGTTGGACAAGCAGACTTTCGGAACATAGCTTAGAAATACACGTGTTAATTTAGGATTAACATAAATTTAATGTGAAAGTTACTAGACAGATATCGAGAAGGCTGTATGATATAGCGGAATTAATTTTTGGAATTTGAAAATCTTTAAGACACTCTTTTTAAAATGTACCTTAATGTTGCAAGAAAACTAAAATTCTGTTTTATGATGAAAAAAAATTCTGAAATACTAAAATCAGCCCAGATCACAAATATACTCCCCAAATTGCTTTTTAACTTGTTTATGTCTTTAAAGTAAGTAATTTGGAATAGAAGTCTGAGAGGTTGGTTCAGCTATTACATTTTCCATCTAACTTAAATTTGTCAATTTAAAAAGGTTCTTTCAGCAATAGAATTTATTTATTTGAATTAGTTCTTTTGAATATAGAACAAATATTCACACAAGTAATTTGAGTATGAAAAATATTCTCACTTGCAACATGTATATCTTGATAATTTTACACTAAAATTTCTCCATTTTTAAGTTCTCTTTTTCTTCAAATTAAAAAAGACCCTTGCTATTTCCTTTTGTGTATCTTTTTGATATTTTCATTGAAGTCAATAGACATTTTATCTTTTTTTTCTTGAGTACTTAAATAAAAAATGAAATAGGAGAATTTCCCACTAGATATTTAGGGGGGTTTTTTTCCCTCCAAAGCTGAGACAGTAAATAAACTAGAATATCAAATAGCTTTATTTTCCTAGATAAAATTGTATAGATTTTTTCCTACATTTTTCCATAACCCTCTTTAAAAAATCATAAAATAAATAGCATATCTAAGAGTTTTTAAATGTTTTCAAAGTTTTTAATATGGCATCAATCCAATTATCAGTTGATATATCCCATTAAAATACAGTGCATCTGTGAAACACAGACCTATCAAAAGCATTTGAAACTTAAACATACCACCCACCGCATGTTAGATTTCATTTAGTCAAAGCCTTCCTAGGGTACTATAGGTAGGTAGGTTAATAAATAAATTTGTAGGAAAGAAGGAACAGAGAGATGGAGGCATAGGAATAGAAGAAGGATGGAGTAGAGGGCGTGAGAAGGAAGGAAAGCACTATTTTGAGGCCAATATACATATTGTATAGCTATGGTATGATGCATACCATATATGGTATGCATCTACTACCATATTCATATATGGTAGTAGATATTTAACATAGGAGACTGTTTCCTAATTTCAGATAATTGCCAGAAAGTTAAAAAAAAAAAAAGTAATTGTATGCATCACCTGATCTTTTCTTGTCCAGTAACTCAACCTGTCTAAGGAGAAACACAATAACCAGGTAAAAACAATTGTGGGTATATCAGAGTCTGTAGGTCTGGTAGCAACAAGAGTTAAGACAGTTGCAGCTCATACACAATTCACTGGGGTCTAATTCCCACTCATTGTTACAGGTGATCTCAGCAAGTTGGCAGGTAGAACATCTTGTTTGAAAGGCACATTCTTATCCCTGGCTTCAACAACTTTATTTTTTCAACTTTAGTCAAAAAGAGAGAGAAAGAGAGAGTGCTTGACAGCAGGAAAAGCACAGTAATTAATGTTCATTTACCTCTCCCCATTCATAGGAGCCAATATTGCCAAAAGCTGTTCCTCCCCATGAACAGAAAACAATTGTGCGGTCTGGTCTCCACCCTTTCTTAACTCTTAACATCAAGGCCCGGATAAAAGCAGTGATGATGGCAGTGCTGCTGGCCCATTCTTGTCCGTAAGAACCATAGGCGGTGTGATGGTGGCTGCCAACTATGATATACCGGTCTGGAAATGGAAGGAAACGAGGCCCATTAAAACAAAATGCAGCATGAGAGACTATGGACTCTGAGAAACAACCTGAGGGCTTCAAAGGGGAGGGGGTGGGGGAATGGGATAGGCTGGTGATGGGTAGTAAGGAGGGCACATATTGCATGGTGCCCTGGGTGTTATACACAACTAATGAATCATCGAACTTTACATCAAATATCAGGGATGTACTTTATGATGACTGACATAATATAATAAAAAAAAAACATTAAAAAAATGTAAAACTTCACAATAAATTTAATGACATTTACATAATCCTGTTGCACAACTGAGCTACAATTATGTAAAATTGTCCTAATAATTAAGACTACTTTAACATTTTTCACCCACTGTCTTGATTCACACATCTGCATATATCAAAGCAGAGGCAGCTGCTGAACTCAATTATGATTCCAAAGCTTAGATCCATATTACTGTCCTTTGCAACACGCATATTAATTAATGAAGTATACAAATATGCCACAATGAAACCTTTATCTAACATTTTTCCAGAAACAGAGTGGGAAGTGCCCTGTAAACAATGTGTGTATGCTCAGTAAATATTAATGAACTATTAATACATATGAGGGAGCAGTTATTCAGTAGCTGTAAATATTAAATAATGTGGTAGTCATATATGGATTTTGAAATAAATGAAGTATTTAGGGAATTAATTACAGCTTCCAACCTAGAGTTTTAGCTCCTCTCATTTCCCCGAAGGAAAAAAAAATCAACATCAAAAGTCATCCAACTACTGTGAAAGTTTTCTTTTCACATTATTTCATAGAATCATACAAAATTCATTAGACACAACATAAAAAGATCTCCATTACACGTGGATGGGGACTGCTCCATGTACATTACTGACTATTGTCAATAATAAGGTAGAATAAAACTCTATCTTCAGAGTTTCCTCTGATTTTGTTGCCACTGAATGTTCCTGGTATAGAACTATATTTATTTCACCAAGTAGTCCTATACATCTGTGTAAAAAGATTCCTTCTCCGAGTGTCATTTTATTCAGAGATGTCCCATAGCTCAATGGTGCAGACTTTGAAGCCAGCCTGCTTGGGTTTGCATCCAGGCTATTCGATTTACTAGTTGCGTGACCTTGGAAAGCTTATCTAAGCTCTTTATGCCTTGACTTCTTCAAGTATAAAATGAAAATACAAATACCGCATACATCATTGACTTGCTTTGAGTTTTAAATGAGTTACTAAGTGTAAGGCACTTTGAACAGTGTCTGACACATAATCAGTACTACCTGTGTGTGGAATAAATGAATTACTCCTTTACTTCATGGCACCAGAAAGCTATTGGATGGGAAATCATTGCGCGAAGTTATTTTAGCTTTCCACACTGATTTTAGAACCAGCAATGAATTTGATCTGCTAACATTTTATCAAAATTTAATTAATGGCATATACAGAGTGGTTGCAAATGTTGAAACTCAGGGGATTTATTTACCCATCTCTCAGATATGTGTGAAAGTTCTGCTGGGGATTATCTGTATTCTGGATAAACGATATCCAAAGCCTTAATGATGGTTTCTAATTTTCAGAGTCATTAAATAAGAAAATCATGTGAATGAACAGCCAATACTTTTGTGTAGAATTCAAATAAACAAAATTTGGGAAGCTTTGCTTATTATACACTGAAGAATACTACTGGTAAATTGATTTTAAGAAATTGATTTTTTTCTATATTGAATTTCAATTAGGAAGGCTCTTTACCCTCAAGCTAATATAGTTTTGTACAATTTGGCTTTTCCATAAAAACCAGTAAATGCAGCAATGATGATAAATATTTCTGGTGCTTCAATTAGAGATTCTTATGATGGAAATTTGTTGAAATAGTTGAAACGCAACCACGACAATTTCCAAACCCATTTATATCTTGTATTTAAAGACATTAAAATCAGAGGTTGTTCAACATTGCTACTGTAAAGAAATCAGAGAAAATATGAACCTTCCATAAATTTTCTAAGAGCTGGCTGGCAAGAAACTTGGGGAGATGTAAAACTTGATCTCAAATTCTCTGGGTTATCAATTACAGGGTCAACTTGACTAAAGTTGTGGAGAAAAATAATTCTCCAAGGAGAACTGGAGTAAATATCCCAACCAAATCAACAGAAGTGGCAAAAGTATGCGGACAAGACTGCCGCATTCTACCCTGTACACCGAGCACTCAGACAGCTGGAGGTGGCTTGGCCTCACAATGCATTCGGAAGGGTTGCTATGAATCTCTCAATTAATATACGTGCTAGTTACTTTTACTTTTTTAGCCTGCATAATATTATCTGAAGACGCCATGAACATCCCAGAGCGAGGTGTAAAATTATTTAAAGTTTAACTGGGTGATCATTTTCATAAGCATCTTCAAAACCTAAAGCCATGCAGACACTAGGCAGAACTATCAGGGGACCAAGGGTCGGAGACAGAACATAGATTACCACTGAAAGATTAGATTTTGGAGATAAAAACTTCTATTATTTTTTAAGACACCATTAAAACTAAAATATTTTCTTTTTTAAAAGGTCCTTTCTTGAGAAAAGTCAAAATCCCAGTGGTTATGCTATAGTGAAGAATAAACAAACAAACAAACAAAAAAAAACATTGGTTTTTGTAGCTTTTTTTCGTGAGGCACATGCCAGTTTAACAAATCTAAACTGTTTTCTCATTTTGTTTTGCTCTGTTTTTTTTCCCTTATACTCTCTACTTTGATTTATTTTCAAAGAGCGTAAGAAAGAAAACGAAGACCTACTTCTTGTTTTCA
The DNA here is from genome assembly GCF_002007445.2 of Ailuropoda melanoleuca. Classification (NCBI taxonomy): domain Eukaryota; kingdom Metazoa; phylum Chordata; class Mammalia; order Carnivora; family Ursidae; genus Ailuropoda; species Ailuropoda melanoleuca. The sequence continues at coordinate 87,346,978 of NC_048218.1, forward strand.
TACTCACTCACTCTTAGAGTGGTATAAACTAGTTACATCTAAAGTAGGAAATGCCTTTAATTATGCTCTTACATTGTTATAGAGCATTTTCTTGTGATGGTTTAATAGATTATAAATACATATAGAATCTCAGCCCTACTTACCTGGAAATGTCAAGCCCTTCAAATATCCAACAACATTAGTAACTGTTTTGAATTTTGTAACTGTCTGAACTTGCATGCTGACAATTCTTTCATCTGAAAAAAAAAAAATTAAGATACTTGTTTTTCTAAATCCTGTTGTTTTTTCTTAAAACATCCAAATTAGTTTATCTAATATCATTAACAAAAGAATTCCAAACAATTGAATTTTTCTAGAAAATCCAAGTTACACCTTTTGACAAATATCTTTTGAATACTTTGTGTAGACTCTATTTTAGGTGCTTGTTATACAATGATGACTAAGTTACCACTGCTGGCCTCCCAGAGCTGCAGAGCTATAAAGAGCCAGTTCTAAACTCCACATTCAGAGCTACAGCAAAGCTCAACATGAGAGCACACAGAAGACCTCAGGGAGATGTGGACAACTCATATTTTAACAAAATACGTATCAGATAAAAATATTTCCAAAGAAATGTAAGTACTTTCCTACCTTCAGAAAAAGAACATGTGGAAGCTAATTTAATCTTTCCTGTATGACTCATTATTACCTTATCACATTGAAAACTATGAAGCAATACAGAAATTAAAAGAATAAAGATTTCTAAAGCTGTACATAGTTCTAAATATTCCAGTCTTCATTTTTACCTGTGTTGGTTGGTTTCTCACCTCTGTTCTAAATCTCCACCAAATAGCTCTGCCCCTTTGATTTCTTGTATTCCTATGCCTGATATTCAAAAACTTTGACAACAAATAAGGCAAAGACACCAATCCGGAGATATTTCAGTCACAGTCCTGAAGCTGTCTTTGAAGGCCTTTAGGGGTGACATGTATGAATTCTGTATTTGACGGATCCTGGGAAGTCTGGGGGTGAGGGGCTTCGAGGGGAGGTTCAAGGGCAGCCAGAAGGTTCTCTTGGTGGGGGGCGGGGTGGCAATTAGAAAGCGCCTAATGCAAAGTAGCTGCACTATACTGACAGGCCTTCAAATGGTACTTTTCTACTAGATGAAAATTGTTACGATAAGTAAGCTTCTTTCCTTGAATGTACCCTTTCTAACAATTTAAATGGGAAATCAGTATCCTGACTTTGTTAAAATTAAAACTAAAATAGGAGTAAAAAGGCCATGAGAGAATGCTGAGCACCTCATATATGAGAAACCGAAATCTGCTTAGAGTTCGAGTATTGTGGTTTTATTTTAGGTGCTATGCATTTGTGCTTGCTTTAGATGAATATACTTGGTTTTTTACAGCAGTTTCAGATTTACAGAAAAACTGATCAGAAAGCACAAAGTTCCCAAATGTCCAATCTCTCTCCCCTGTTTCTATTAACATCTTTCATTAGGATTATTACTGATAAGCCAACATTAATACATAATTATTAACTTAAGTCTATAGCTTACATTAGGCTTCACTCTGTGTTATACATACTATGTATACTGACAAATGCATAAGGTCCTGTGTCCAACATTACAGTGTCATACAGGATAGTGTCATTGCTCTTCAAACCCCCTGTGCTCTACCTTTTCATCCTTTCCCCACTCCCTCCTTATTGAATCTCTGGCAACCACTGATCTTTAAATTTCTCCATAGCTTTCCTTTTTCCAGAACCTCATATAGTTGGACTCATATGTTTGTGTTTTGTTTTGTTTTGTTTTAAGGTTTATTTATTTATTATAAATAGATAGCAAGAGGGAGAGGCAGAGGGAGAGGGAGGAGAGAATCTTAAGCAGATTCACCACTGAGCACAGACTCCAACACTGGGCTGGGTCTTGCCACCCTGAGATCATGACCTGAGCCAAAATCAAGAGTTGGGTGCTTAACTAACTGAGCCACAGAGGCACCCCTCATATGTTTGTCTTCAATGTTTAATTGCTGTTCTATATTAGTTCCTAATAGTCCAGACAAGTGAACTTAAGAGACTCATTACTTTATAGTTTTCAAAAATCTTTCCAGACTATTTTTGAGTTAGATGTGGATGAAAAAAAAAATTCTCTGATTTTGTAAGACTCTTTTTTTCCCCCTAATTCGGAAGTGAGAAAACCTTACAAGATATGCACACCTGCAACATTCTGCTTGGAATATTACCTTGCATTAATATAGTGTCTTATAACCTGTAATGATAGACATTTTCACATGTATACACTAAGTCTCATTGGATCTCACTGATTCTTGAAACAACCAAGTGAAATAGGTTCTATTATTTTTTATTGAATAAAACACATGGGGCAGAACTGGCACTCAAACTCAGATCTTCATATAAATAACATTTTTAGCTAGACAATAAAGTCTCACTCTAAGCCTCCATTTCTCTCATTATAAGATATTCTTGAGGGAATGACATTGCATCTTGAGTTTCTTGAGGAAACTATAGTGTGTCTTCTGTCTACAAACATTGTATGTCTCACTATCTCAGTTGTTCTTTAGGTCTTTTTTTTTTTTAAGATTTTATTTATTTATTTGACAGAGAGACAACCAGAGAGAGAGAGAGCACAAGCAGGGGGAGTGGGAGAGGAAGAAGCAGGCTCCCAGCAGAGCAGGGAGTCCAATGAGGGGCTTGATCCCAGGACCCTAGGATCATGTCCTGAGCCGAAGGGAGATGCTTAATGACTGAGCCACCCAGGCACCCCGTTTTTTAGGTCTTTTAATGAAGTTTTATATTTTGCTCCAGAAAAGTTTTGCACAGCTATTATTAAATTTATTTTTATGATTTTCCTGCTATGATAACAACATCTAATATTTATAACTTTTATGCTATTTAATTTCTTACCTAGGTCTTACAATGAGCCTTCTTGTTAACCTCCTATAGGTTGTAATAGTTGATCTATAGAGTTTTTATTTTTGTTAGTTTCAATTTAGACAATTACTTACCAAGAAAAGAGAGTTCTGTTTATTCCTTTCAAATTTTATAAATTTCAACTATTGCTCTTATCATCTTGTGTAGGACTACCAGTGCAGTGTGGAATAAAGACAATGAGAGCCGTATTCCTTGGTGCTTGTTTTGTGTTCTTCACTTTAAAAAGAGTGTTTCTGAGATTTTATTTTTTAAGGGAAAAAACAAACCAACAAGCAAACAAACCATGTTTGCTATAGGTTCCTGGAAAACTCCCTTTCAGATTACGGAAGAACACTTCTGTTCCTACTTTGCAAAGAGATTTTATCATAAACAGATGTTGAATCATCTTTTCAGATAATCTTAAGGCTTTTCACTTGACTGCGTTAAAAAATGCATAGATGGGCGCCTGGTGCCTCGGATCTGGATTATACAACCTCACAAATGTTTAGGGGTTTTTGCTTCTCCTGGATTTTCTAAGAGTTTATATGTAGCAAGGGATTATCCATTTTATAAAGGAGTGCTAGAATTCATACATAAACTATTTGGTCCTCATATTTTGTGTGGGGGATGGGGAAGGAGGGTACATTATCATTTAATGTATCTTTTCATTTCATTTCATTTCATTAATATTTTAAAATAAATCTTAATGGTTATAAATAAATTCAGATTTTTAACATGTTTATTTCTTCGGAATTTATTTGCACTTAGTTGTTCATTCTATTCTTGTGCTTCCAAAAAAAAAAAAAGAAAAGAAAATCACCATCACATATCTGTTTTTTGTCCTCTTTTTTAACATTAACTCACTCATCTTTTTTTTTTTTCTCTTTATCAGTTTTCCTAGAAGTATCTAATTCATTAGTATTTTCAAATGGAATTTGTAGATCCTCATTATATATTTTTTCCACTTCAACATTATGTTCTATGCTTACATTACCTGTGTTCAATTTTACCTGGATGCATTTAAGGCTACAGATTTTTTATATAGGTGTAGTATATTAATTTTGACATTATTATCTTACATTCTAAATTTTATAATTTTTACTAGCATTCTTTCTTTTTTAAACACTATCCTTAGTTTGCAAGTTATTTTTTAAAGATTCATTTATTTATTTTGAGAGAGAGAGAGAGTGAGCAGGGGGAAGGGGGAGAAGGAGAGGAAGAGAGAGAACCTCAAGCAGACCCCTGCTGAGCCCAAGGCCCGACTGGATTTCAGGAGCCTGAGATCATGACCTGAGCCAAAACAAAAGTCAGTCACCCAATCGACTGAGGCACCCAGGCACCCTCCTATCATTCTTTCTATAATATATTTAATACATTAGTTCAAATAATTTTTTTAAGTATCCAAATACAAGATGTATGTTACTATTGATATTGAACTTAATTCTGGAGAGAAAAGCAAGGTCTGTAAGCTATTGACTCTATGATATTATGTGAGGTTTGTTTTGTGACCCTATAGGTTCTTACATCTGATAGAGAATATACATTTTAATAAAATCTTTCATACAAAAACATGCATTCCGTATTATATGAGTGAAGCATTTCATATATATGTCCAGTAGATCAACCTGGAAAACTGTATGGCTATAACTTTATTAATTATTTAATATTTAATTAATATATTAATTATTTAATAATTACCTTTTGATTATTGAGACATGTTAAGTTTCCCATATGATTTGTCTTTATCAATTGTCCTGGCAATATCATCAAATTTTTCTTTGCATATCTTTAGACTAGTTTCATGCATTCAAGTTTGGAGTTGCTATATATCTTTCTGATTTCTATACAGAATGTGTAGAACAATTATTCTTTACATCTTCTCTATCCCAATGTTTTTCCTAAACTCTTCCTCCCCACCTTCCCCCTGATATTCATAAAATTATTCCATCTTTCTTTTGCTTAGTATTTCTCCAATATATATTTTCCCAGCATTGCATTTACTTTTTGCCAGGCATCCCAGGGGCCTCTCTGGCTTGGGGACAATGTTTATGCAAATTTCTTGGCTTGCAGTTTCTGTACTACAATAGTAGTGGAATTTCTGAGCTAGAGTTTTTGATTTCTAAATACAGATTTTTATTTTTCCTCCAGAGCTCAGATAGAAGAATGCTTTCCTCCACCAGTGGGTGAGTTCCTTTCTAGTCTTCCCGCACTTATATAGGAATGCTAGTTAAAACTCCCTAATTCCTATAGGCACATAACTATGTCTTCTGTCTTCATGTACTGCAATATTCCCACTCTAATTTAACAGAATCCATAACTTCCCAATACCAGGCAACCACAGGGTAAACTGTTTTGCTAATTTCTCTGATTTTTTTGTTCCATCTTCATTTTTGCTTCTGGATATTCGACTATCTTTTTTAATAGCTGCTTTTTAAAATGCTTTTTCTTCTATTTCATAGAGTCCTCAACATTTGTATGGAAGCATTTCATATATTTTTTCCTGCCCTCTTTACATCTTGAAGTCTAAGATTCCGATCTAGAAGATACGCAGAGATCTGAATAAGTGAAGACAATCTTTTGCTCAGAGGTGGATGCTATGGAAGGAACTTCTTATGTCTCATTGTGCAAGGACCATGCAGACATAATGATATCTAATGGAGCAAAAATAACTTTTTCATCTATTTATTTGTACCCCCATACATGATATTGATCCTAATACATATTATTTTATAATATTTCATGCCCATATCTGAAAACAAATATGCAGAGTCTGTTTCCCTTCGTGAGAAGGCACCATGATCACACTTGCACTTTCAACATGAATGTCAGAAAAACTCTGGATAAAATCTCATGACACATCTATTGCTGTTGGCATTGCTAAGTTAAATAACCCATTGAATAAGGCAATATTACTCTTCACAGCAATAACAATTGCAATCCTGTAGTTTGGAATTTATTCTACAAGAATAATTGAATTCTTCCCAGTATAATCTATAATAGCAATTACAAAAAGTAGCATAAATATCCCAAATAGGGAAATGACATAGAAAATTGCAATAAAATGAGTGCCTGTTAAAATGGAAAAATAATACGTAGAAACATGGGTACCCTATATGTGAAAAAAACAGAATACCAAGAGACTAATAATGAATGAACTTAGGTAAAAATGTGTGTTTGCAGACAAAATATTAAAAAGGAGAGATAAATAAATGAAACAAAAACTGGGTTAGGAAGGCTTCCCAGGGTCTGCTTGGGTGAAATACTGTTGTAAAAAGGCTTGAACAAACCTGAACCCTTGGACATTTATTCTTCTTCTCCAGTTCCCAGGAGTGATGGGAACTAAAACCTAAGGAGACCATCTTCTTCTATTGCCCTACCTTCTAACACCAAATCCCTGAAAACTGAGGCTGCCTAGGGAACTGTCAGAAAATGAGAGAGGTTTAGACTAGTTCCATGGTATCTGGGGACACGATGACACCCTTTATGCAAAACCAGAAAGATATAAATTGGGGTCTGACTCCAGCTCTGCCCTCCTAGAAATCATAAGAGGGTAGCTAATACTTCCAGAGCAACATAAACTCCCAGACTGAATACCTAGATATCTAGTTGTGAGGTCCACAACCACACAAAAGAAACAGAATGAACATATATGCTATCCAAAGTAAATATATTGAAACATACAACACATGAATTTAAAAACAAGCATTATAATTAAACACAAGAACAGAAGGGGATCCATTAGCAAAAAGAAACAACCAGAAAACATTTGAAAAAGAAGAAATAATCAGTAGGGAAATATAATAATTGAAAGAAATATGACAGATAGGATGAGTAGATAGAAATGGTAAGTAATAGATAGATATAACTGACAATTGAATTTAAGAGCTATATCAGATGAGCAATTTTTCCAGCAACCACAGAAAAGGGTAAAGAGAGAAAATAGAAAAGTACAATTAAAATTCATGGTGGATAGAAATAGGATTTCTAGAAATGATACCAGAAGAAGTAAAATAAATGGAAGAGAGAAAAATATTTAAAGAAATACTTTTTCCAGAAAAAGGGAAAGCCATATCGATATATTTTATTTTTGTATTGTCTTGTTTTTGGTTTTGTTTTAATATTTTATTTGTTTATTTAACAGAGAGAGAGAGAGCGCACAAACAGGGAAAGCGCAGGTAGAGGGAGAAGCAGGCTCCCCGCTGAGCAAGGAGCCCAATGCAGGGCTCAGTCCCAGGACGCTGGGTTAATGACCTGAGCCAAAGGCAGACACTTAACTGACTGAGCAACCCAGGTGCCGCACATCTGTATATGAAAGACATAGAGAAAAATTCTGAAAGTACCCAGCATAAAAAGCAGATCACTTACAAAAAAACAAAACAAGCAAACAAAAAAAGAACAACAACCACCAAAAAAACCCCAGAATCAGATTGACAACAAGCTTGTCAAAAACAACATGATACCAAAATAGCAAGAGAAGTTGTGAATCTAGAATATTTGGTAATAAGAAAGTTAGGGCAATTAAGGTGTTCATCCCCAGAGTAATGGATATATCAAATGTAGAAAAGCTACTTTTTTCAATATTATAAAGCACCTAGAAGCAAACGTATGACAACATGGATAGATATTAACCACAGAGTGATAAATGAAAAATAATAACAGAATTAAAAATATATTGCTCAATAATATTTATAAAATTAAACATTTATATTCTCAAGAACAGTGTATGTTTTCTTCCTCTTCATCTTCATGTCCTTTCTATTTCAGAGTGAGTCAGTCCTAAAGCCATTAGGTGAGGTTAGCCAAGGTTAGCACCTCTAACAGTGGCAGTAGAATATGATGGCTCTGTGAGCAAGGGGTCATGTGAGGTAAGGAAGGTATCCAGATGTGTTGTGGTGGTCCATCACAGGGTGTCAGGGCCAAGGCATGATGAGGACAGTGCGTGTATGTGTGCACACGTGTACATGTGTGTATGTGTGAAAGTTTGAAAATGGGGAGGAAAGCAACTGGCAGGGGGAACAGTGCAATGAGAGAAGTCAATGTTGCCTACTGAGAAGGGCATTCCCATTTAAAAGCTGACCAACACATAGTATTGGGGGCTGAAAGCGGTAAGGAAGTTAACTGCATTGCTGATGGAGGACAGACAGAGCATTTGATATAGGGTGAATAGTCCATGTGGGGCTGAGCCTGGCTTGGTTGTCAGAGCTGTAATGGAATGAGAAAGGCATTCTCATGGAGGAGGAGTAATGACATCAGTTGGGTATAAGCAAGGGAAGTAATTACCCAGGTAATAGTCAAGATAATGAGAAACACATTTCTCACTATTAGTGAAGAGATTTACAAACATGGAAAGAGAAAAAAAATTAGGTACTGTTAGATCCTTTTGGTTTTCTAGATAGATACAAAAATAAATAAAAATATAATCTGTATGTACATATATATTTATACATATTTATATTAAAATATAATATTAAAATATATTTCCCTAGTTTTGTTTACTAAGAAGTATCGAAAGAAGTAATACTTCAATAGCAATGAGCACATCTTGAATCCACATCTTGTGTTCTAGACACCACTTTCTACTCAAAGGAACTAGGACTCTTTGGAGAAAGGCTGATAACAGGGTCAGGTCTGGTAAGTACAAAATGATTTGGTATATCAAATTTTTACTGTCTCAAAAACGAAGGAAATTTTCAAAGAATAATGAGAATATGTCATAGACAGAACCTAAGTTAAAGGTGATATTTTGGGCTCACATGGGACAATTTGAGTATTAAAAAAAAAAAAGCAGTACTGAATTATAACCCATTGAATAAATTAGGGATATAAATCCTAATTATATATTATAAATTGATACTATATGTATAAATAAACACCCATACAAATAGGAAAAAGAGAGCTCTTCTTTACAGTAGAGTGTCAACTAATAAAAGTAGAAGGTGTGATGAACTTGGAAGATCACCGTTGGCATCATCTTGGTAATGACTGGGGATAAAGCATAAATAAACATTTAAACTAGTTGGTGGACATAAGGGGGTGGGAGCAGGATCTTTGCATGATTTCAAAAGATTAGTAACTGTAAAAGAAAAAAAAAATTTAAATAGTAACCTCAAGGAGGAGTCCTCACAGATTTCTGAGTAATTTAATTGAATTATCAGAATTAGCATTACCAGTAACGGGACAAACCGATATCAGCAATGGGAAAAAAAACATTCTTACTCTGTAATATTGCTGCCAAAGATGCAGAGGCTGAAATTATTCATGGTAAAAATTAGCTAAACACAGACGGGGGAGCATTCTGCAGAGAGCTGGCATGTAAGGTTCAAAATTGGTAAAGCAATGAAAGTTAAGCAGAGACTAAGACTATTCCAGGCTGAAGGAAACAGGACACTTGATAACTCACAATACATGACCCTAGTTTAGATCCACTTGCTATTCAGGTCATTACTGAAACAACTGGCAAAATTTGAATGGGGCCTCTGGAGTGCCCGGTAGTAATGTACCAATGTTTCCTTCCTGATAGTGATGGTTGTGCCGTCTGTGTAGAGAAAACGTCACCATTTGTGGGAGAATTCAGTGGGAGAATTCAGATATGATGGTTCATCACGTCTGTAGCTTGCTCTCGGGTAGTTGAGAAAAAAAATTCTTTGTACTAGTCTTGAAACTTTTCTGTAAGTTTGCATTTATTTCAAAATTTAAAAAAAAATACATTTGAAATTAGAAAAACCTGGATAACATTTAGATGCTGTTTGTTATTTAAAAAGTCAATTCATGTGTAAGTGTGTATGTATTGCTACTTTAAGATAACATTTCCAGCTCACATTTGCCAAATGTTTTCTGTCTTTCATGCTTCAAAGTTTGATGGCAGCTTTAAATTTGATGTGTGAAGTTCAAAAGATTTCAAGATGACAAAAATGTGTTCCACTCAGAGAACATTTGTATTCAAATAGGGTGAGGAGTGTCAGAGCTGAAACATAAAAGTAGTTGCCTCTCTTTAGTCCTTAATTTCATCATGTGCAGAGAAAAATACTACAGAAATTATTTTCCAGCGATAATTCTGTCTTGCATTTTTTTGCTATTAGGAAGACTTAACTAGTTCTTGTCTCCTTCCTCATAGCTAACAAGGCTTCATCGCCTACCTGTGCTATGAGTAAGCGTGACCCAGTAGCTAGGAAAATCCCAACCTTATTAAGAGAGATTTGAGGACTAAAAGTTGCTGCTAACTCTGAGTCCTAATTCCAATAAATAGACTTTTGATGGTTTCTTAAACATAGCTCTTGCAAGGAATCCTAATTTTAATTGAGGATTTCTCTCATTCTGTGTACCTAACTCTCTTTTCAGCTACCTGACTCTAAAAAAGAACTTCTAGGATTGGGGCTATGATTTGTTTTCTTTATTTTTCAATTTCCCTGCACCCTAGGGACTGGAATCTACTCTAGAATCACACTTTTGATGATTGTGACTTTATAAACTGCCAGCATCTTTCCTAAATGCCAACTCCTTCCCTAAATATCTGAGTATAAACTGCTTCTGGGTTCTATGTCATCACAGCTCGGATAGCTTTCCGAGTGCTCCATTTTTCCATGTGGCATCTCCCTATTGCCAAATGTTTTTCTGAACCAGTATTATTGATTGACATCATGTGCTCTAGACCAAGTGTCTTATTCAAAATATTTATCAAAATATTTATCAACTGATAGCAGCATACATGCTGACCAATCAGCATGCACTGGCAATAAGTAATCAGAGTGCCCACACCACAGATACAAACTGATATCATCAGACCTGCCCTAGATACTATGTTTTTCTTGCCATATTGTAATTTTCTCAGGAGCTCCATTTCAGTCTTTCCTGCAGAGAACATCACTTTACACAAGAGTTCTACACAAACAAGGGGTGCCTGGGTGGCTCAGTTGGCTAAATGTCTGACTTTGGCTCAGGTCATGATCTCAGGGTCCTGGGATCGAGCCCTGTGTCTAGCTCCATGCTCAGCAGGGAGTCTGCTTCACCCTCTCCTTCTCTCTCTGTGCCACCCCCCCATGCCTGCTCTCTCAAATAAAAAAAAAAATCCTTTTTATTAAAAAAAAAAAGTTCTATACAAGAAGTTTACACGAGTTCTAGGATGAAGACCCAACTAGGTCCACTATGTCCCACCTCACCTGATATGATATGTCTTACCATATCCTGGATACTGATAGTAATGCCAGCTACCAAAAAAACATCTTTTAAAACTTTAATCCACTAATTACAATAATGACTTCCTAATAGAAGCCTTGAGAATTAATTTCAAGTTTATTGAAAATAAAAAGGACGGAGGAACTAGTTAAATGAAATCACAAGGAAGCATCTCACAAATCTAGAACACAGGACGTTCAGGATAACAGACTCGACCCCATAGATCTCAGCGTTAAGAGAAGATAAAAAAGGATCATGCTAGATTAGAAGGGATGCAATTTGTAGGCCAGGCTTGGATCTTGGTTTGGATAAACCCACTGTAAAAAAAACTGGGATGCCTGGAAAAACTTAATGTAGATTGTGTATTAAATAAGGTAAAGTCTACTATCATTAAAAAGTGGAGATATTTAATTAGATAAATGCATCTCAAAATAATATGTATAGTAATATCTCCTTTTGGTAAAAAACAAAACCACCAAAAAAACAAAACCTCTAAATGTATATACAAAAATCTAGAAGGATTTATATTAAGCATTGACAGTGATAATTACTGGGTGATTACTGGGTAAATATGTACTGGACTGACCCATTTCTCTTCAAAATCATATGTTGAAGCCCTAACCCCCAGTTTAGCTTATTTGGTGATAGGGCCTTTACGGAGTTATGATTAAATGAGGTCTTAAGGGTGGGAATTTAATCTGATAGGACTTGTGTCTTTATAAGAAAGAGAAAGAAACACCACAGCTTCGTAACTCTCTTTATATGTGCATAGAGAAAAGTCCACGTGAGGACACAGAGAAGGCAGCCGTCTGCAAGCCATCAAAAGACCTCTTAACAGAAACCACATTTTCTGGTACTATGAACTTGGTGCTCTCAGCCTCCAGAACTGTGAAAAAAATAAATGTCTGCTGTTGAAGCCACCAGGTCTGTGGTATCTTGTTATGCAAGCCCAACATGACTCATGCAGAATGTGCTGACTTGCTTCCTTCTTTTTCCTCATCTCTCTTTTCTAACTCTTAGCAAACATTAACTGCTTTTGTAATAATAGAAATTAAAGAGAAAAGTAAAATCTCCAAATCCGCGTCAGTACTGTAAAATTTTTGTTCTAAAAAAGTGAGACTAGCATGAAAATACTGAACGAAAACTCTTTGCTTGGTCCTTTTCTTAGTTTAGTAGCTATCCCTGAGTCTACACACACACACACACACACACACACACACACACATACACACCCATGTGTGTAAGATGTATTCTTATGAACTTGCATGCATTTTGGAAAAAAAAATTTAAAGTTTAATATTATTATTTTGAATTAGTAAAATTATGGAAATAGGAAGATATTTTTAAAAATATGAATCCCAGAAAAAATAACTTTCATCTTATTTGTATCCTTTAGAAGAATGAAAATTGATTAACAGATTTTCCCACATCTTTCTACCAAACCATTGTACAAATCACAAATTATCAAAATTCATCAGCAGACTAATCATCTGCAGCACCAACTGGACTGCACATTCCCCACATTTCCATCCAGATCTATTTTCACCCTTTACCCAGCTCTGTGCCCCAAGAAGCTGACCTCTGTAGAGAACATCTACCTGGCTCCTCTGTTCTTGGGTTCAGGTTCTGTTTAGCCAGTAGAAGATACCAACAAGTGATCAGCAGGTTGAGTAAGAGAAAGATGAGTGCACTTGTGTTCCATCGCCCTCCCTGGCTGGTCACTTGCTGGCAGTGACTGCAGTCCTTGACTGAAAGCCAAGGCTCCTGGCAGACTGCCCTCTCCTACCCCTTAAAGACTTGCCAGTTCCTGTAACTAATCTCCCTTCTTGCACATTTAGGTTTATAGACAGTAACAATTACGAGCCTTGGGGTGGTTCACCATCCCTTTTCTTTTTTTCTTTTCTTTTCTTTTCTTTTTTTCTTTTCTTTTCTTTTCTTTCTTTTTTCTTTTCTCTTTCCTGTCTTTTCTTTCTTCTTGTTTCTTTCTTTTCTTTTCTTTAAAGATTTATTTATTTTAGAGAGAGCGAAAAATGGGGGTTTGGCAGAGGGAGAGGGAGAGAGAGAATCTCAGGGAGACTCCCTAATGAGAGTGGAGCTCAACAAGGCTTGATCTCACAACCCTGAGATCATGACCTGAGCCAAATTCAAGAGTCGGCTGCTTAACTGACTGAACCATCCAGGTGCCCCTCACCATCACTTTTCCATTTCCATTTACCCATCCACACTTGTGCATAGGCCGTTGGCCAAACTCCCTGGAATTGCACATTTTTAGTGTGGGTGTCATTGATTTCCTGATGGCAACCTGATTTATATGTTGACCAACTTAGGTATATTTACTGAGTCATCTCTATGTATTGCCAGGAAATGAATAGATGGTGAGGAGGAGAAGAATTTCTTTTATAGTAATAGGGCAGGCTAGGATATTCAGACCAACTTTCCCACTGAAACTAATTTACAATGCTGAATAAAATACAAAATGAATCTTATTAACAGCATCTAAGAACTAGAAGGTAAGGAATTACTAGGTCAAAATTTAAGTTGTGATAGGAACCCAGATAAGTAACACAATAAAGCTGCTTTCAGTTTGAGGGAATTTACTGAATGTGGAGAATCTTTCAATCTTGATGGCCTTATGAGATGCAAAGTTTAGAAGAAAAAGTCCTGGGCTTGCCCAAGTTGGAGAGAAGGTAGATCCAAAAAGAGATTCATAAAGTACAATCCTAAATGACTGCATTCCCCACTCCATCCAGAAGATAGCAAAGAAAATTATCTGGCATGGACAAAGCAGGGAAAAAGATCTTTAAAAAGCTATAATTCTAGGGTAACTCTAAAAGAATACAAAAAGTATTTATAACTTCTAAAATAGGAAAGGAAAACATAATGACAAAATAACCTAAACCTAATGAGAGAAATAAAACAAAAGGAAAACATAATATGCAGTACAAGGAAGAAACCCAAATTCAGACAAAAACATATAAGCATAAATACATTAATAATCACATTAAATGTAATGAACTAGAGGTTTCAGCTTAAAGATAATGAGATTGTATTTAAAATACAAAGTAGTCGTAGGGCACCTGGCTGGCTTAGTTGGTAAAGCATGTGACTCTTGATCTCAGCAACGTTAAGTAAAATTTACTTTAAGAAACTACAAACTAGTTGCTATTAAGAAGAGATGTTAAAAGAGAAATATATAGAAAGTTGGATAGTAAAACAAAAAGATATAGCATAAAGACACGAACTTTAAAAAAAGCTACTGGAGCAAGCCAAATCAAATTTAAGACAAGCATTAAAAACTTAAGAAAAAAAAATATATAAAGAAGATCACTTCATCTGAGGTGTTTCAACTAACAAGGAAGATATGTTGTATTTGAACTTATAAACATCTAATAAATGACCTTAAAATATATGAATCAAAAACCAACAGAACTACAAGATAAAATAGATAAAGCTAAGCACTTAGAGGAGATTTTAACACTAATAATAAGATGTAGACTATTTGAATGACCTGATTATGGTACCTCGTTTAAGTGGGCATAGAACTCTGTACCTGACAACCACACAGTACACACTCCTTCCAAATACTCATAGAACACTAGGTAATAAAGGGAACCTCGAAGAACCACGTAGAAATAAAACAAAAATGACACATTCTAATGAAAATTGAAGGGGTGCTTGGGTAGCTCAATCAGTTGAGCATCTGCCCTTGGCTCAGGTCATGATATCAAGATCCTGGGATCAAGCCCTGCATCAGGCTCTCTGCTCAACAGGGAGTCTGTTTCTCCCTCTCCCCTGTTCTCTCTCTCTCTAATAAATAAATAAAATCTTAAAAAAAAAAAGAAAAGAAAATTGAAGTTGCTTATCCTCTAGCTCAGAAGAATAGCACACTCTTCCAAGTAGCATACAAGTGTCTAAAGCATGGCAGAGAGGGTCGGGAGATGCTACTTCCAACATGAGAAGCATTGCATTTGCATGGAGCTTTAGAGGACTGAGGCTTTTCAACTTAGAGACACAAGCTTGTAAACATGTTTGGATAATACTAAATAGAATGATAGGGAGAAATATTGGATACATGAAGGAAATAGCAGGATGTACAACCAGAAAGGCGCTGAGGAATCAGCTCATTTCAAAAAGGGGATCATCAAACTATAAAGATGAGGTGTGCTCTAAAGGAGTTTATCACATACATAAACTACAAAGTTTAGTTGAAGCTTCTGTAATTTGAAAGAAGTGACAGGTACTTGAGAAATGATGTGACGAGAAGATAGGAAAGTATAAAAATTGCTGAGAAATATTGGACATTGGAAAACACTTGTTAAAGTAATTCTGCCTAAGAGTGTACATCTCAGTTTGTCTTTATGTCTTTTAACAAACAAACCCAACTCTAGACTGAATCTAAGTTGAACCATTTCTGAAAATCAAAACTGTCAAGACAAAAAGCTGGAAACATGAGAAGTTCTGGGTGAATGACAGATCTGTGTCACCCTTGGTAAACCCAACCTGCACTCCCCAGGAAACAGAGAATTGACTGTACTTTCTGCAGACTTTGGACAATAGGTTTCCCACCTATGTTCATTCTGTTTAAGACCCTTGATGAGTAGTCCTTCAAAGTCATTTCTGAAGCTTTTTTTTCCTTTTGTCCGAGGACTTCAGACTGGCAGCTCATGAAGACTGAGCTTTAGTTCTACGAATTACTCTGTTATCAGCTTCAAGCTCAGACTCCTAGGTTCACTGTGCAACTGGCAGGACAGCCATAAAATCGGGGTGTCACCACCGCACACTTTAGTGACTCCTAACATTTGTCATGACACTGATTTCAAAAGTATTCTAGCTCACTGAATTTTTGGGGAAAAAAGTGGCCACTGTATCTATATGAATACTCTATAGAAGTTGTCCAGAGAAATTAAAATTTTCACATGTTCTTCTGAATATTTTCTTCCACATTCATGGCTGGTAGTTATTAAAGCCTACCCTGCCCTAAAACAAGTTTGCAATTCTCTTATATTTTCTTTCTAGGCCCTCTGAGGAACTCTCTTTTGCAGGGCCCAAAAAGGGCCATATTATATCATTTCCACACCATTCCACTATCCACTCGATGTATCTACTGAGACACTTTTTAATCTCAATAACATAATGTGGATTTTCTCACATGTAGCAACGTTAGGGCTACTCTGAACACATTCTTTATTTCATATGTAACAAAAAATAATGCTTAATTCAACTACACTAATAACACTTCTTGTTAATGAACATTCCCTGAAAAACTAAAATTTACTATTTGCCAAAAAATTGTAGTTTAACCTCAATTTTTGGACAATGTGTTCAAAACATCTTTTTAGATCTCTGCTCAAGAAACGATAATAATGAATAAAGTAGCTGTTAAAAGATTAGAAATATAAATCTTCAAGGTACATATGGATTATGTAAAAATTATAACTGACCTCACTATATTATTCTAATTAAAGTCATTCTCATCAAAGGATATATAAAATTGTGAACCATTTGAAGAGATGATCCAAATTTACTTCTGCAAAAACTTGTCATCACAGATGACATTTTCATGCAACATAGAAATAGCCATTTTTCTATTCATCAAAAGTGATTCATCAAACATATAAAGTGTTGCTTTTAACTTGATTCATTTAAATTTTTTGCCTTAAATTAAGTAATGGATTTTAAACTTCCTCCTCTCCTTTTTCCATTATATTCATGGTTTTTAACCACATACTCAGACTAAGAACCAAAAATTCAAATTCCCATGTTTTGCTTGATTCTCAAGGACAAAGACTGATAACATATTAGAACAACAGGTAAGGCCTATAAAAAGTAAGACAAGACCATGGTAAATAAAATACAGTCAATATGCAATTATCTTATCAACCCATGTGTATACATATATTGCAAGACCATTTTCCTGATTCTTTTTCTATTCTCAAACAATTCTTGTTCTCTCAAGACTTTCCATATAAATACCCTGCTCTCCACTTCATTTTGTTGAACATATTTCATGAATGCAGATATCAAATACATTTGTTTAGTTTAAGTTTTATGGTCTGTTTCAGTTAGGTAGCTTTTGTTGTAAAAAACTAAAAATCCAACATAGATTGACTGGGAAGAAAAGGGGGGGATGTTGACTCATATATATGGCCAGTTCAGTAGATTTGGCTTCAGACAAAGCTTTAGAGCTTAAATGATGTGGAAAAGATTTTCTTTCTATTTCCAGCCCCCATCATTATTCACGTGTACCTCCCTTGTGTTGGTCCATTTTCAGGAAGGCTCTACTCTCAAGGTCCCAAAAAAGTTAACAAAAGATCCAGGGCTACAGGCTTTTTTGCTCAGCTATGGTGTTAAAGTAAGTCATTGCTCAAATAAATTCCACAAATTGAGTCCTGGCCTTGTTTGGCCAAGATCATCCTTGAAGCAACCATCATAATATGGTTGATGTGATATGTCAATAGACTTGAGCTAACAAGGATCTATTTCTAGAGCTTGGGATGTGGCCAAACCTATTCATACTATATTGCCAGGAAGTGTTGGCAACAGTTCAACGAGGCGGAGGGGCAAATGGATGCTAAGGAGGCAGATATGATAGGTTAATTCCATTATACTCTTGTCTGGATCGTAGTGACTTTGGATTCAGTATATACAAAGGATTACATGGGTAAAATAAATAATAGTTGATTTGCAAACATATTTTTAATGTACTCCTGCTTAACTTCTCTGTGACTATTTTCCTATACCAAGGCTCAAGACTAAGGAAATTCAACAGTAAGATGTAATTATAATATGCTTTAAATTATTTTTTATTCTATAAACTATAAGCATTGCTCTTATTACCCCAAAATATAGCATTTCATTCTGTATCCTTTCCATGTCCCCTCCTGATATATATCATAATAAGCAAATAATGTACTTATGTGTTTAGGAGAAAACTTAAAAAAGTAATTAATTATCTTGGCTGTATCATAAGTATTATTATCCAAAACATCGGGGGTAGAGGCTCGTAACCCTACATTTAAGACTAGTTTAAATTTAGCAACTCACTCAGACTGATCCATCACTATTTGGGAAATCTAAATGTAATACCCTGTTTTTAAAAAGATGATGAAAGGAGTACCCATTATAACATGAAATATCTTCTCAATTTATATACATCTCCGGATTTTTCTGAAAACAATAATAGCTACTGTATCCATAAGGAAAACTCGATACGGCATAATTCCTTAGAAAGCAGGCCTTCTTGTTGCTTTTTTAACAATGGGGCTATAAACAGATTTCAGTGTATATCTCAATTCGTCTTCTAGCTTTATACGTGTTGTAACCTACTGTAAAGGTACAGCTATGGAGTGCCATTTTGCTTAGCTATGTCATTATTATACAGATATTTAACATATTGTGGAAGAAAAAGGATATAGTTCTTTGATAAGAAAGACAATTGCTAAAATAACATTTTAAAGGATACAAGAGTACTGAGACACACATCATAACTTGATTCTCAGCTCAACCTGAGGTACGAGAAGGTTAGATAGCCTTCTGTAGATCCAAAAATATCGGCTCCCAGCAAAGTGGGGATACATGAGCAATCATGGAGCCAGCATGGGGACCATCAGCTCACTAAGGGCAGGACAGTGGATGGACCACAGTAGGGGCTCTGAATATTTATTGAACTAATCAATCGATCAATTAAATCTGGTCTTTTAGAAGTCCAAGGCTTTCCTTACAACTAACATATTATTATAGTTTTCTTTACATATTTTAACAAATTAAGCCCACAATCAATTTGTAGGGCTCAGAATAAAAGACAATAAAAAATGAAACAAAACAAAAAGCTCTTCAAAGGCCTCTTCCTTTCTGCTTTGAGGACCTAAGCTTATCAGTGTTTTCTATATTTCTTACTTGCTTAGTCAATAATCAGTTTAGGAGGCACTCAATTGATAGGGCTTTGAAAAGTGTATGTTTGTCTCAAACAGAGGGCAATCCTGTATGTATTCAGGTTTGGGTTTTGGGGGTTTTTTTTAGGTGTCTTCAAAACATTTTTTTTTTTTTTTAATGATTTTGTTGTCAAGAGAAAAGCAGATGAGATAAAACATGAGTCGTTGAGCCTCCAGGTCTGGACACAGAAACAGTCTTCGCACTGAGTTTTACAATGACTAGATACAAATTTAACAATATGTAAAGAGAGGCTCTTCTTTAGAACTCTAATGCTGAGGCTGGAGGCAGAAATAAGATGCAGCCCACGGCTCGCACCCCACCACAGGTAGCTTAACTTCTTCAGTTTTATCCGGTGTGTTCCAACAAGGCCTGACAAACTGCACTGCGGTGCAAGAGGCATCTCTCAGGCGATGATGCGTAAAGACATAGGGATTTTTTAGTCAATCGCAGGAATTAGGCTTTAATGCTTTCTACTAAAAGACTTCATACCCCAGATAGCTGACTGCTATCCACTGAATCTTGGCAGCCAACAAGACTGCTGAAGCTGAAACGAGGAAGCTATGTTAAGCAGATTTTCGTGAATGTACAAAATGCTTTATTTGTAAAGCTGCTTTTCTTTGTTACAGTTTAAAATGCTTTCTGCTTCTCCTTTTTTTTTTTTTGATCTCTCAGTTTGATCAACTCTCAGTCTTCATCAAAATTACTTTCCAAAAATGTCCCTTAAAGAAACACAGAAGAGAAATAAATGCTCACCTCATCAAAAAATAAACTTTTTTTTTTAAGGAATAATTCTAAACATGTCAATTTAAGAGATTAAAAAATGATCATGGTGCTTACAAAACTACAAAATACACAGAAAGACATGAAATACTTTACCGTTATTTGGAAGTTCTAGCAGAATACAGACACCATTTCTGGTTCTGCTGTTTGGTGAAGAGATAAGTTTCTCAACAAGAGATGCCGAGATGGGCTGCACTAGCAGAGACGTGAGGTTTGATCGGTTTTGCCTAAAGCTTCCATCTGGATTGAAAAGAGAAGGGAACAGAATCCTTAGCAAACAGAAATTAAAACACTTGAAGTTTTTTGTAATAAGTATTTAAAATATGAACCATATGCTTATCTTGGTTCATTTGCTTATTCCTTAGTTGTACTCATTAAAGATGATTTGAGGTACTTCAGTGCAAATATTATTATGTATCCTATTAATGATGGCAGATTATACACATGCATCTACCTCCATTCTCCCATAGAACTCCACTGAAATGACAACAAAGGAATAAAAAAGTATAAATCCACAGGGCTGACCAAAGAGAAGGGACAGTAGCAATAAGATTCTAAAAGCTAGAAAACAGTATCAAATGATGCAACAGACCCAAGACCAAAATCTAAGCCAGCAGAGGGTAAGCTGAGAAGCAATGCAGTTTGTACCACAGAACCCAGAAAGGCTTAAGAATTGACCACAGCACCTACCTATTAAAATATGGGTAAAGGAGGGCACCTGGGTGGCTCAGTCAGTTAAGCATCTGCCATTGGGTCAGGTCATCATCCCGGGGTCCTGGGATCAAATCCACATAGGACTCCCTGCTCATCAGGGAGTCTGCTTCTCCCCCTACCTTCCCCTCTGCTCGTGATCTCTCTGTCTCTCTCTCAAATAAATAAATAAAACCTTTAAAAAGCGTATGGGTAAAGCAGGGGGAAACAGGAGAATTTGCTGAAATTCTGATTGTGAAGGTATATCTCCTCCTGAAGTCCTCATTCATGCCATCAATCAGAGGAGTGCCTATTCCTCCCCTACTCTCTCAGAAAAGTGAAAGTGGGATGCTGAACAGTGAGGGAGACACCAGACACAGTGAAGGAGGGTGTCTCATATTTAAAAGGGGATGGTCTTTTTTTTTTTTAAGGTTTTATTTATTTATTCGACAGAGATAGAGACAGCCAGTGAGAGAGGGAACACAAGCAGGGGGAGTGGGAGAGGAAGAAGCAGGCTCATAGCAGAGGAGCCCGACATGGGGCTCGATCCCAGAATACCGGGATCACACCCTGAGCCGAAGGCAGATGCTTAACGACTGAGCCACCCAGGCGCCCCTAAAAGGGGATAGTCTTATCATTGCAGAGACTCCTCATGTGTTTGACTGTCTTGGTGCCCAGAATCCTTCCTTCCAGGTAGGGCAAGTTCACTTGCAGTAAAGATGACCAGGTCAATGGAGACTATATAAAAATACTGAAAATCTGGAAGTCCACCAATAAAACCCCTCACCAGAGATGATGTTAAAGTCCATCAGTCAATCAACCCCATCCTTATACATAATTTCAAAGCAACTCACCTTTGCCACTCTTAAGGAGGTGTCCTCAGCCAAGGACAAGCCTAGAATGGCACAGATGCATTAGAGCTTATGAGGAGAACAGTAAGGGGTCAGGAGGCTCAGCAAGGGACTTCTCCAGGAAGACAAGGAAAATGGAAAAACCAGAGGTGTTCTTATGTATTGAGAGAACGTTTACAGTAGAGATCAGAGAATTAGCATGTGACGAGCTTCTAGACACAGAAAAATAAGAAATCTAACTGTTAGACAACCTTTAGCTTCAGAGAGAGCAAAAAGTTGTTCAAGAAAGAAATGTAATCATCATACAATGTGAAAAATATTTAACAGTCATAATAATATAAATAATGACTAACACACAAAATTATACTCGGGAAAAAAGAGAAAAGGGCAAAAGTCAGGGGTGACAGCCCATGGAGACTTGTGAAAGCACACTAAATCTTTATCTTCTGTAGTGGTAATGAATAAAACTGAAAAACTGAATTCAACTCATAAACATGTTTTTGAGAGAAAAAGATGTAAATATAAAATGTAGAGAACAACTAAAAATACTTAAAGAAATTGAGTGTTTGCCTTTGGGTGAAAAAGGAGAGAGAAAACATAGGGAGGGAGGGGAGAAGATGAGATTTTTGTAAACTAACTCTGTAGAATTATTTGAATATATTCATCTATAACTTTGAGAAAAACAAAAATAAAAATAAGGAGAGAAAACTATGTAACACAGGTAAAAGAAAAATCCACCAGTACTCAGAGTAAAGAGGACGGAGAGAATAAACTCAACTGTGCTTAAGAACTAAAAAATATGTATTCAGTTGATATACTGACTCAGAGGAAATACACAACGGAATGACTCTCTCAAGCAGCCAAAATGTCTGTGAACACCAGCTTTATTTTTCAGAACTTTTATTAGGGAAAATGATTGCCAAAGGTTTTCTCAGAATTTAATTTGATAGGACTGCAGGGGGTGCAGAGCTCAACCATACTGGTATCTAGGCTCCAGGAGGCAGATTATAAATGAGAAAATATGTTACAGAAGCGTTTCCTTAATTTATCATCTGGAAAACCACAAGGCTAAAAAAAAAATGATATTTAGCTTAGGCCTATGGCAGCCATAGCAGTCATAGCTTTGAAGAAAAAATAATAAAGATTTAAGCTCAGGATCAGTTTTGTTATGTAAGCACTGTGCTGGTTGCATAATCCAGTTACCCCTTTTATATGGATCTATGACAATGCATTTTGACCACAGTGTAGTTCATTGCTTCCTAGCCATTTTCATGTCATGGGACCGAGAGTGGCCGTATAATTTGCAGGGCCCAGAGCAAAATGACAATGTGGGATTTCCTGTTCAAAAAGCATGAAGAAATTCAAGACGGTAAGAGCAGAGCATTAAATCAAGCGTGGGCCCTTCTGAGTGGGGGCCTGTGCGACTGTGCAGGCTGCACACCCATGAGCCAAGCCCTGCAGGCCCTGCAGGCTCACACAGCACAAGACGCCATTCAGCCCCCTGAGAAAAACTGAAGGGAATTTTCACACCTCAAGGAAGCCGCTGTCAGCCTCAGGCGACCAGCCCTGAGCCTCCGCTGCTCCAGGTCACACCCGGGGCCATAGTGGTTAATATCTCAAGATGGTGCCCCTCAGCACAGCTGCTGGGAAACCCCAATATAGCCCTCTTACTCTGGTTCCCCAGAATGGATTTTCTCCTTCGGCCATTACTTTCAGGATTTCTAGTGTACATGGGACAGTGAAATAGTATTTATGAGAAATGTGCCGTCTGTTATCTTGATCTTTTCACCGAAGTTAGGTGCTGAGGCATTACCAACACAAAATTAAACTTCTTAAAATGCTGCATGATCTCACCCCTCCCCCCGATCAAATGCCGAACTCCTTGGTTGCCATTCAAGGCTCTTCACAATCTCTGACCTAACATTTTGAACTTTCGTCTCCATACATTCTATGCCAACACTTAAGCTTTCCCCCCCACATATGCTGCGATGTACGTGCCCCAAGTTGTTGCTAAAGCCCTTCCTTCCACTTCACCAGCTCTTCTCACAAGGTCTGAACTCTACACTTCCTCTAAAACCCAGCTCGAAAGTCACTCTCTGTAAGAAGCTTTCTCCGTTGCCCTCATCTCTCTATGTGATATTTCTGCACTTTTTTGTAGTGCTTGCCATTTCTAATTAACATTATCATTACATTTCCTACTTATCACTTTGTTTCTCCTCTTTAAATTCCTTGAAGACAAAAACCAAGGCTTCCCCCACTGCATAACACACAATGCCTACAGGGCCAGGAACACAACAGGGTCAGCAATTCTTTGAAAAACGATTTCAATGTCACTCTCTCACTGGTCTTCCGAATGCCTCAAAGATGAAACAAGGGTACAACTAAAGAATAAATTATAATGTTATTAATCCTATGCTTGCTATACATTTCTGCCTTTTCTCCAGCTAACTACCCTCCCACAGCAGACATGTTAAATAAACTTTCAAAACCCATCTGTCCCCATCAACTCACTGGTTAACCCTGCTGTAAAATTATCTTTCGTGTGTAAAAAAAGACTATCTCTATAAATAAAATAATCTGAGATGTATTTATCTGTTAATGAAAAAAATCAATAACTGCATTTCCTTTTTCTCTATAATGCTCTATCAGGCATATGAAACAATATATTTAAGTTAAATATGAGTGAACCCTGTACCCTAATTGAATCTATTTAAATCTTTTTTCTTTTTTCTGCTTGACTAATAGACTTGCATTAGTTTTGAAATATCTGAAGTGGTTCATTAATTTTAAAAAAAATTAAAAAATTAATTTCATTAATTTTTCACCTTCCGCTTAATGGAAGTTTGACAAACAGTTCACTTCTGAGAGCAGATAGTAAAAGAGAGATATTAAATTATGGATAAAAGTTATTTTTTAACTCATTTATTGAAGAAGAGCTGAGAATTTTAGTTTCTTACATTATTAAGAGGCTTTGAATAAAACCAAATACATATACCATTTTTATTGATTTCTATTTTAAAACACATTTATGAATTAAAAGTTATGTGTTAAAAATCAGGCAGATTCTGTACCTGATGGAAAGGGAACCATACAGAAAAAATGTTGACATCACCTCTTAACACTCCAGTTTTTATTTTTATTTTTTGAAGATTTAATTGGTTTGAGAGAGAGAGGGAAAGGGAAAGCACTGGAGGGGGAGGGGTAGAAGGGGAAGGGGCAAAGGCTCCCTGCCTCAGCCAGGAGCCAGACAGGGCTCCATCCCAGGACCCTGGGATCATGACCTGAACCAAAGGGACACACTTAACTGACTGAGCCACCCAGGTGCCCCAGCACTCCAGCTTTTAGATTACAGCATAGATATTGTGTCTTGTTCATTGTTTATGCTCAGTTAAGAGTGACACTTTTGTTTTTTTAGAAGATAGGTAGTTCTCTCTTCACTTTATTCACTCGTTGCAATCCAGATAAAAATCCACATCAATCCATGCCATCAGTAATCCAATCCCTGACACAAGGCCACATGCATGCAGTAGAAAGAGGAAACAGGACAGAGTCCCAAGTTTGACTTCCTTACCGACTCACTCTGTGAAATGTAATATATACACAATTTCACTATGCCAGTATTGTCATCCCATCTATTATACCTGAAAAACGAAGGTGACACTGAATGGCCTTCATTATTCTGACTTTGTGAAATAAAAGTTGTGTTAGCTTAGAGGCTGACAGCCTGAACCACACTGGATGAAACTTAGAAGAAATGAGGTTAAAAATAAGTGAGAAGGTTTTCTAATCGTACATATTTGATAGGTTTTACACTATGCTTTTTCAAATTGTTGATGCCCACGTCAATCATATCTGGGTAGGTGTATAAAAAAAACATGAACACTGTGGTCTGCCAGCTACTTCTTTAGTATGGCAAGATGGAATTCTTTTAAACTCAACTGAAGAAGTGTATCCATCAAGCACTGATTACCCAAAGAGTGTCAAAAAAGATAAGCCTTCACAAACTAGAAATCTTAGATACTGGGATCCTCAGATTAATGAACCAAGAAGTAAAATAAGGTAAAAAAAAAAAATGCCAGTAAATATAGCAGGAGGAGCTTTGTATGGATCAATGATGATAATGTGCTGCTTTAGGATAGTACAGTCTCCAAGCTGAGGAATGGAACTCAACCCTCAGCACCTGTGCATGTAAATATAAGATCCTGCCACATGATGTAAGCATAGACCCTACAGACTCTTTCTATTCACTGTGTGCAGTCCTTGGGCAAGCAGCAGGAGCCTAATCTCGGAACTCATTAGCAATGCAGAATCTTGAACTCCACCCCAGACCTTCTGAATCTGAATGTGTGCTTTAACAAGATCCCCAGGTGATTCATACGCACATTAGATAAGCACTGGCCTAAATCATTATATATTTTTTCCACAGCACAATTTACATAATTTTGGCAGCAAAGAAGATATAAAAAGCAGGACGAAGAAGATAAAAAATAATAGCCTGTGTTTGCTCACCTTCCCCCAAATTAAAGATGACACAGCTTTTAACTGTATCAATAAACCCAGAATCAACAGTTTTTCTCAGAGGCTCTTTCAAAATGGGAAAGAAGGACACTCATATGCTATCACTAAATAACAAGTTTAAATTGGACTCAGAACACTTCTTTTTGTTTTTGTCCTTTCCCCAAAGATAAATTTGGCGATTTGAGATCAGAATTACATTTACGACACTTTATTTCATCCATGAATAAATATTACAATAGTAACTGATTTGACTTCTTTTTTCCCCTTGGTTTTCAAGTATTATAATTCATTATAGTAGAAGACTGACAAACCTAAAATGTAAATACTTCCCACTTGCCAGCGAACCAAGCAATCAGAGAGCTTAAAAAGCAGAGATTTTTAAACAGACATTTTGTGCTGCACTTTTACAAAAAGACCCAAATAGCAAATCAACAAGTTGATATCAGTGATGTTATCCCAGAATATCTGATTCGACTTTCTCCAGAGAACTGCCACTTTGACAGAAATCAGACCATTAAATAACTGGCGCAAATGTTTTTTTTCATTTTTATTTTAGCTTACTAAGTTTACAGTTATTTTCCTGAAATGACCAGTGTGCTAAATTGGCTAGTCATTTTCTTGTCCTTGGAGATACAGCTGATCCTTTGTAATTTCAGCATCTCATAACCCGCTGGTTATGAATATCACCATCTTCCCTCAAGCTAGTCCAATTCAGCACAGTGCTGTTCAGATTATTATTAAAAATGAACTAGTTAACACTTAAAAATGCTTTGTGCTATCCAGTCTTCTTGGAACTCATCTGTGCTCTTCAAGTCTGTGTGTGTACATATATACATACATATACTCACACCCACATATACACACATGTATATATTTTTACTATATAGGATGTTTATATTGATGATTATTTTCATAACTAAAATTAATTATTATTTCTTTATTTTACATCATATTTCCTGCCTGCCCTCAAACTAATATAAATAGTAGGTCTAAAAGCTGGACAATGTTGGGGCGCCCAGGTGGCTCAGAAGGCTAAGGGCCTGACTCTTGATTTTGGCTCCGGTCATGATCTCCGGGTTGTAAGATCAATCCCCACATCAGGCTCTGCATTGGGCATGAAACCTGCTTAAGAGTCTCTCTCTCCCCCTTCCTCCTCCTACCCTCCCCCAACACCCTCACTTAAAAAAAAAAAAAAAAAAAAGCTGGCCAATGCCAGTTTACCCAACCTTATATGTCACTTACTCTGGGAAGCTTAGTTCCTGCATGTGCCCCCACATAAATCCTTGTTTAGACATTTAGTAAACACTGCTTTTTTCTAATTTCCTTTTTATTTTCTGCTCACTCACCAGAGTGTAAGCTTCTTGGGGGCTGATTCACTGCTATATTCCCATGGCTTAGCCCACTGCATAGTAAAAAGCAGCATCATTTGGATGAATCATCAGACCAATGTTCAAATGAGTAATTTTGTTCTGTCTAATCATAAACCTAAAACTCATGACTCATGATATAAAACTTGGCAATTGTAAAATCCTAAAACTTAAGACACAGATGGTCTCATCTTCTCCTTTCATTGGTCCTCTCTTAAGCTAAGCATCTTGCCATATTCCATAGTAATTATCACAATATTTTAATGCTTAACTCACGTGTTGTAAAAAGTCATAAAGGGAATAGAAAGTCTCATACTCATTTATAAAGCAAAGTGTCTGTATGATCTGATATTAAAAGAGCATACAGATTATGTAGAGTACAATTTTATTTAAAAAACAGTATATAAGAAAAATCTAATATTGTTAATATTTATATTAATATTTGTTCATTTAATTTGGACTCTCTCTTTCCAGTTAGCTTATTCAAAGATATTGATAATGAATATGACACAGGCTCAGAAGGAGCTAGACAACTTTTCCCATTACTAAAGACATTTTTCTTTAATGTTTAGATATAGAAATTCAAGATTTGTATTGGTAAAGTGAAATTATTTGGGGCAAAGGACATTAAAATATAAATTATCTTCATTTTTTCCCCTCAAATATCTCTCCTCTCATCTGTATATTTGTGGCTATGCAACAGACATTAAATTAAGAAGAGTTTTTACTATTTTATTAAAAAGTTTTAATTAATATGCAGTTAAGTGAGGTGACATGGTTCATTTTGGCCAGTATACAGGACATAAGCATGATATTTAATTAAATTGTTACTTGAAATCTGGCGTGTCCTGTAATTGACTTTTTATTATTATTTAGAGAATTATGAGAATATATTTTTATAAATACCTCACATGGCTTTTTGTGACTTTACAACACACTGATAAATTACTTCAAAGTCCATTTGTATGTTTCAAGTAGATGGTGGCCATCATTAACAACATGCTCTCCAAAGCATTTCCATAGTCCCATCCTTTCTACTCAAGAAACAGGACTTCCTTCAGCATAGGGTTTTAGCTCGCTGAATTTGTCTTTACAAATTTGTCATTTTTAAGTGAAAATTTGGATGTACGATGGCAGTGGTAATATTCAGATGTCGACAAATATTTTCTTAATTCTATTTCAGAGGAATAATTGATTATATGAGAAGTGATTTCCCATTCCCTGAAAGTCTAAATATTTCTTTCTTTCTTTTTTTTTTTTTTTTGTATTTATCATTTGTCTACTCTAAGACTATTTCATTCCTTAAAGCATTCCAAGAACATGAACATTTGGAAAAAAAACCATAAACTATATCATAAGAAAAGCAAACTAAGAGACAGATAAAATATCTAGTTTGTTCTTTACTTCAAGGAGAGTAGTCTAGATTCATAACTGGAATAATTGGCCATCTGCACATTACATGTAATATAAGCAAAGCAATCCTCTTCAGAGGCATTCCCCCGAGAAGCTTCCCATCTCAAACTTGAAGGGTATGAACATCGGAATGATTTGCAAAGTTTCTCATTTTAGAAAAAGCGTAGTTTGCATTTTTCAAAAGATAGCAAATAAACTGTGTGGCTGGGTTGTGTTTTTTTGGGTTTTTTTTTTGTTTGTTTTTGGTTGTTGTGAAAGTGTGCAACCATTAATTTACAATAAAATTCTTCATACCAGATTGTAATGAGAACACATTATTTTATGAGGCTGATTAGATGAACAGGCAGAAAACCAATGCTTCATTTCTGGAGTTACTTAGCTTTTTAGATGTTTCTGATAATAAAAGTAGAAAATAATTAACCCTTGCTATTCTGATATGGATGTTAGATTAAATGAGCTATCACATATGCAGTGCTTTCCAGATCCTCTGGGTTTCTTGTGGACTTCAAATTTTTGACATGGAGACACTGGCTCAAGAAAGGGATACAGGCCTTGGGTCCAAGGGCCAACATCTGATCCTTACTCTGCCTCTAAATGGGAAGTGACTCTGGGAAAGTTTTCACCTCTTTTGCAGTCTTAAATTCATCATATATGTGATGTCTAAGGACTCCCATTTCTAAGGTTTTGATTCTAAACTTGTCCATGAGCAATCATTTAAGTAAGCTAATAGTTCCCTCTCCAAAATGTGTTTCAAAAGGCCATATGGTACTTTATAATCCTGACAGGAATTTAATATAAGAAATATTTCTCATCTTAATGTTGAAAGAGGCTCTTTGTATTTAGATAGTTACATCTAACTTGGAGGTGAATATTCCAGTATAATAACAGAAAAGTCCCTCATGTGTGGAATGGGTAATATGAAAGATTCCCATTAATTGCCCTCCTGTCTTATCATTTTTCTTATACTATCATTAAAGTTATTTTTATGAATAATAACACATAGAATTAGGACTTGAAAAATATCACTCTAGTATCTTGCTGAAGTGATGATATATACTGGGAGAAGATAAACCTGGAAGAAAAAGTAGAGATTTTAAACATACACTATGGAAAAAAAAAAAAAATTCCCTTTGTCAATAAGCCACAGATTTTCATCACAAATTATTTCTACAAAGAACTTGAGTCAGAAATATTCTATTATTGGGGTGTCTGGGTGGCTCAGTCGGTTAAGCTTCTGACTCTTGATTTCAGCTTATGTCATGATCTCAGGGTCCTGAGATCTGCACCAAGCACAGAGCCTGCTTCTCCCTCTCCCTCTACTCTTCCCCCCTACTTGCTCTCTCTGTCTCTCTCTCTCTGTCTCAAATAAATTAAATAAAATCTTTTTAAAAAGAAATATTCTATTATTAATTCTTCTTCTGAATTTATATATGTGAGAATTTTCTTACTAAAAAGCCCTATAATTTGGTGAATGCAATTTAGCAATTGGTTTTGTATGTACATTTCCTGAAATATTTTATGAAATGAGACCCAAATTAACATTAAAAAAACACTGAAATAATGCTTTGCCTATTTTTTTTTTTTTTGACTAAGGTAATGTTTTTCGTATACTGAAAGGTTATTTCACTAAATGATAAGTCTTCTTTGAAGTCAGAGCACAGGCTGTAAGGACACAATGAGAGCCATGGCTATGCTTAGTATGGTACTAATGGTCCAGTTAATAAGCTCGGGTGTTCTGTAAGGACAGCAATGGTGTCTTTGTTAGTTCTTGTGTGTAGGGGTTCAAATAGCACTGGGCACAGTCATCTTTCAAAAGCTTTTTCATGATAATGGAGCTTGAACAAAATTCAAAATTATTCACTTTGGCCTAAATTTTCTTTCTAGCTTCTTCATTTAATCTTCCTAAAAATCTAATGATGTAATATTACACCCTGCACTACAAATCAAGTGCCTTTCAGGACATTCTGAGTCAACATCATGAATTTTGCTTAGAAGAGGGAGAAAATGAGTGGGATCTTAAATAACTGGAAAGGGAAAAGTCCAAAAGTTATTCCAGAGCAAGAACAGATCCCCATCGGCAACTCTATTTCATTGCATTTTTGTGGCAGTTTGGTTGGGATTGGAAAAGAGATCCCATCAGATCTGGGAGGGAACAGACAATCCAAAGTATCTGGCTTCATGACTGGAACTCTTCAGTGAATGGAAGAGTTTCAGGGTAGACAGAAAACCCATGGTGTTTATTGGGGTAAGTGAAATGAATAGGCTTTTGCAGGTCTGAAGAAAATAGGTATACCAGAAATCAGGGAGAACCAGTACCTGAAAAAAACAGTGGTGAATTCAGTGGAAGCAAAAAACACACTGCTAATGGGTGAGTGGAAAAGCAGGGTCCTGCGACTGGTCACTGGTCAGCATGTCAGAGTTCAGCCCATGAAGCAAATCTCCTTGACTCCTCATAAGGAAATAGAAATAATAGCGAGAGCACTAAAAAACAATTACTAGAACTGTTCTCTTTAGCTACATCCAGTGTCCAATGATCCTGGCTTTGACATGATTTTTAATACAATATATAAGTTTCCAACTATAAAGAAAATGTGTATAAGATAATTCTAGGTAAAAGGATGAGCATGATTAAATGGGCTGTGGTAATAAAAAACAGGTGTGGAAGGGAATGGTAAGTGGCCAAACTTAACTGGAGGTTACCATATGCCTTGTAAATTAAGGCTGGAATTATAGAGTCCTTGTTGAGGTAGTGGACAAAGAATTGTGGGTAATATCAGGGAAACCCTAGGGACTCTGATAGGGTTTTGAGCAGAGAATTGGTTGATGAAAGTGGATTTAAGAAATATTGATCTGAGAATGAAATGCAGAAAAGAACAGACCAGGAAAAGGGAATACAATGAAAACAACAAAAATTGATTTCTTTTTTCCCAGACACAGAGCTTGTATTCAGCATATAGCATCTCATTCCATTTCCACACTTTATATACGATGATACAATTTTTAAACCTATTATTGTGATTTCTTTTTCACTGAAATGACTCTAAAGCTCAGAAACTTTGAGATGCTTAAAGTCACATAACTGGTAAGCAACAGAGGTGGGCTCAGTCTGCTTCTTTTAGATTCTGAAATTAAGGGTCTAACACACAATGGTTAGAAGCTATAGCCGTTTCTCAAGAAGAACTAACACCTGCACAAATGAGGGTGTCTCTAGAAGTAGAAAGGTAAAGATTCATGTAAAAAAACCTGGAAAAGTAGAATTGTCAACACTTGGCAACCCACTGAACAGAGTAGAGGCAATGAGGTGACAGAAGCAGCAAGTAAGGTTTCAATTCCAGATGTGTGGAAGAATGAAAGTCCTATTAATGACACAGACTCAGCAGGAAAACTGTCCTGCAGGTAAAGAGGAGTCAGAATATTTCAAATAATTATATTTAGCGCTTGGCTTCATTGGACAACTACTACTTTATAAATAACAGTATATAAAATAAATAAATAAAACATAAAGTAAAAAGTCCTCCTCACCAGTTCACATTATAGTTAACCCCATTGGCTGTTTTCTGAACACTGCAAATGCTTGCACAATGACATCCTTTAAACTGCTGTCTCCCAGGCCATAAAGTGAGGACAAAAGCTGCCAAAAACCTAGCTCAGCTTTAGGATTAATGAGAGTGCCCATAAAGTGCTTTGAGCTCCACAGAAGAATAGGTACAATATAAATGAGCCACATTATTCCAGTGACAAATACTATCCATATACTGTCCAATAAAACTGAAAAAAATGCAATCTCTAGTTGTTCCTTCTGATGGTGCATATTACCCTGCTATCACTTCCTTTCATTCTTTTGATCTTCCCATACAAAAAAAATAAATAAATAAACATTTCTACTTTATGCCCAATTTGCGGAGTGTACTGAGATACACAAATCAAACAGATAATAGGATATTCTATGCCTACTTTCTCATAGTACCTTTGGTATAAAATGAAGAAAAAGAGCAATGCACTTACAAGGTTGTTTCAAAGAAAATATAAATTATATGAAAGGAGGATAGCTATTTTTAGAATGGTATGCTCAAGTCAAGTTCATTTTTCAATGCAAAAGAAGATATCAACTACTTTCTGGATGCATTCAGGATTTGTTTGAAATATCTGAAATTGCAAAATTATTTCACATTTTAATAAAATATCAATGACATGCTAGATTTCTAAGATCACATATTATATATCTATATAAACTAGATTGAACCAGCATTGATATTA
Organism: Ailuropoda melanoleuca; assembly: GCF_002007445.2. NCBI lineage: Eukaryota > Metazoa > Chordata > Mammalia > Carnivora > Ursidae > Ailuropoda > Ailuropoda melanoleuca. The sequence goes on from NC_048218.1 coordinate 87,379,868, forward strand.
AAATTCAATAGTTCCCCATAAGCAATAAGATATTAAAAAATTAACTAATGTCACACTGGTACCATATCACAATATAAAGATTCAGGAATCCAGATTTCTGTTTTAGTTATTGACAGAAAATGTGTAGACTTTTTAAATATAGTTACAGCAAATTTTCATGAATCCGCCTCTAAGCTAATCTTATATGTTTAGCAATGTATATAATATTGAAATGAGAAAACCGCAATGGGGAAAAATAATGTGTAGAGAAAAAATTACACTTATTCATTGAGTCTACCTCTGGATAACAAAGATATAAATAAAACATAAGTAGGATGATAACATCAGTGAGATTCATACTAATGTTAGCTAAAAGACAGAGAATTACAATTTAGTCAATAATATGAGTAGTAATTAGAACAAAAATACTAAAGATTCTCTTTAATAGTGAGATTGAAATGTCGAAGTTTTGTACTGAATGCTTTCAATTAGAGTATATTTCAAAATAAAACCATAGAGGCTTTAAAAAATCTTCATTGCTTTTAAGTTCCCAAATTAACACGCATACAAATATTACCACACACACATACATACATATATACACATATATGTATACACACACATATAATTCAAAGAATAAATAACATTTATAGTTATTCTAAAATTTGCAGGTTAATTTCTAGAAAATAGTGTAATTTAGATTGGTGGTTCTCAAGGCATGATTCAAAGACCAAAGAATATAAATATCAGAATACTAAAAAAGAAAAGATCATAAAACAATAATCTATATTTCTTTTTTATGCGTGGTAGGGACTTTTACTATTTTTAATTATCTAAATAAAATACATTAATGCAATCTTATTTTAAAAACAGGAACATGGCAAATAAAGCCAAAGGTCATTTTGATCATGCCCCACTTTCAAGACCCCCATACCAGCATCCTATATATCCTAAACTTTATATTCCTTTCATACAGACAAAATTTAAAAAGAATTTCCCTTTACTTAAATAATATTATAATATGCATATAAATGCGGTATTTCTTTTCACTTAACAAAGATGCCTTAAAGATTTTTTTATGTGAGTTTGCAGAGATCTATTTTATTCTCTTTGGGTACTGAATAGTATTCCATAACTCTAATATTCTATAATTTATTTGTTCAATTCTAAAATTTGCTATTGCAATCAAAACTTTCATGAATATCCTTGTTCATGCATCCATTTGTAGATGTGTGAGAGTTTCTATGAGGTTGCTATGGAGAAACAGATTTTGGGTGAGAGACTATGGGAAATTTTAATTTTAATATTTACTGGTAGATTGTCCTCCAAGGGACTAAACCTATTATCACTACCATTAGCACTACAAGATAGGACCCATATTCCCTATCCTCCCCAAACCTTCTAAGTAAGAGAAACCACATATATGAAGGTTCTGAATTAAGAAAAAATATGGTTTATTGAGAAAGCAAAAGAGGTCAAGCATGACTGGAATGATGTAAAAGAAGGTCACAGAATCACGAATAAGATCTTAGGGCATGAAAAAGATCTTGCCTTTATTTTCAGAGCAATTTAATCAATTAGGTCTCTCTGTTCCTCCAGGGGATAACATATATAATAGTCTTATCCATATTTGTACATCTCAGAAGTCTTCTTAACCATCTCCAATCCTATTGCCCTCTTTCTCCCTGCCTCTCCAGAGGAAACTAATATAATGAATTTGATTTAGTTAAGCTCTTTCAATCCTTACTCTGTATTTTAATATTTTCCCTTAAGCAATCAAAATAGATCTCCAAACACTGTGAGTGTGGAAAAAGTCTGTTGGAAATGTATATAGGGCTATCATTTATATAATTCTTTTTTTTTTTTTTTTAGAGAGAGAGAGAGAGAGAGAGAGAACGTGTGTGTGTGTGTGTGTGTGTGTGTGTGTGTGTCAGAGGGAGAGGGAGAGAGAGAATCTTAAGTAGGCTTCACACCCAGCATGAAGCCCGACCCCTGGGGCTGATTTCACAACCCCAGCCAAAATAAAGAGTTGGACACTTAACTGATTGAGCCACCCAGGTGCCCCCATTTATGCAAATTTCAAAGAACAACAACAGCACTACAAGTTTTATATAGAAGAGTATAGCATGATCAGATTTGGGGGTTTAAAAGTTCAGTTATAATATATCAGCATGGATGGGAAGTTATAAGAGAGAAAACAGTGAGACCATTCAGGGGGCAGCTGCAGTTTTGCAGGTGAGAATTCATGCTGGCTTTGACCAGGGTAGAAACAGTGGAGATGGACAAAAGCAGAAGAACTTAGAACTTATGTAGGAGGCAGAATCAGTAAGACTGATTGCAAAGTGGTGGGAGTTGAGAGAGTAGAGGGAGTCTAGGAAACTTCTGGATTGTGAGTGCTGGTCAAATTCTTCTCAACCTCCACATGCTTAGTCAACTCTGGGCTGAACTCCTCCACACCACTCCCACACCTAACTGTCCACTCAGATATCTCTTGGCCTTCCTGACCCGATATAAAATTTCTGAACTGAGAGAAAATTCTGCTTTGCGGTACGACAAGCAGTAGTAGTAGTCTACTGCGTGGGCATTAGGTCTTCTGAAAAGAAATGAAGTCTGAGATCTTAGAGAAAAATACATATTTTTATTCTGCAGTAGTTAAGTAATTGTTTCAGTATTATGTATCAGAGAGTTTTTCTTTCTCATAAAAAAACCCAAAAGTTTGTTGAGTAACTCTCATCTTCTAGCTCTGTGGTAAAGCTACAGTAGTGACACAAGTCATGCTATATGCCACCATGGAGACTACAGTCAAGTATTATCAGGCAGTTTCTAGAAGTATAAGATGCAAAAATAGGGTTGGAAATTGGGGGATGCTGGAAATGTTCTATATCTAAGCCTAATTATCACACAGCTATAAACATGAAACATTTAGTGATCCATACATTTCAGATGAGTGCCCTTTATGCTCTTCATTGTATGCATGGTTTTTGGGGGGAGAAAGAAGTAGAAAAGATTGGACAAGGAAAATAATTCTCCATAAAAACACAAACAGTTAATATTTGAATGTGAAAGAGATTGTAAGTCCATGCTTCTACAAGTTCCACTCTACAAATCCAAAAATGTATACAATACTATACAAAAGTATGAATCTAACAGCATGAGGAACATTAAGCAATATTTGGGTATACATGAAAGTAAACTGAATTACTTGAATGTTTTTCTCTCTGAGATGAGAGGTATAAAAGCAGACAAAATTAGAAAATAGGTCTACTGGAAAATGCTAGTGAAATGTTGGTCATTTACTCTGAAAAACAAGAAATTTAATATTTTTAAGGGTATGAAATATACATCAAATAGAATGATGAGCTATTGAAAGACAGAAACAAAACCATTTCGAGTTATGAATACCAAGGACATTCTTGCCTGCCAGTGTCGTGAAATTACACTTGTTTTGCCCTGTAAGTTTGTGACGTGTTTTATAATTTTTTTTCTGAAGGTAATTTTTAATATAAACATATCTATTTTTAATATATATGACATGTATCTGCCATAGATCAGCACTTCCAACAGTATACGGAGAAAGGATAGTGAATCATTAATACGTGTATCATTGTTTCAGAAAGAATATATGAAAAGAAATTCATTAACCTTTAGAAATTTTTTCACTTTCCATTTCCTAAATATGAGGTGTTCAAGGTGCTTAAAGTGTTAGAAGCACGGTGCCTTAGCAATATGCTGTGTGAGAAATAATCCCAGAAAATTGCTAGAAATAATAATAATATAATAATAGTATTATAATAATCTACTTCTTTCATATGCTAATTATTTCATCACCGTTAATTTTTAAAAATAATATTGCAGAGCATGTTCAAAGTTGATTCAGCAGCTTGAACCTTTCTGAGTCCTAAAAGTGGTAAAGTAACTGGACAGCAACATATATTCAAGAAATAATCTACCTAGTCACACTTTTTCTTCTGCCATAAGCCTTCGACTACCAGAAATGAAGTTTTCTGGCCTTAAATGTCAGACAGAGTTCAAAACCGGTCTGGCAGTCTTTCAAAAATAATTACCTACTAAAACTCATCACAGGTCTGAATAAGGCACCGTGTCATCATGAGGTGGCTCAGGTCTCTAAGTCAGCACATTCTGTTTTTACTCATCGCAAAACCGAGGACAGACTTCCATCTCCTACAAATGTGGCACCTTCCCTGACACCCTGTCAGTTGCACAGGTGCCATTAAAAAGATTCAGCTGCTAATCAGCTAATCCTTATTTGTAAGCAGCAAACATGTATAAAGATATGAAGTTGAGTAGAAATTAATGTTTGAAAGAGAGCGCATGAGAGAGAGCATGAACATGGCGGGGGGCGGGGGTAGAGAAGGGCAGAGGGAGAAGCAGACTCCCCACCGAGCAGGGAGCCTGACACAGGCCTCAATCCCAGGACTCTGGGATCATGACCTGAGCTGAAGGCAGACACTTAACCAATTGAGCCACCAGACGCCCCATATGATGCGATTTTATAAGATTTTATCTGAATTCTTATGATCTGCCATCCGAAAATCACAGCTACAGATAGAAACGGTAATCACAGGGGCGCCTGGGTGGCGCAGTCGTTAAGCGTCTGCCTTTGGCTCAGGGCGTGATCCCGGCGTTCTGGGATCCAGCCCCACATCGGGCTCCTCCCCTGGGAGCCTGCTTCTCTCTCTTCCACTCCCCCTGCTTGTGTTCCCTCTCTAGCTGGCTGTCTCTTTCAAATAAATAAATAAAATCTTAAAAAAAAAAAAAAAGAAACATTAATCACAGATTCCAAGACCTGTGGTGCCAACTGAAAAACTGTGCAAAGGAGGGCCTGTGGAACTAACAGAAATGGTGGGGCCATGACAATTCAAACCCAAAGACCCACTACCACATTCAAATTCAATTTCGAAACAACAACAAAACAATAGCAGCATATTAACGGTTAAGCAAAGCACGTCTGTGGATTAGATTTGGTTTTAAACTGACTCTTATGAGATAACATATTTTTCTTTAGATTTTATTTATTTGATACAGAGAGACAACGAGAGAGAGAACACAAGCAGGGGAGTGGGAGGGGGAGAAGCAGACTCCCCACTGAGCAGGGAGCCCAACGACGTGGGGCTCCATCCCAGGACCCTGGGATCATGCCCTGAGAAGAAGGCACACACTTAATGACTGAGCCACCCAGGCGCCCACAGTAACGTATTTTTCTAATGAATGTGTTTCTTGTGCTTTTCCTATAGTAACCAAACACTCGAAGAAAAGAAAAAAACAAAAAAAAGAAGAAGAAAAACAAAAAACCCAGAAGTCTTGAGGAGCTAGTCTTTCACACCACTCTACAACAGTCAAGGCTGAGGGCCAGTTATTTTATCATGTGAATGATCAGACATTGTTTCTGACAATGGGTTTGAACTTTGTTCACTTGAGTGGATGGTATTTGCCAACAGGAATTTTAACCAAGCCGTTTCAATCATCGCCATCACTCTTAAGAAAGGGATCAAGCTGTAAAGGTGCAACAAACAGACTGCTGGATGAGTGTGTTACCAAGATTTATTAATTTGCTCATTATTCAAAATTTCACTCCACATTCAACCACGGGGGTCACCATCCCTGTGAGAAAGAAGATTCAAAATGAAGTAAAGAGTGATAAGAGAGTCATTCAAAACAGCTCTGAAAGGACACTGAGGAAGTAGGGCCTATAACCCTCTCCTGTTTCAATTCTTGGAACACCATGAACTTTGACTTTTGTCAATTGCAACTTGACCACTTCCCGGAACACATCCTTCTACTTTGCACTGAAATTAAGATAATGTAACACCTATTAGCTAAATAGCAAATTGTGTATTCCACAGTCAGTTTAAACTCTCACTTCAAGTCAGAACCAATCATAATTCTTTCAAAACAAATTATGTAACCTTGTGGGGTTTTTGCCTTGATAAGCCTGCACTCTCCATTTGCAACTCCAGCATACTTTTGATTTCTGTAGACTCTGTCTCTTAAATTGCAATCTCTTATACCCCAAATAAGCTTTACTGTCTCTTCTTGATCAACACCTAAATACCAATGGAATTCATCATCACATTTATCTCAGCTGTATTATAAGGAAAAAAAAAAAAACTTCATGGCAGATGTTTGCTCTAGGTAAACTTATCCTTTTGTTTAAAAGGAATATATTGTATTGCTATGATGAATAAACTCTTTCATTCACAATTGTATTCAATACTGTGACTTCAGGAAACATTACTACTTGTTGGGAGCAGGGAGACTGAGACCAGGAGAAGTGATGGGTAAAGTTAACACAATAGCCTATTTAAAATACAGACCATCCTGGGTAGATGGGAGTCACAGAGACCATCCTCCCATCCGTACATTTGTTTGTATGTCCTACAGAGCCTTCACATCAACTATCCGAAGCTCATCTTATTTCTCTACTTTATTCCTCCACTTATTGAACCTGCCCCTCTTCTTCTACTGTTTTTCTATTAGTGCATGGCTCCATCATGTTCTTACTAATCCAAACCAGAAATGTCAATGTCATTGTTCGATCTATGACTTTTCCTCACCCTTTACATCCAATCAACCCCCAAGTCCAATAGATTCCACCTCCTAAATATCTATTGAATCCGTTTACTTCTCTCCACCTTTAGAGTCACTAGCCTACCACTGTGTATCAGCTGGATACTGTATAATTACCTCCAAACTCTAGCTTGCAAAAGAATCACTTTGGTGTCTCTCTTGAATTGTAAGCATTCTTCTCAACATATAAGTAAAGGGCGATGGGATCATTAGTAGACCTCAGCTATTTAAGTGGCAGCATCTACCCTTTCCATACTACTCTGCAATTAAAAGTAAAAAGGCAAAAACAAATTAAAAGTAAGAAAAAAAAATTCTCCCTGGTATGAAAAGGGAAGGAGACTCCCCTCTCCCTTTTCTTAGAATACTTACCTTTATAAAACTTGTAATTGTGAATTATTTTCCTATACCTTTGAAATGTATGTCCATCTTTTTAAAAGCTAAATAAGCCTCTTGTGAGTTTTGCAATTCTGGGATATATCTCTCAAGGACCTGGAACTATCTTTGAAATGTAATCATCAAGGAAGATAACACCCCCATCTCCCTATTTCTATGAGAGGATTGCAGGCTAACTTCAGCTGGTGTCTGATCCAAGCTGCAAATCTACCTCTTGTCATAAAGATACGAGAAACGTATATTTCCTTTGGATAAAGGTGATTAGCAAACACAGGTGGCCATCCCCAAATAGCAGGTGAATTTAGGATGAACTATGTGTGACAAATGCTGCTGTCAAGTCCTCTTACTTGAGGACTAGATACTGTTTCCCTTGAACCAATGTATGCAATGTGTTGTATCTGCTTCCTCCATAAAAGGGTAACATTTATTTCTGTCTTTGCAATCTCTTTAGCGCACTGCCTGTGAAGCACATCACATTTTGGTTTAATGCTTATTCAATAATAAAATAGGTTTTTTTTCTAGCTTTGTGGAGAGGATTTCCAGGTTGGCATAGGATTTTGTTTTTAATTACATTTCCCCAATAAGAAACAGTAAGGTTATTCTGCTACTTTAAAAAGGTAAATTAACTGAAGGACAGTGGTATATAAAGAATGGAAGAAGCACTGCCGTTGAGTGCAGGTGTATTGGAACTGTTTCAAAATCATTCATTCCATGCATCACGCATTCCTGGGACAAGAGCAAGTTTTAAGGTGTGATCCTCAACTAATAACCTTCTCCATCCTTCCTTCTGTAAAAAACTTAATTACAAAATATTTCGAATTTTTTCTTTAGTACTCATAACTCCATAAGGTCAAAAACATGATTTGCTGCCTTTTTATTCATTCCTAGCTTGCTGTTATACCCAATTTAGATTCAAATCTTTAAATACGTTAGTGTTAGAAGGAATCTTAAGAATCATCTGCAGGTACCCTTCATTTTACAGAGTCCAACAAAGGTTAAATGACATGCAGTAAAAATTTCTAGTCCTCACCATGGCCTATGAGGAGGTGCATCCTTCCTACTCTGACCTTATTCCCTACTACTTTTTCACTTTCCTCCAGCCTTGCTTGACCTTTTGCTATTCCTCTATCACAGCAGACAAGCTCCTGCCCCAGAGTGTTTGCATGTGTTATCTGAGGCCTAGAAATGCTTTCTTTCAAATAGCTGTGTGTCACTCACTCATTTCCCTGAGGTTTTTTCCTCTCACGATTCTTTCTCTATCAAAGTCATCCTCAATAATGCAATAGAAATACATATACAACACTCCCCCTACACACACACACAATCACTCTCTCTCTCTCTCTATCCCCTTACTCTGCTTTAGTTCTTTCATAGTATTTATCATGATCTGTTTTTGTATTTAGTTGCAAATGAATGAGTGAGTGATACTGTAACTTTGAGGTGTGACTATTCCAGAGTTACTTTGAATGTTTGCTTGAATTCTGTATTTTTATTTGTTTGAACTTTTGTGTATTCCTTCCAAACACCTAAAATTCTTTCAAATAAAATCAAGCAGGCCCAGAGTTAATCCAGGAAAAAAACTCAAGTTATAGCGTCACATTCTAATTAAGGGTGTAAAAGGATGATTTGGAAAAACAAAAACAAAAACAACTTTTCTGCTATACCCAATCAAACCTCATCAGCTTCAAATAAATTCTAGTGGATAACAAACACCAGGAAACAGATGGCCCATTCTCTGGCCCCTGTAAACAACACCACTGGTCTTAAACTTTAGTGTGCAACATAATTACCTGGGAGGTATATTAAAATATAGATTTCCAGGCTCCACATCCAGAGCTCTGATTCAGTAACTCTGGGGGGCGGGGGGCGCTGAGAATTTATATTTTGAATAAGTTCCCAAGTGATTATGCTATTGCTTTATGAACTACACTTTAAGAACTATTATAAAGGTAAAGCCCCTATCACTTGGTATTTAGTATATATAACCACGTTATCTACTCTAGAAAATGGCTCTTACATGGAAGTGTTACTTGTGTCTGAACTGTACATGGATTCAAGGAATAACAGTAGGTGCAAAATTATTTAAGAAAATATTCTTTTTTAAAAATATTCTTGATATTTTGAAAATATAATTTATTTTACTATGCAAAGAAAGCTAAAACAATAAATGCTAACATGAAATAAATTATAATCTATCCCATATTTGTCCCTAAATATACTATAATTTCTTATTAAATACTTAAAACCTTTAAGTTTGAGCAGAAAATTTTCTACTCTTGTTATGAATAAAAAAATCACCTTTATATGCAGGATGCAGACAGGCAAGCAAATATTTGAGAAATGAACGATAATATTTGGTGTCTTATCAAAGGTCTTTCACTGATTTTTTTTAAGCTTTATTGGGGCATAAATGATATACAAAAAATGCACACATTTAATGTACACATCTCTCTGAATCTGGACATAAGTGTTAGCCTGTGATACTTTCACCAAAATCAAGGTGTTGAACACATTCATCACTTCCAGACCTTTCACTGATTCAATACCCGATTGTTGCTTTTTAATTCCTCCTTTAAAGAGACAAATTGGAATATTAAAACCTGAAGGAACTTTAAGAGATCTTATTGTCCACGCACTTAGTGTTCAACTTGAGAAAAAGCAGGTGTTTAACTTTACAATGCTTTTCCAATATGGGCATTAAGAATATGATTATATGTTAACTTTTCAAATAATTATGCTTGCAAAAATGCTTTAAAAAGTTTTTTATTTATTAACTCTGGCTATTAACAGAAAGAGTTTTGAAGTTCGGAATTCATAGATTATATATTCCAAAAGAATCTCCAAATTAAAACAACTGTTGGCCAAAACTCCACATGTATCATCTTACCTTGTTTTAACGAGTATCTCAACTCTGAAACACTCAAGAATTTTAAAACAAGGTTGTCATTCACAACACTGTATTCTACTCTGTGACCCTTGATGTATACAGGAATTTAAGTTCGGGTACCCAAAGGGTATCATCCAACAAGGTTCTCCCCTCAGCAAAGATAGAAGATGAAAAGCACTACATTCCACAGAGTTGTAAGTGGGGCTAAGACAAACAGAAGAGATAAGAATCAGGTGAAGGGGATCAGAATATGCCATACCAACATATGCCATTTTGACATAAGCACTGTTTTGAGCTGAAGGCAATCAGCTCTTTGCCCTGCTCCTTTCTGTCTAAAAGCAGGGTAAAAATTTCCCTTTGTAAAGATAACAATTTCACTTGCAAAGGTGTCTCCCTTTCCCACATCAGAAAGAGGAGGGTGATTCTTACTAACCAACTTGAGTCTGCATAATAAATATCACTAAACAACCCTTGTCTTGCATTGGTTTCCCCTAGTTACCTTCCCACAATTTACCATCCCTAGAAATCCAAATATCTCCCCCATTGTCTAGTTACTTCACAATGTATTGCTCTATTAAAGTCATACATAACCCCCGAGGTTTAACCTCATCTTTGGATTGTTTACTCTTTTTCTGTGAGATTCCTATGTGCATACAAAATAAACCTTTCCTCCCATCAACCTGTCTTTTATCAGTTTGATTCACAGACCCTGGGCACTGAAACTCAAACAGAAGAGTTGTGTTTTTCTTTTCCTCCCCTATCATGCAAGTACTTCAGAAGATGGGTATTGCCTATTTAATGATAGTAAAACTATCATCTAAATGCTGGCATTTGTATCTTTTCTTTTTTAACATTTTATTTATTTTAGAGAGAGAGAGAGACAGCAAGCATGCATGAGCAGGGGTAGGGACAGAGGGAGAGGGAGAGACAGGATCTCAAGCAAATTCTGTGTTGAGCGCAGAATCCACTTAAGGCTGAACCTCAGGACCCTGAGGTCATGACCTGAGCTGAAATAAAGACCTAGAGGCTTAACCAACTGAGCCACCCAGGTGCCTCTGGCAATTGTATCTTTATAAGGCTCCATGAGCAGCGCTGATGAGTAGCCTTGGTTGAAAGACATTCCTGGGTTAGGTCAACGTCTGGATTTTGTAGATGAGGAAATCAAGGCTTGGAATGTCTACTCTATTCCTTACCTCCCATGAAAAAAATTCAAGAGATTTTTTTTTTTTTCCAATTTTTTAAATGGCTCTTGCCGGGCTCGTGGTGGTTGTGTATAATTGGGTCTGGGAGGGTTTACCGTAACTGCATGTTTTATTACTTTCTTTTTTTTTTTAATTGGACATTGGAAATATTACGTCCTCTGTGAGGTATCTTAAATACTCCGTCATCTCTTAACACTGAGGTGAGTTTTGTTTTCCTTCCCTTGTGTCCCATAACACTTTTTTCATATTTCTATATATTATAAAATTGGTAGCAAATTCTTAAAAATACCAGATTATAATGGAAAAAAAAAATCCAGATCATAAGGGGGGAAAATAAATCGATGATTTTTTAAAAATCCAGAGAAAGCACAGAAGAACAAACCGGGAACATGTTGACATTATTTTGTTTCATTATCTACATTAGGCCTGTTTAAGAATATACATGAATCAAAATGAATGTCACTAAGATTCTACATTATACCGGAAGAAGGAAATGGCTGCATAATTTTCTCCAGAAGCTTTCCAATGCATGATTCCTAGAGAATCACTTCATAATTTAACCTGCCTTTAGGCCTTCTGAATGTGTTAGTTTGTTTTATTTTATTTTATTTTATTTTATTTTATTTTATTTTATTTTATTTTATTTAGAAATATGAAACAGAGGACATGTAACTGAGTTACTGGAATACTTGCCATACTGACTGGGTTCCAGGATAAGTCTAATTCAATTCACTTGTGCCCCCTTCAAGACAAGAATTTCAAGAACCCTCCTCACATGGAACTGAGAAGAAGGCTGCTGGCCTCTCCCCACAGTGAGTTCTTTTTTCCCCAGAGGCAACATGGGTACCAGTTATGAGAATTCACTGTGAAACTAGAATGTTTGGGTCTGAATCCCAGCTCTGACACTGAGCAGCTGTGTGAACTAGAGTAAATTATTTAATCTCTCTGTGCATCTGTGACTTCAAATCTTTTAAAACAAACTTTAAAAAAAAATGGTGATCACTAGAGATGTAAAGGTTTAGCCCATTTGCTACAGGTGAACTACGACAGACAGGCTCTCAGTGACCTGGCATCCATTGTTCTCAGTAGTGCAAAAATCCAAGTGTCTTTGATTCTTAATAAAAGCTACAAAACTGTAACAATTTAATTTCAGTGCCTGAAGCTGAACTTCTGTAGAATCTTTTTCAAAGCAATATTAAACCAAGTGGAAAACAGACTGCTCTGATATACATTCCTCTTCCTTCCATCATCTGCCCTCTCCACGTTGAACATCACTGTCATTGACCCCTCTGTTTTTCATCAACCAGCACCAATTAGGCTATTATGTTTCCATCACTTCTAAATTCAAAATAAATGTTGGCACACCATCTTCCAGGAGAAATGAGAATGGGAACGACCTGAGCAACATTACATTTTATATTTACTTCTTTTTAGGCTCTGCATTGCTCAGAGGAAGAAAAACAGAATTTACCTTCAATCTCATAAAATTTCCACATATAGGAACATTAGTGAAGTACGTCAACATTCAACACACTTTACAGATATAATCCAACCACATATTATTTGTATGAGAACTTACATTGAATCCGACAACCATGCATTGGACAATAACCTGACTGACAAACTTGAAACTTTATTATTATTTTTTTTAATTTAGCTGAGTAATTCAGCAGATACTTCACAATAGAAAATGTGTACAGATCACCCACTATAGCATTCTTGCTCCTGCCTTGAGGCCCACGTACTTGAAGTCTGGTGTCCAACAGACAAAAACAAATTCAATCTTTACTGAAACCTTTCCAAAATATGAAAGGTTCATTTTATTCATAATCTCAAAAATGCATTTTAATTTTATTATGCTCTTCATTTATTTCTCTTTTTTCTCCTATACTTCAGCTCTCCACCTCTCCTGATTCCCCCAGCCTCCCCCACTCATCCAATACAGAACTCCAAAGCCCCTTGCTCATATTTGCTCTTACCCTTCCCATCTAGTTTAGTTCCTTTCACCCCCCATTCCTGATGTAAATCAAGCACGAGTCTGAGGCTTTCCCAATATTCTGGTTCATCCATTAGGCAGATATGCATTAAAAGGCTCAGGAGCCCATAAGGAAAAAAGCTTTCCATAGCTGATAAGGGCAGCAGAACATGCCATCCCAAATCATACTACTTTGGCATAAGAGTTATTTTGAACTGAATGCAATTGAGAAGCAGATACAAGAGAAATTGTCTACCCTTCCCCTATTTGCCTAAAAGCAGGACATAAATTCGTAAAGGTGTCCTCCTTCCCCTCCCTATCAAGGGCAAAAGTTAATCACCAGGAACAACTCTAGATCTCTATCAGCCCGGAAAGTCACCAGAAGAATCTACATAAGAAATTTTACTAGCTAGCCCTTATCTTTGATTAGTTCCCTCATATATTTACCATTCCACAACGTGCTGCCCCTGGAAACTCGGTCTTTTTCCTTTGTCACTCGTCTACAAATTTATTTTTCTTCTGTTAAGATGCTATATAATCCCAAATTCTTTTTTTTTTAAAGATTTTATTTTTTATTTATTTGACAGAGACAGCCAGCGAGAGAGGGAACACAAGCGGGGGGGGGGGGGGGNNGAGAGGAAGAAGCAGGCTCCTAGCAGAAGAGCCTGATGTGGGGCTCGATCCCAGAATGCTGGGATCACGCCCTGAGCTGAAGGCAGACACTTAAGGACTGTGCCACCCAAGCACCCCTATAATCCCAAATTCTAACCACCCTTTTGTGTAACTCGTCAGTCCTATGTGTAGGCATGATACATGTGGTAATGAACTGTTTCCCCCTTGTTTTCTTTTATTTTTATTTTTTAAATTCAAGTATAATTAACAGAGTGTTATATTAGTTCCAGGAATACATTACAATTCAATGATTCTATACATTGCTCAGTGTTCATCATAAGCGTACTATTTTTTTTCTAAGATTTCTTTATTTGAGAGAGAGAGTGCATGCGCAGGAAGGGCGGAGGGAGAGGGAGCGAGAGAATCCCAAGCAGACTCCCCACTGAGCACAGAGCCCAAGGCAGGGCTCCATCCCATGACCTGGAGATCAGACCTGAGCTGAAAGGAATAGTTGGGAGCTCACGCAACTTCCCCACTGAGGCTCTTAAACCCCTTTACCTATTTCACCCAACCCCCCAACCCACAGTTTTCTCTTGTTAATCTATTTTGTGTCCATCTAATTTGAAGGTCCAAAGCAGAACTAAGAGGTAGAGGATTAAAGTTAAAAGTTCTACACTAGCTTTGAAATGTTTTTGTCTAGTCATAGTGTTTACAGGCTTTTATTAGTAAACATCAGGATTTTTGGTAACAGGTAAAGCTAGATACATATTACACACTAAATATTTAATTTTTTTCTTGTCAGACAGCTCTTAAGTGCCTGTATAAAGAACTGATATTATAATCTCATTCTATATATGTTCCCTCTTCCTTTTTTCAATACTCTATTTAGAATTTTTTAAATTATAGTGTCAATGTGTTAGAGCTTCTGTGGGGGTGTGGAGAGCTAATGGGTTTATGTCTAATAGAAATTCTAGAACTGAGATAATTACTGAATTGGCTTTCTTAAACTCATTATCCTACTCAGTAGAACTTAATGTATCCTCACAAAATTAATTGAACGAAAACAGTTTTTTTTAAAAAAAAATATTTGAAGGCATCATATATTCCAGCTGACAGCATTATCATGATGAGTTTTAAATGCAAAAGTGGCTATAATACTAATTTTTCTTCCAGGATTATTGAATTAAATAATTTATGGCCAATGATTAATGGTTCTAATTATGTCCACTCTCAGAATTACTTCAATAATTATTTATTCTCTTCTGAGTAATTAATTAAGCAGACGCAACTTAGTTTACATTGCCTTGTCTCATAAAAAGGAGTTAGTACTATCTATTGGACATTTGAGAAACCATTATATTTTGGACAGTTTTGGTGACTGGCCAGATGATTTTTCTTTTTTCCTTTGCATTCTGCCTGCTGGCTTTCTAACTAAACTTCTTAACTGACATTCATTAGTCAGTGAAGTTCCAATTGTAACTGAATTTATGAAGGTTTTCATTACTTAATGTTTCCTGAAAAAATTGTTTAGCATTCTGTAAAATCCAACTTAACACTGATTTACCCCCCAGTTTAATATTTTTTAAATCTTTCTATATTTCAAAGATAATATTACACAATCATTTACTGTGACAATTTAGGCAGCTCAGCCTCCTACTCTTCTTTGTTTTCACACGTTATCATCCATGTACATTCATGTATCACTGAGCCACAAGCAGAATTTTCACATGGTATTTTTTTGTAGTCATTTCATTTAACACATTCTCTCCTGCATCACTAAAGCCTGAAAATATTTTTTAAATTATGTAATAAGAACTGCTTGAATGGAGAAAGGAGACTTAGGAGTAGTTTTCATGCTAGCAATAACTTTGTTCTTGAGTTTAAGAACTATCTTTATACAGTTATGAAACACGAACATCACTGAGAAAATCTAGTATTTTTGTTACACGTAAGTTTTTTCAAAAATAAGTAAGACCTTCTTTTCCCTTAACATTAGTAATCTTGAAACTAGCACAATACCTCTTGTATTATAAAACCTTTATTGTTAATTGTTATGTAAAGTCCAATGCTACTTGGAAGTACATACTAAGATGTTTCCAGTAACCGGTTCAGTTACAACAAAATGCAGTCTTCAGGTGCAAATTATGTTTCAAAATTAATTAATTTTTCTATACCTAATTGTGAGAGCTAGTATGTAGGAAAAAAGCCCACACATATACATTTAAAAAAAACTGCATCTGCACAGTTTTCTATTTTTGACCGCAATAATCCATTGTACATATTACTCCATTGCTCAAGTATTAAAATTTTGTTCCAATTTATATGCCATTTTAGAAAGTCATTGGAAAAATATTTGTACAATATCTCTGCATTTATTGATGCATTTATTTGAAATATATTTCTATTTAGAATTATTTCCCTAAGGGTACAAACATCTTTATGTTTCTTGCAGTGTATTGTCTTACCTTTAGTATTCTAGAAGGGTTTCATTTATTTATATTAAGAATAACATTGATTTAGTATACGCATTTTTTTAAGATTTATTTATTTATTTGAGAGAGAAAGAGAAAGAGAGAGCATCTGTGGGTGTGGACTGGTGGGGGGCCAGAGGGGGAGAGAGTCTTAAGCAGACTATGCGCTAAGCAAGGAGCCTGAGGCAGGGCTCAGTCTCAGGACCCTGAGAAAATGACCTTGAGATCATGACCTGAGCAGAAACAAGAGTCAGGCACTTAACCAACTGCACTTCCCAGGAGACCCTGATTTAGTGTACATATTTTAAAAAGACTTTACCAGAATTTGGTGTGGCGGTTTTTTTCTTTGGTTTTGTATTACGTTGCACTATTCTGGTAGTTTTAAAAAGCTATTTCAAGGCTGGATAACAGTATATGAGTTAATGCTTTGTGAGGGTGTCTGTTTCATCTTTACTTTGTTTTAGTCTTAGTATGTCCCATTATGTTAATTATTTTCTCATATTCTATATTTTCTGTATAAATTGTGGTTGTGCTGTTTCACTGTTAGCAATATCAAATGGTATTTTTCATTTTATCTTATCATTAAGACTATATGTGTGTGTAAACATAGGTGTATAGACCTATGTTTACAGATACATACAGAGGAAAGTCCAAGAAAAAGTCAAGAAGGAGAAGTTTACTTTATAGTTGTAATCGCACAAGGAAACTTTTCTACTTAAAAGTTTTTCCTTTTGATCAGTTTTAACATTCATCATTTGTTCTAAATTTACTCAGTGTCCCAAAAGAACTCATCAATATTCAATCTCAAAGTTTTCCCATACTTTTTTTCCTTAGCCAAGTGAACGGTAAGCATTTTCTTGCATACCTTTATATACTAACATATAATCTTGTAACTCTGTAGACTCTTTACCTTCACCAATTTTGAACTTGGATCTACACTAAAATCAAGACTACTTTAATGTTTGCTCTTTTGATATACCTGCAACTATCGGCCTGTAGTTCAGAGTTGAAGGAACATTAATACATTTCAAAGTCACTTTTGAATAGCATACTTTTGACTAAAACCTGTACTAAAATTACTGACATGTCATAATAAAGAGAAGACTTTTGGAAAAAGCCTTAAGTTTTGGAAAAATCTTTGCTTTCGAGAATATTCATTTTTTTTTTTAAAAAAAGGACATATAAGTTTTTGTTCAGAAAACATAAGCAAAATGTTTCAAGGTATGTTAAGTATGGATAAGTAGTTAGTTAAGTAGGTCATGTTAAACACAGGTAGAAAGAAGATGGAGGGGCCAAGAGATACCAAATATTTAAGAGGTATTAAATACACATAAGGCATCTATGCACTACATACTCATATACTAAAAATATACGAGCATTTAATGTTCATTAGGCTTTTATCCTATCAGCCATTGCTGAAAAGGATTCTGGCTCCAAGTGTACTCTGCCCAAACAACACAAATAAAACCTATGTTCAGCAGACTAATTGGCAAACTACAGCTGTTAACCAGGCATACGTATCCCTTTCTTTCCTATCAAACGTCTGCTATTGGGCCAGAGTATGTCTCCCTCGATGGACCCCTTGCTCAAAACCACAACTCTGGACCTTGTAACTACACAATCATTGGGGAAAGTTGATGTGCCAGAAAGGAAGGATTCAGCATTCAGTTGTGGTCTTTCCAAGCTGCCTGCTCCTTACTGTAGTTATGTTAACCTGTCTTCTCTCTCCCCACTTGCTTCTCTCTACATGTTTTAAATTGACTTAATAAGCCATGTGATTGAGCAATTTAATTTGGTTTGCAAGGCTCTCTGTTTCATAACCTCTGGGACAGCTTGCATGGTAGCATAGTTGGAGGCTACCTTTGCATCAGGGTGATTTTCTAAAAGGCAAGTTTTATTTCAGTGAATGATCATACCCTAAAAATTAGCATATACCTCATGTTTGGGTTTTTAATTAAAAATTAATCATTTGATTACTAGGTATACCAAGAATTAAGTAGTGACCCAAAATGTCCCAAACTACTTGAAATGATTAGTTGGAGAATTCAGCAATGGCTGAAGTTTATAAAAAATTTGACAGAAGAAAAATGAAAATGGTTTTTGAGAATTAATTTGGGTCTTTTTTTTTTTCTTTCTGTTTTTGAGATAAGCACTCATTTAAGCCATATGTAATGAAGAAACTGACTCATGGATAGGAATATTCACAACACCATCTGGGGAGTTCTTCCTTCATATTTTTTATGTTTAATAATGATAATGCCAACCAATGGGGTATTTAAAAATAGCTCATTTCTTGGAAAGAGTAATTAATATCTAAGAGATTGCCTACAGATAACAAGCAAAGCTACCACTCTGCTTGGCTGAATCATTCTTTTGTGAACAGCTATCCAAATACTAAAGGTTTTTTTTTTTCCCCTCCTTTATTATATAGCATACATTAAAAACCTTCCTTATAATAAAGCCCCATTTAAAAAATGCCCAACATCCACTTACCCACTGAATGTCTTGCTTACTTAGAGCAATGTAAAATCCAATACGACAAAATGATATCACACAGACACATACGATCTCTTTTGTGTCATTCTTAACATGAAAAGGAAAAAAGACTATAAATTAGGAAAGGGTATTCTAACATTTGTTTAGATATCAACTTAAAGGATAAGTTGAATCTGGTTTAATATAAGGAAATTTTGAATTCAGACAGTCAAATGACATTTACCAGTACCAGGATTCAGAAAGCCTTTGAGCAGAGCAAAGCCTCGAGTATGCAGAAGAGGCTTGCTATCACAAACCCAAGTTTACAGAATTCATCTAGTCTTTTAGAATACGGCCATGCTAACTCATTATTTGACTCTGATCTCTCCGGCATTTGGGGTTACAGATCAACCTCTGGCTTCTTGCCCACAACTTCTCATAGCCTCTGCACAGTTAATCTCCCAGTGGCTTTGACAACTTGCTCTTTTGCTGTTGAGCAGAAACACTGACCAATGAGTCAGTGATATTACATAGTTGTTTGAAGAATAAATTATTAATTCAGCCACTTTTGTTCCTGCTTTTTGGACATCATAACTTGTGAATGCTTTTCAGACACAGTCATGTTCTACCCTCCCTCTCCATTCCTCACTTTTTCTTTCCTTTTCTTTTTTTTTTTAGATTTTATTTATATGTCAGAGAGGGAACACCAACAGGGGCAGCAGCAGGCAGAGGAAGAAGCAGGCTTCCCGCTGAGCAAGGAGCCCAACGTGGGCTTGATCCCAGGACTCTGGGATCATGACCTGAGCCAAAAGCAGATGCTTAACTTCTTAACCGACTGAGCCACCCAGGCATCCCACCCCCTACTTTTTCATCATAAAAAGAAACCTCTTCCCCTAAGTCAGTCTTTTATCATGAGCATGTCTCCTTCTGGTTTGCTTATTCAGCTTCTTCCCTATACACTTTTATCACATGCTGGAAATCCCACAGTTTTCTGTTTTCACTTCAAATTTTCACTTCAATTTCACTTCAATTTTTCTCTCTAAAATTTTTCTCATCCATACTCAGTCCTTCAATTTCAACATACATAAAATTTAAAATTTCATCCCCAGTCCACACACCTCTCTGAATTCCAGACTGGCATATCCAGCAAAACTGCTTAAACTCTCTTCCTGAATACCTGCAAGTATCACATTAGGCCAAACTAAACAAAAGAAGGACGTAATCCAAAGCTGCGCCTCTAGTGTAATGACCTCTCAGTCCATCTACTTATGCATGCCAGGACAAAGGAATTACAGGCTAGCTCCTATGTCCAATTTAATAGAGGATGCTGCTGTCTCTTCCCAAAATGTATCTGGTAATTCCATCCATTTGTTTCCATCTCTACTGCTGTCCCTCCGTCTTGGAGACCAGAATCATGCTCTTGTGCTATTGACATGATCTTCCACTGCCCTTACTGGGTCTGATCTTCTGCTCTTTTAATTTGTCTTCAACACTTCATCCAGAATGACCTTTTTGAAATGTAGATATGATCCTTGTAACATTTCAGTGGCTTTTCTTTGTGCTTATGTTAAAGATTAGAATCTAAAACATAGCAATAAAGTCTTTCCACTATTTTCTACCCCTGTTCTGTCATATAACATGTTTTCTCTCACTCTGCAAGCAGAATACAGAGGACTTATTTAATTTACTCCAATTTTCCATGTTTGTTCCAGCCACAGGGTAGCAACCTATTCCACTCATTCTGCATCTGAAACACCTGCTAAGTTAAGGTCAGCTTAGCTTCAGATGACCTATTGACCCTTTCTCAGCAAAGTTCTCCTGCCTTTGCCTCCCTCGTCCAAGTCTAGGTTGGAGACACCTGCTATATGTGCATACCATACCCTGTAATTATGTTAAAATTCTACATTTATTTGTGAAATTATTTGATTGTCCATCTTCTCCTCCAGACTAGAAGCCCCATGAGCCAAAGATTTTATGTGCTCTTGCCCACAATGTTTCCAGTGCTTTAACATAATGTCTAGCATGAACAGGTACTCCATAAGTATTTGTGGAATAAACCAGTAAATAAGTGTAGGGAAAGAGGACTGAAGTTCCCTGAATTTTCTTTTGTGGTATCTCGTCCCACATGCAGGGTTTCTCTGTGCTTCTTTCTGGTTGTTCACAACTCAGCCATCTGGGATATTTAAATGAAACAAGACATAATTTCCAAAGATACTAAACATAAAAAAAATTATTATCAGAATAGTGTATACACAAGGCAACAAATGAAAAGAACAGTTGAATTTATGATGAAAAGGAATTGACTTCCATCCCTTCTGTTTGTCCCTCAAGTCTGCCTCCCACAGGTACTCTCTTGAAGTATTCCTCCTTTTAGTGTTTCTAATAATTATCTTCATAGCACTATTCCAGATTTATCAAAATATTAAATAATGTAAAATAATACCTTGGTATAAGGAAAAAAAATGGGAATTTAACTTATGCTTCCCTTTCCCATCTTTTCCCAAAGCTTAATACTTATATAATTATGCTTAGCTCTTCAGTTGTTTGTTTTTTCTACATTTAAATAATATCTAGCCCTTCACATTTTAGGAGCATCCTTTGAATCTTCCCTTTGAAAGATGACTTTTATTTTTAAAACTTTGTAGTCTATGTTTTTACTCTTATAATTTGCATATTACCCCAAAGAGTATGTTAACAAATGCATAATCTGATTATGTCACAGTATTCCTTCTGCAAGTTTACACATTATTAAAATATGCCTAAAAACAAGAAAAAGAATTGTTCCCAAAGTAAATTGGTTAAAATGTATTCAATAGCTCATGCATATTTATTTTTTATGAATGAAAAATGTTGAACTATGTAAATTAATGAATTTATAAGCCGTCTGAAACAATTTGGTAGTTTCTTGGGGCAGAAAGGTTGAAATAAAAAAGGAAAAACTATTCACTTGATTAAATAAAGCTAAATTATGGCTTGATTTTCCATAGTTTTATAGTTATACATTATACTCCAAATAATTCATTTATAATAAATTCCACTTGAATTTAAATTTAACATAGATATAGAATTTTTTACATGCAAGATGAGACAACAATCTCTAGGTGAGATTCACTCCACCTAGAATTTATCGAAGCAAATTAAAGTAGTGGTGGCAAATATTCTTAGAAGTAAACGTAGAAGACATTTATAAATCAATGAAAACTTTTGCAAGTAGATAGGTATGTAGCTCAAGTCACACACTTGCCTGCCTGCCTGCCTTCCCTTCCCTTCCCTCCTTTCCTTCCTTCACTTTTCTTTAAGTAACAAAGTAGGAAAAAAAAAACCAAAAGTCCCTAATGACTTGAAAATTTATCCACCAATACCTCCACAACTATAGAGTTCAGGGGTTGATAAAATATTGCATTTATAAATATCTAAGGTTAATATTCAGAATATACAAAAGAGAAAACAACTTAGAATCCATGTGGACAGAATATCTTCATGCGTAACTAGGTTATTTAAGAAAACAGAATATTAGATATATACATTTTAAAATAAGAAATTTAATGTAAATGAGGTGGAAAACTAAGTTCTGACTGACAAAGATACATTAGTATGTTGTAAATATCTGCAAATAAAATCAGAGAAAACAAATGAAGCCTATTCTAGTTTATGAATATATCTACTAGGCTTCTATAAAAACTCAGCAATCCATTAACCTCAATTTGTCCAATTCTTTTAATTTCTTGACTACCTATTCTACCGTAAGGTTATTTGGTACTTAACATAAAGTATCCATTTATAGTTATTTATTCAAGTAAGGGGGAAAAAGTAGAAGCACTTCTAGAAAATTGATAGAGACAATGCAAGGTCATTGGGAAAATAGTCTTTTTTTATATTCAAATAAGTAAACCAGACCAATTCATTTTACCATAAGGTATTCTCTATGACTGCTCAAATGACATCATTGTCTTGTTCATTCTGGAACATTCTGTACATTCTCAGTTTCTTTAATCTTTTGAACTCTATCAGAATGGGTTCCAAGTATTATCTGGATCTTTTATTATTTAAAAGAAAAGTGTCAAAGAAATGGTAACCCCACAGCAGTTAGAATGCTATCCTGGTTATGAGATTTAAAATATTTATGTTATTTTTATACTTTTAAAGTTTCATGGCTGACTATATAAAGTTGAGAGAAAAAGGTCATAACTCAGATATTATTAAAATAATGTTTAATCATCAAATCACTAGCAAGTAAATTAAAATTCTTGGCAGGCCACTGCACAAACAGCATCTTATAATAAGTTCCTAACACACCTCTTTTAATTCCCATTACCACACTGGAAAACAGGACTGACAGACAACCCACTACCAGGCTGTAAAGACAAAACCAGTGGAATTTAATCATGAAATCAGTTGGAGGCTCACTATGGTTTACCAGCAGAAAATAAACCAAGTTACCCAATTTTATGAATTCATATTTAGAAATCAAATACGTTATCCAGAAACCATCCCACAATTCCATGTCTGATTACTACTTTCTAAAGCAAGAAGGGTGCTTTTCTTACTTTCTCTTTCTTACTATCTCTTCCTCTGTATTTATTCGGGGAATATAATTCCTAGAGCATGAGTAAATGAAAAGGAAGGAAAACCATACAGCTTAAGAAAATAAATGTTTCCCTGTGCAAATATATAGGAAATATAGGGAAACATCATAGAAGCAGTACATATTAAAGTTTGTAATGTAGAAGTACATATGTGAAACATATAGAATGTTTTCCTCGGGATAAGACTGTGTAAACACCAAGCAGATAGAATATAAGATCTCTTTAAAATGAACCCAGCTACACTCTATGAATGTAGATGCTAAGATTGTGGATATGAACTGGGCATCCATCAGCTATCAACCACATAACCTCCCTTTGTTTCACTCTAAGTGAAGAAGAGGAAACATGATTTAATGTAGAAATCAGAAGAAAATTTCAAAGAACCACTGGGCACATTTAATAGAA
Source organism: Ailuropoda melanoleuca (assembly GCF_002007445.2). Taxonomy (NCBI): domain Eukaryota; kingdom Metazoa; phylum Chordata; class Mammalia; order Carnivora; family Ursidae; genus Ailuropoda; species Ailuropoda melanoleuca. The sequence goes on from NC_048218.1 coordinate 87,403,441, forward strand.
GGCAAAATCTATAATTTTTGTTTTAAAAAACCACAGACAGATGCAACAAAAAATTGGAAAAACAATGTACCAAATGTGAAGGAGTGGCAGGATAATAAAGATTGAAAAATAGTCTTAAAAATGCATTAGGAAATTAACTTCAAGAAGAGAAGACAAGGAGGTCAACATAAGGTTAAATGGTATAGAGAGAGATTAGATAATGGAGGCTTGATATTTATCTAAGTGTTCTTGATCTAGAACCAGATCATTTTCGAAAGGAGCAACAATTAAGACATCTTTAATAATAATGGTACTAATAGCAATAATCTGCTAAAACAAAAAGTAATGGGAATTTCACCCTGTTCAGATCTACTGACGATGGAAATCACTTAAGCAGCTATAAAGGTGGTCCCATCGTTTTACTGGAGAGAGAAGAAAATCACCTCACCTTATCAGTTTTCTCTACATTAACTTCCAACTTTACAGAGTCGTAAAACGTGCCTTAGTCAGGAGTGAAATCAACCAAACAAGGATAGAGATCTCAAAGTTGTAATTAAATCCAAGTTTCAGATAATTGTCCTTAACAAGGTGAGTCCAAACTCTAAAGCTAAAATTTATAATTCTCTGACCGATTGGCTTCCTGCCCAACTCTCTGACATCATTTCATACCATTCTCTTTCTCATTCACCTTGCTTAAGTCAAAATAGCCAATTTTGTTTCTTGAAAATAACAAGTTCATTCCTACTCAGGGTCTCTTCCCATGCTTTCCGCTCACCCTTGCTCTGTCTGCTCAAATGTTACATCTTCAGATAATTTATCACCCATGACTACTCATCCATAACTATACCCCTCACCCTTTACTCCCCATTGTCTTGCTCCAACAATTACCTTGCTTTATTTTCTTCATACTACCAATCACTACCTGGAATTATCATATTATTTGCTTATATGTTTAGTGTCTGTTCTACAACTTTAGAATATAAGCTCTGTGAGAGCAGGCACCCTACTTGTTCTGTTCATTAATATATCCACAGCAAGTACTTTATCCCCAGTACTTATAGCACTGCTTGGACAGGTATTCAATAAACATATACGTGAATAAGCAAAGAAATGTGCAAATAATCTTCAGTATCAAGAATAAATTATATGAGAATATTCCTTCTAACACTTGTGTTTAAAATCACTAGGAAAATATTAAAATATACAGTATAGTACTTATTTCAAAGGATTATTGGCAGATTAAATGAGTCAATGCCCACAAAGGATTCAGTACAAGGTCTGATAGCCTAATATATAGAAGGTGCTGATGAAGGTTCTTATCATTGTTGGTCATTATTTCTCCAACAAAATGGGTCTAAAGAAATCACTAGGGCATTAGGGTTGATAACTTTTACTGAATGCAAAATAGAAACGTGTTAATATTTTCTTTCTATTTAATTATGCATAGGAAATTATCATGAAGAAAGCCCATAGATTTTTAAACAACAATAATTTATGGTAAAGTTTAATATTCACAAAAATGTTATGCTATGTGAAACTTAAATTCATCTCATAAACTTATGGTTTCGGCATACTTACTAATGATCAGGAGTTAGATCATTGTTACACATCTTACTGAAAATGAGTTTAATAAACTGTGCATAGTTCCTCCCTCCTTTTTTAAATTTAAAATTATGTATTTCCTTGAACATCACTTAATAATTATTTGTTACATTAATTGGCAAAAGAGTTATAAAAGCAATTGTCATAGAAATAAAATTATAAATCAAAGCATAAGAAATGATCACACAAACAAGAAATGTCCAAGTTAACCTTATTTTTAAAAGGTGCTTAACGTTGTATTTTAAATCTTTAAGGTTACTACCTTATATTGCAACCACAGACATGTATAAGCTTAAAGAGAATGAAAATGTATGTATGTATATATGCATGAGTTACAACAAAATTAAGCCTCACAAGATAAAGTTGGATTTAGGCAATTGTGTAGATTGCAATCTCAAGTAATAACATTTTTGAAAATCCATTTTTTATTTCAAGTCATCTAATTTGTGTGGTGAAATTATAAAAGGAACAATAAAATTATGGTATTTTCCTGGAAACACATTTCATTCAAATATAAATTTAAGTGATTAATTGCTATTCTCAGTAAATATGATGTTCCCAGAAATGTGTGTTGTCAAAGTAATTTATTCTAGTGCATGTAGTAGTGACATGCTGATGGTCCTTGATATATGAGGCCATCTTCTACTTGGTTCAGGTGTAGCTTGGAATGCAATTCCATTTAGAAGTATAACCTGAGGTTTTCCTGAGCAGAATCAGGGATAAAAGATTTTGCATTATACATTTCCCTTATTCATCCTATCTGTTGCTCTTATTTGTACATTGATGGTTTCATGACATTTGGTAAGAACTTACATCTGGTTACTGTTTTATACATACAGCCCATAGCAGGTTATGTGTACTGCCAGTCAGCAAATACACTCTGTGACCCTCTAAATTACTTTCCTAGACTAAGCCTTTGTTTACAGGAAGACTCAGTCTCACATGGCTTTTGCAACTGATCTTCCTTGTACGTTGTAGCCATTACATGTTTATGAATATAGATGAGGTGACAGTTATTAAGTGATTACAGGGCACTTTTCATTAGCAAATTAGTAGATTCTGTAAGCAGAGTCATGCACAAGAAACACATTTAGGGAAAAATCTAATTTTATTCAGTGAAGAACAAGAAGATGCAGCCACTAATCCAGAATCCCACAACCAGTTTCTAGTAGAGTGGGTGAGGACCGGACACCCAGTATTCTGCTCCAGAGCCAGGGTTTGCGGTTTACACGACTCTGTATTCAGGTACTGCCAGAAAGTAGCCCACAGAGAACCATGTGAAGAATTGCAGCTTTGTATCATTCAGACTGGGTCCCAGAAACCAACTCAAGATATTTTAATTTATACTGTCTACTCCCCAAAATGTTTGGGGTTATATAGATTCATGAGCATACAAAAATATCACAGTAATACTGAGGGAGCCTGCACTTAGTTTACAAACAATAGGCTTTTCTCCTATTACTGCTATTCCCAGCAACTAAAAGAACATTAGACACATGTTTGACACTTCATAAACATTTGTTGTGTGAATGAATAAATAAAGTTTAAAAACCAGTGAACTCATAGGACAGCCTCCAATTCTGATTCAGTTCTGAGTTTGGGAATTCTACATAACTAAATTTTTACAGCAGCCAATTTTTCTTTCTTTCTTTTTTTTTTTTTTTAAAGATTTTATCTATTTATTTGACAGAGAGAGAGACAGCCAGAGATAGAAAGAACACAAGCAGGGGGAGTGGGAGAGGAAGAAGCAGGTTCCCAGCGGAGGAGCCTGATGTGGGGCTCGATCCCAGAACGTGGGGATCACACCCTGAGCCAAAGGCAGACGCTTAAGGACTGAGCCACCCAGGCGCCCCTGCAGTCCATTTTTCTTAACTACATCGATGACGTCCGATAAATTCTTTAAAAATTACTCCTCATCATGAAATTTAATAAAAGTTAAAACACACAGAAAGAGACAAATACCATATGATTTCACTCATGTGTGGAATTTAAGAAACAAAACAAATGAATAAAGGGGGGAAAAAAAGAGAGAGGGAGGCAAACTGAGAAACAGACTCTTCTCTATGGAGAACAAGCTGATGGTTACCAGAGGGGAGGTGGGGGATTAAGCAGGTGATGGGGATTAAGGCGCACACTTGTGATGAGCACCAGCTGTTGTATGGAAGTGATGGATCACTATACTGTACACCTGGAACTAATAATACACTGTATGCTAAGTGGAATTCAAATAAAAACTTTAAAGATATCCCTCATCATTAGTGATTTGAGTAGAGATTTCTTTATTTTTGTCAAAAATAACTCAAATGTTTCTTTATTTCTTCTATGTTAATGATTCTCTGTAATTTTAGAGAAAACCTACTAACTAGTAAAAAGGAGAATATAGAAAAACTATATTTGGTCATGAATATGATATTCATTTTCTGATGAGGTACTTATGTTAGTACCAAAAGTTTCAATGTTCTTTTGTTCGTTTGTTTGTTGGCATATCTACCTGGTATCCACTCAAAAGGATTAAATGGATACTTAGACACTGGCCTATCCTGACATTTTGTGACAACCAAGCAAAGAGTCTCCTGAACTTCTACAAAAACAAACAGATCATCAAGCTCCAAGGGGCAATACGTTTCTGGATAGCTCTACTGCACAGCTTCAAAAAAAGATTCAGAGACTGTAAAAGGTCTAGTATAGGTCAGACAGGATGGAGAGAGTTGTGGAGTATACACAAAAGACTTAGCGAGAACAAAACAAAAAAGAAAAAAGGCAAAGAAAATCTCACAGAAACCACCTGAGGAAAGTAATTCATTTACAACAAATCTTTTATCCTGCTTCCCTATTCAGTGTTATGAGGACACACGGACACACACACACACAAGCAAAAACAAATCTAAACTAAAATAAAGCATAAGCCAGAAATAGCTTGTGAGGTGATTTTATTTGAATGTGAGCTCTTCATTTGTTCATTTCAAAACTATTTATATAGGATTTCCTAGGTTCAAGCTCTTTGCTAGCTGCTAGGGATACATGACATTGTCCTTCTCTCAGAGTAAATGAAGTATTTACAGCACAGGTGCTAAGTCCAATTAGAGAGGAATGCACTGGGTGCTGGGGGAGCCAAAAGATCCAGAGCTAGAGCAGGAGAGGGAGCAGCATACAACAAAGGGTTTTCTAGAAGATGCTCAAACCCAATCCTAAAGAAATGACCGTAAGCTCACATAAACTCAGGTTTTGGTGGGAACAGCTTATTGGAAAGGCATTGAAGAGAGAAACAGATGACATCTTTGAGGACTACAGACACTTATTCTAGTAAGGCTGGAACAATTAATTGGAAGTCTAAATAATTATAGGCTATTGTCATATAGATGAGACTAAAAGTAAGCAGGACTCAAATAAAAGGACCTTGTTTACTAACTTAAGAAGTTTGAGTTATCCTAGTAAGCAGTGGAGAGCCATTCAAAGATTGAAAGCATATCCTTTACACGATGACTCCAAAAGCAGTTTCTCAAAAAAGACTGAAGGAGACCCAGTCAAAAGGCAGGGGGAGGGATGGCTCTGCTTGGCTCAAAGAATTAGCTCATTTTTATGATGTAAACATGATTTGCTTTCTTAAAATGAAATCATCTGCCATTTGCAGCAATATGGATGGACAACATGGATGGAACTAGAGGGAGTTATGCTAAGCGAAGTAAGTCAATCAGAGAAAGACAATTATAGTATGATCTCACTGATATATGGAATTTGAGAAACAAGGCAGAGGATCATAGGGGAAGAGAGGAAAAAATTAAACAAGATAAAACCAGAGAGGGAGAAAAACCATAAGAGACTCTTAATCATAGGAAACTGAGGGTTGCTGGAGGGGAGAGGGGTGGGAGAGAGGGGATAACTGGGTGATGGGCATTAAAGAGGGCACGTGATATAAGGAGAACTGGGTGTTATATAAGACTGATGAATCACTGACCTCTACCTCTGAAACTAATAATACTTTATATGTTAGTTAATTGAATTAAAAATTAAAAAATGAAATCACCTATTGTATTAAGTTGATTTGTCCATTTGCTTTTTATTGGCTTTGTAGTTTTATTTGTATCTAATATGGAAATATGTTTAGTTTTATGTTTCACAACTGGCTTTCCTTAAGTGCCTCATGTCACTATAGGTTAAATATTAACTGTACCTGAAAACTTTACATGTATTAAGAAGATAAAATATATTTCCCATCAACATATTAATTCAAATCACTCTAGCGCCATGATTGTAACTGTCCAGAAATCACAGGATGGAAGCATAGCTGATTTCAGTGAAATAGAGAAATCACTCCCTGAGAGGGTTATCTCAGTTACATTTGATATCTCCTGCCACCAAAATAAACTAGGCTGTCAGATTACGCCCCTTCAATACTCATGATTTTCTACTGGACCTCTATGCTTAGAATATTAGGAGTTGCACCAAGAAATAGCTATGCCCTAGTAAAATGCAACACATAATAATGTTTTCCAGCAGAACTGGGTACATTTCAGGATAGGATATGTATAATATCTTTTTTATTCTATTTTTAAATATAAATCCCATTTTCAAATATAAATCTATAAAAAATCATCTCTTTGTTGTGATGATTTAAAAGAAACAACTCTAACATGTTGAGGCCAGATTTTTTAAATTTTTATTTATTTATTTAAAAAAGATTTTATTTATTTATTTGACACACAGAGAGAGAGAAAGAGAGGGAGAGAGAGAGAGAGCACAAGCCAGGAGAAGAAGTAGAGGGAGAAGCAGACTCCCCAATGAGCAGGGAGCCCGACGAGGGGCTGGAGCCAGGAACCCTGTGATCATGACCTGGGCTGAAGGCAGATCCACAACAGACTGAGCCACCCAGGTGCCCGCCAAGACCAGATTTTTTTTTTTTTTTTTTTTTTGGAACCTGCTAGGCATTAATAAATGCCTCTGGTTAGGACAGGATGTGTTAGCCTAAAATTTAAAGCAAGACTTTTCATTTTTTTTCTGTAATAGATATAAGAAAATTTGATACCAGCACAGTGGAGTAAACAGATACGGCCAGAGATGACAACTGTGGATTTCTGAAATCTTAGGTTCCAAGTGACCCACTAAGTGTTAGGAGATCAATAATTCCTATATAGCACTCATTTTGACTTACTACTGTGTCTTGGCATTCCAGTTGAGCTGACAAAGGAGGCCATGCTAGGAAGATGCTGATTTTAGGAAAAGGATCAATTTGTAGCATACAAGCAGATTGGCTTGTCTAACTCTAAATTGATAAAACTGCACATGCCTCAAGCATGTGGGATGGGATGGCCATAATCTTCCATTCATATGCCAACTGCTTGATTGATAATGGCTACTTGGAGAATTTTGTTGAGAAACATTCTAAGGCTTTGCCTAGGCCCAATCAGAAATACTCCTGAATTGATTAGTGACATCTGGCTTAGTAGGAGAAAGTAGCATTATTAGCTGACATAGACTTTAAGGTTGATGGGCAATACACATATATTCTCTGCATCCTTTTCTGTAAAAGTATTTTAGGAATTGAACCAAGGGCCTTATATCCTAGATTTGTGGTTCTGTTTCAGTTATAAATAATTTAGATGATGATCCTTCTTTAATCCTTTGTTGTAATTTTGTCTGGCTCCACACTTTCAATGCAGTTGCCTGTTTTTATTGTTTTATCTCTTTTTATTGATCAAGTCATCTCTAGCTTATTTTATTCCCATTTATCTTTTACTTTTAAATAGAGATTAAGAAGCAACCTCAGAAGAGGATACAGATGGACAGAGCCTCCATGCTAGTGGAAGCTGGATGCTTGCACTTTTCCTGTGAGCTCTGCACAGAAATTACTACAACACAATCACAAGCCCAGTGTTGATAAACCCTTCATCCTAGAAAGAAAGACTGACAGTAATACCTTGAAAATTGCTCATCCCTGGGACATAGGACAAACGGGTCAAATTATCAATGATGAAATATAGCCCGGGACTATTGTGGGAATTATGCAAATAAATCAGATTTTTTTCTCTTTTCCAAGTACACATGTATATCCTTCTTTCAAGTATTTATTTAGTGCTCAATCCAGACCTTTTTCAAGTAGAGACAGGGAATGATATTTTTTTTGTTTAAAAAAATGAAATATCAGTCCCCTTATCTTTCAAAATAAAAATAACTTTGCTGCCAACATGCTTGGTGGCTGGAACATATGCAATGACAGCCCAGAATGCCTTCACTTTAGAGATTTATCACTTTTAATGTTGAATTATCTGTTGGGGTATTACTGAAAGAGCCAGATGAAACAATATAAAAGACGGCTACACCAATTGGAAAATGGGCAAAATATGAACAGTCTGTTTATAGAACAAGAAATATAAATGGCTGGGGCGCCTGGGTAGCACAGCGGTTAAGCGTCTGCCTTCAGCTCAGGGCGTGATCCCGGCGTTGTGGGATCGAGCCCCACATCAAGGCTCCTCTGCTATGAGCCTGCTTCTTCCTCTCCCACTCCCCGCTTGTGTTCCCTCTCTCGCTGGCTGTCTCTATCTCTGTTGAATAAATAAATAAAATCTTTAAAAAAAAAAAAAGAAATATAAATGGCCAATAAATTTAATTCAACTTTCTGGTCATCAAAGAAATGCGTATCAAAATGAAACACCTTCAGAAATGTTTAAAATAAAGTGGTGTTGGAATCAGAGAAGCAGGTGCTCTCCCACAGGGGTATAATCTTCCTGGAGGCTAATTTAACAATATGTATCAATACCGTTAAGGCCCATATACTTCAACCCAGCAGCTCCTTTACCGAAAATGTATCCTAAGAAAACTTTCTGTAAAGGCCTTGCTTGTAATTTTCTTAGTTGTCTCTCTAAAAGGAAGTTAGTCTTGAAGCAGGTAGTAGAGCTTAAAAACAATACAAGTGAACTATTCAGTGCTGTCTCCAGGTGAGCACTCTAGCTGAGAAGGGAAACTGGAGGATTGCAGAGGACACAGGCAATAAGTACATGGAACAGATAGAAACAATATAAGGTAGCAAAAACATTAAAAATTAAAAATGAAAGTATCCCGTACATCAACCTGGCAGTCCGTCTGAGTGTCAGGTCCAGTGCTGTCTTTTTACAACCTTTCCTGTCTCTAATTCCTCAGGGTTTCTCTTGCTCAGTCATCAGGAAGTCTCATTTGCATAGGCTTCTGTGGCAGAGAAGTGGTCCTCATCTCTAACTACATCGCTGCTTAAACAAGCGTCACTGGTGAAATACTGCCCCTCACACCTATTGAACGAACTTTCACACCAATTGAACAAACTCTCCCTCAAGTATTTAATAAGACATGAAAATATTTTTGTTTTGCTTGTTTGGTGGGGGAATACCTTCAAGAACATTCAGTTCAACACTAACACTTCTGTGAGTAAGAAAACAAGATCAAAAGGTAAGCTGGCTTGGCTGTGGCTTCATAGCTAGTTGGTTGTTAATAATATAGCAGGGATCACAGCCTGAGTGTTTTGGGAAACTACAAGTCAAAGCCCCCCATAAAGAACTAAAGGCCTTGAACTTTCACCATATAATCAATGCATTCCCCCTGTGAGACTATGAACAGGAAATTGTGACTGCTGTCCCTTATATAAATCACATGACATATTTATGCACCTTGCCTGGAAAATTAAAGTGCACATATTATAACAAAGGAACATGTGATGTCCACAGAATTCTCATGAGGATGTCTACATCTAGGAATGATACTTGCTTAACATTAAATGTCATTGTTAGAGAATAAGAAAGGACTTGTCCTGCCCACTGAATTTGCTTTTAAGCAGGTTAACAGAATTATGATTGGATGTTACTACTGTTCAGCCTTTCCTTCCCTACGGGAAATCAACAGGATCAGAAATACACATGTAACCCATGAGTCTGTGACCCTGAACCTACTGTGACCTTCAAGATTGGTTGCCAATTGTATACAAATCCCTCTGTTATAGCTGTGCCCCACATTCCCCTACACATAACTCTCCAAAAAAGAGAGAACTTTGAACTGTTTAGAAATGGCAGGAGAGAAAGAAGTATAAAAGCATCTCACCAAGAGAGGATTGAAACTAGAATGATCAATAAATATAACTTAGCACTGTCTTGATAAAGAATGATACAAACTAGTCATTGGACTAGAATCTATCTCTTTGTGTCTCAAGCTTACATCTCAGTGCCTATTCTAAGGATTCAAAAGTAGACCTATTTTTTCCCTAGATATTTACAACTGTTTTGGGTCAATAGGTTTAGAAGAATAATTCAAAATATAGTTTATTCATATTAAGTTTAGCTGGCAGTTGGGGACCTTCTCTGAATTTTGAAAGGACCACTATGGTATTTCCATGTGTAGGTAAAACCTCGGCCCCATGACAGCCTCTCAGGTCTCTATGATTGCTTGTCCTTCTTGCTATGCATATACACACACACACTCCTATGAACACTTCATAGCTCAAGGAGGTAAGGAACAAGAACTGCAGGGCAGGAGTGGCTCAAATACAGTAAAAATGCTGAACTAGGCCAAATAAATAATTGAGGTTTCTCCTTCATGAAACAGTGACCACCCTGTTAATGATAGAGTAATATGAAAATGTCATTGGGCGGCAAGGCATTATAATACAGATACACGGTATAAAGGTAAGACAGTCTCAAATGTAGTCAATAAATATAATCACAGGCCCGGATTTCAGGCTCCTCTAGTGCATGACAACAGTTGCTTTAGGATTTAGTGAAAGAAAAATATCTACTTGGTCATGCTTGCTTCAATCAACCTGGTCTCATAACTGTAGGTCCCAGTGTAAATTCATATTGAAGAAGTATCATCCAGAAGAAAAGAAGCTAATAAAAGGTTAGTGATGTTTCTTTCAATAACAAAAAGGAGACACAGCATTTACGTGTTTTGGGGGCGCCTGGGTGGCACAGTGGTTAAGCGTCTGCCTTCGGCTCAGGGCGTGATCCCAGCGTTGTGGGATCGAAGCCCCACATCAGGCTCCTCCGCTATGAGCCTGCTTCTTCCTCTCCCACTCCCCCTGCTTGTGTCCCTCTCTCGCTGGCTGTCTCTATCTCTGTCGAATAAATAAATAAAAAATCTTAAAAAAAAAAAAAGAATTTACGTGTTTTTGTGTGTATGTGTATATTCCCTAATGCACTGAAGATTACTTATCAAATATTGGTCATATTAAAATCTTGGCATTTTGTAGCAAGATTGTAATAAGTAAGATATACAAATCCATTAAGAGAGCACTAAATCAGCCACTGAAATGCTTCTAAAATTGAAGTTCTGCAAATGATATGATGAGGTATAAGTGGTATACAGAAAGCAACCGTTTCAACCCAATACTCTTAAAATAAAAGAATTCATTATAAAATATTTATTTCAGGTATTCTTGTTTTGATTGCCTGGGGCCCAAAAGAATTAACTTCCAAAATGAAACTTTTCCCTAACTCCTTATCAGGGGGCACAAAGTGAACCATTTACCAAATTTTGGGGAGGCATTGATTTAGTGGCTTTTCTTCCTTCTCAGAAGGGGCTACTTCTGCCAGACAGAAAAGCACATATCAAAACAAAAACAAAAACAAAAATCAAAAACCCCTCAGAACTGTTCAATGATTGGATAATAGTCTTTAAGTTGAAGATACTGACTTTCAGATTAAAGTCATAACTGACTGAAATTTATAAACTCAAGGCAAGTTAATTTGAAAAAATATGTACTAATCTCCCACTGTGTGTCAGGTAACGGGCTAGACCATAGTCTTAAAAATGAGCGGCCGTAGGTTCAGTAGTTAAATACTATTATACTCTGGAAGTAATAGACCTCCGCGTTTATCTGAGTCTCCCCAGGATCTTAAGGTCCTTATGATAGAAAAAGGAACAAAATGCTACACAGATTTGAAAAACATATTTAGAATTTGCTTGTCAAAAGATCAAAAACCACTAAAAGATACAGCTGTCACCAAAATTATGCAGTAATAATTATACTGCCAACACTAAGAGTTTACTATATACTAGATGCCATGCTAAATGCTTTGTAGGATTTAATTCATTTAGGCCCCACATTAACCCTTTGAGTAGCACTTTGAGTCATGTAATATTAAAAACATAAAATATACCTAAAACAATATGTAGCACAGAGATTTTTCAACCAATAATGAAAGGATAAATTATCCCCACTTAAAAAGGAGGAGACTGACTTAGTGGTTTCTCCTGGTCAAAGTCCCTCAGCTGTCAAGGGTTCAACCTTTAGTGTGTTGTAAACAGTACACTAGAAATAAACACATATTTACATAGCATACAGAGAAAGACTCTCTGACTTAGACTGGGGAGAAACAGGAGATTAGGAAGAGGATAAAACTTCATATTGTTTCTTCCCAAATCAGGGAATCACTCTGTGTTCTGATGGTCTGCTGATACGTCATCTTCTCTAATTAAATTGTCAGTCCCCTGAAGGCAGTAATATGTCTTAATCCATCTTTATTTCTCCAGTACCTTGGGTCATGTCTTGGACAGTGTAGGTTAATAGATAAGAGTTCGTTGACTGAATAAATGACCAAAGAGAGAGTGCCTTTGATTAACTGAGAGATCCAATCTGCCCTGAACAGTGGCCTAGTCTTAGGAGTATTTTCTAGAACTCTACTGAAAATAAATTATATTATATGAAGATCATGACTTACAATATGATGGTATTTTATCCCGTATGCATAAGGTCATGAGACATATTCATCTTTCTAAGAAATATTCATCTTTCATTTTATATATGATTACTTAGGAAAGTGGTCATGAAAGAAAAGATATTTGTCACATATATGGGTTTTATTTTATGATTTAACTGCAAGATTCCATTGCTATTCATCAGCAAATAAAATTTACCTATCTATGCACAGTGAGTTGTTTACTGAATACAGCAAGATTGATTTCAGCCGTTTGGCAGGTGAAAATTAAAACCAGGCTTGCTTTGTCTCAATGCATGGTACTATGCAAAGTAACAAAGAAACTAGAACAACAGAAACAGTTCATATATTTCTTAGAAGTCAAAGGTCAAGGACCAGGTCAGAGTGCCATTTCATTGTCCATAAAATATAGTATAATTCAGAGAAGTTCAATATGAGACTAGCAAGTGTTATTACTACAGCAAAACTTGTATCTGTAAACAGTGGCTTGTTTTTTCTAGAGATAGGTTTAGCTGTTATTTTCTGTAACCAAAGATTATGCACAAATCAGTAATTTATACTTAATAAGATTAAATGGAAGTGGCATCTGGAGTTCTTCCTTAATCTTTTCTGAATTTACAGCCCAGGCATGTGGTCCCCTTGAATTTTTAACTAACAATAATGAAACAGTTTCCTAGAGACTAGGGGCTATTGTTTGGATCTGGGAATCCCTAAAGGCATAAATACATCCTGAATGTAATTAACCCCTCTTCTATTCCTTTACTTCAGTTCACCAAAGAATAGCTGTTGAGAAATCTGGCTGTACAGCAAGTAAGGCATTGTGTGGGAATGAACACCTCTTCAGGGCTTGATGAAAAATATAAGTACAGTACGATCCAGGTCTTAAGACCATAGAAAACATTACACAGCACAACTACCAGTTTATGGGCTTGTGCACAAATCTAGTTTCTGTTTAATATATTGTGTAAAACACAATGGATCTCAATCGGTATGGCAGCTCATTGGGTTTTTGTTTTTATGTGTGTGTCTGTGTTTTGTTTCTGCTTTTGTAAAAATCAGAACAGCTTTCAAAAAGAAACAAAGTGTAATGAATTTGTTTAAAAATCCAAAGTAATATACACTACTTTTCCTTTTCCTCAGGAATAGCAAAGAGAATATTGGTTATCCACTTCTTGAGTATCTTCAAAAATAGCTTTAGAATTCTATTCTAATAAATTTCCCTGCAGATGTATAAATTAAGATACTAAGGATGGACCCATCGAGGGATAGGCTTATAGAAGAATCAGCTTGTACTCTTAAAAAATGTCAAGATCATGAAAAACCAAAAACATTTTTAGAAAAGCTGACAGTAGCTGGGATAGGAAGATGGCTATAAAATACATTTTTAGGACAACTGTCAAAAATTTGGGTCATGGTCAGCGGGTTGAACAAGAGTATTATCACTATTAAATTTCCTGATTTTGATTACTGCATTGTAGTTATGTAGGAGAATGTCATTGTTCTTATACACTGAAGTATGTAGGATAAAAAGCTGATGCCTGCAACTTACTGAAAGATTACTGAGGTCATTAACTCTCAAATAATTCAGAGAGAAAGTGTGCCTGAGAGAGTGCACAGACTGTGCATGAAGTGGCTAAAGAAATGGGACAAACTGTTAACAGCTGGTGATGCGTAATTAATGGTATACATTTTTGTGACATTCTTGCAAACCTCTTTGAGTTGAAAATTATACTCATAAAAAATTTAAAAAGATACAAATTTACAGCAATAAAATTTAAAACAGTATTACTCTAAAGATGATCATAATAATTAAGGTAATATCTTGCTTTTATATTTTAACCATTAATAAAGCTCCTAAATACGCTTAGTTGATCATATCACTGGAACACATCTAAGATGGCAGATGTTCTTATTCCCATTTTAAAGATGGAGAAACCTGGAAACAGGACTCCTTCACTTCTTTAGTTTGAAAGACTTTGATTTGATGTCCTGGCTGTGGGAACTACACCACAAACTGTGCAAATTGCCTGCATTTAAGTCAGGAAGGCAAGCCTGTGGTTTGTCCTGTGCTCACTAACCAGCTGTCAAGCTGTAAGAATTTGGGTGGTTGCAGATCGGTAAGCAGCTCTATAATTTAGAATCAATCTTCTAAGCTGTCTTGTCTCTATTTTCATAGCATGTTATTGGTTTTTATTCCAAAGTTGTGCCTGGTCTCCTTGGCATGATCGATGATGCAGGTGCACCGTTTTAGGAAAGAAACAATAGGAAACCCTACTGGATTATTATGCGTTACAAAGGGGGGGGGGCAATCGCTGTTAGACAAGTAGAATTGAGAAAATTATCAGGGAAATAAATTGCAATTTCATGCTTTCAAGAATTATATCAAATAATTCATATTTTATCTGAAAAGGTGTACATATTCCTTGAAGAGAGAAGGCAAGACAGGGGGGAGGGTCTAGAGATTCACATTTCCAGAATTCTTACTTCACAAGAATACAAGGCTTGTCTTCTGAATTTAGAATATTTTCCTTTATTTATTATTACTCGATCTTTCTCTGATTCTTTGTGTATGAGGGCAGAAGGTGTGCGAAAATAAAATTCTCTTTTAGCACTTTAAAAAAATGTCACCACATTCTATTAAGTAGTAGTCTTCAAAACTGAACATAACTCAGTGGTTATACGAGCGGATCCACTGTGTTCTGGGTAATGCCTAGCTAGATAGATGGATAGACACTCAGGGTTTATTTTACATAATATAGTAACAATATAGTAATAAAAACATATTTTTACAGCACAGTAGCATTGATATATGAAGTACATATCAATGTATTATTGTTATGTACTTACATAAACAAATATACATATGTTGAAAATACCTGGTCAAATATTTTTAAGAAAATTGTTACGTTCATAAAAATAGTTTGGAGATCATAGCTTTAGTGTTCCTAAGCAGTGTTTGTTATATATCAAAGGAACATAAAGGACACTAAAATTTAAGTATCAAATATGCCACCATATGTGTCACATAGATCAGCTGACTCATTCCTTCATTCAGCAAGAGTTCACCAATTCACATAGAAGCAGCAAAATGGGGTGGCTAAAAGCACTGTATTCTGGAGTCAGATGATTTGGGTTCAATTACAAACTCTCTGCTATTAAGAAGTTGAGTCCTCTTGGGGAAGTTTCTTAACCTCTCCAGAATTCAATTTCCTTGTCTGTAAAATGGGTATAATGGCTGAATGTACCTCCCATGGCTGTTGAGATGATTAAATGGGTAAATACTTGTGAAACACTTAAAGATGCTTGGTATAGTGTTAGCATTCAGTAGATTTTAATTGTTATTATTCATAGAATTAATCTGACAAATATTTATTGAGAATTTGGTACAAGCCAAGTACTGTGGTAAGCATGGGATTATGTGGTTGTCATTTGCAAGGAATTAAATTCTGCCTTAAATTCTATTCTATGGGGAATAAAATGATGATTCAGAAAAAGATGCCGCTTTGGTATTATCTATTGCTGCCTCAGTTAAACAACAAACACTTATTACCTCACAGTTTCTGTGCGTCAGGAATTGTGACTTACCTAGGTGCCTCCACCTTGAAGACTTTCATTATACTTATTTATGCCTAATGAACTATGAAAGATATGCAGTGGATTCTACTAATTAATACTCTCCAGTTCTTTCTCAACAACCAATTGGTAAGAGATTTCACCACTATGACCACAGTACTAATTCTGGATCTGTTTGAATTTTACTGTGTGGCTCACATCGTCCTTGTTCTACATAATCCTATTTTCACTTGGATGGCTGCTTCTTGCCCATGCCCTTATAATTAATCAGATAGTCTCATTCTTTATCAATTTATTTTGGTGATAACTGAGTAATATTGAGTCTGCTTTCTCTCATAAGTGCTTTGTGGCTGTATTTATGCTTTGAAGCTTATCTCTAGCAAAGGAATTCTCTCCAAGAGATCACTCAAGTGAATTATTTTAACTATCATGGAAAGTATTCCATTCTTTATATTCTCTTATTTACTCTAATGGTAACTTCTTGTTTTATTATTATTATTATATTAGAGAGGGAAAGAGAACAAGCAGGAGAGGCAGAGAGAGGAGAGAAAATGTGAAGCAGACTCCATGTTGAGCTCAGAGCCTGATGTGGAGCTTGACCACATAACCCTGAGATCATGACCTGAGCCAAAACCAAGCGTTGGCCGCTTAACCAACTGTGCCACCCAGGTGGTAATCTCTTGTTTTAAATCTGGGGTGGGAAAAGGCCTTCATTGGTGTCCTAAACTCTCCTAGATTTTACTGATGGCATTGATTTTGTATTCATTTGAGGAGTCATCTTGGAATGTTATACTGGAAAATTTGAAGACTACCCACAATTTGAGAAATCGCTTTGTTTTGTGTCCTTGAATAATTTAACTTCATCATTATAAATTAATTTTGCTTTCAGTTAACATAGGAGTGAGCAGTGATGTATACTTCAGCCTTACATTTTGTACAAAAATAAATTTTTGCATGCATGCATGGCAGATTACATAGGAATTAATCATATCCTCACTGCTACATCATTATCCCTCCTAAGTTGTTTGTACAATGAAACTTCATTGTTATCACCAAATTTATTTTCCACAGGAAATTAGAAATAAGTATGGAAGCAGGGAAAGCAGTTTTCCTTTCTCTCACTCTAAATAGAAAAACAAAACAAAACAATGAGCTATTACTCTAAGTCTCATCTAATTCATGTTGAACAGACCATGGTCAAGGACAGAGACTGTGTCAAGCTGTGGATCTCCCATCAGTCACATCTATTCATAATCAGGAGGACACTCGGAGTGTGGTCATTGAATGGACATTTGCTAATCTGATGAATTTTTCAAGCTCCAAGCTCCTACTTCATTTTACTTAAAAGCATATTAAGAGAGAACACTGATGTGTATAAATAGATCACATGTGTATAAATGAAGGCCCAAAAACCAATTTCTACTCAAAGCAAAAGGAAAATACAAAAANAAAAAGAAAAAAAAAAAAAAAAAAAAAAAAAAAAAAAAAAAAAGTAACTTATTATCATAAATGGCACTCAAATTATCCCAATTCTGCTGGTAAATTTGATTTTTGTCTACTCTACCTTGAAATGTAAAGAAAGCCTTCAATAATAGATTTCATTTTGATATTCTGTATTATTTGTATCTTATCTTACTCAAAGTTTTTCTCTTTTGCAGGGATATACAATCATACACATTTATATATGAATTTACCTCTGACTTTAGCCAAAAAGAGATATAAGATAATGTGTATCTATAATGCAAATATATAAATGATCCCTGTACAAATTTATTCACCATATAATTTCTTTAAAGAGAGTTCCTTATGGTTATTTATATATTATTAAATGCATTGGAAAAAGATGTACATAAACAACTCCTCCATAAATCAGGTTGATGTAATATTCTGAATAAAATAAAATACAGTCACTAAACCAGCTTGGGTAATCATTCACAGAGTAAAACAATTCCATACCTAGATCATATTTTGTAAATAAATCTTATCTTAACTGGCGATGAATATGTAGCTTCAACATGACATATGAAACTTCACTGACCCTATGACAGGTGTGAAATTTAGTGTTATTTAATTTTTATAAAATTTTTATTATGAAAATTTTCAATGTACAAACAGGTAAAAAGAGAATAGAAAGATAAAATCTCAGGTATCCAACAGCCAGCTTCAGAAACTCACCAATTTAAGGGCATTCTGTTTCTCATCTACACTCCACTTAATTGCATTGTTTTGAAGCAAATTCCAGATGTTATAAATATTTCACTATGTATCTTTAACAACAACAACAAAAAAAACCTTTTTCTGTATTATAACTGCAATACTACTATCCCATGGTGAAAAATGTAAGATAATCCATATATATATATATATATATTTTTTTTTTTGGTGTAACTGTTAGTTTGATTGAATCAGAATTATGGAAACCGGGTAGGTCTACACATTGTAAATGTCTCTTTTATCCTCCAGGTCCCCCTCCCTCTATTTCTTCCTTGTGATTTTTGAAGATTCTGGTCATTTGTGGAATTTTTTACAGTATGTATTTTGCTGCTGCCATTCTCATACTATCATTTAAAATACTCACCCAACCTTTTTTTCCATATAAACTGATAGTTCGATCTAGGGTCTTAATCTAAGTAGGTTCAGATTTTTCACAAGAACATGTCACAGGTATATTGTGTACTTCCACTGAGGCACATAATACCAGTTTTTCTTTCCCTCTCTCTCCATTTCTACTTCTCGTTCTTATTAATGTCCATTGTTGCTTATTACTTAGATTCATTACTTCCATGGGGGATTATGAAACCATGATATTTTAATTCTGTCATTCCTTCTTCATGTATTAGCTAGAATGCTTCTACAAAGAGAAAATTTCCCTGTCGTACAGTTTTTATAAGAAAGTCAGGTTAAATGGTTAATTGCTTCTTCTCTTTACCCATTTTCAGACTGATGAATTGGTTCTCTAGCAACTTCCTGTGGTACCCAACAGATTTATATTTTAGTATCATTATATACTCCAGGATTATTTCACTTTTGAATATGTGAAACGGATTCAAATGTAGTTATCTTACGGTAAAGAAAAATATTAAACCAAGACATTATCCATAGTTGAAAATATAATAAAAGCATAAAATTAAAATACTAGAGGAAGATTTGTACAAGATATTAAAAGTGTAATTTGTGTTTAAGAACAAACATTCCCCAGTCCTTATAATGCTAAGAGTACTAAAACACGGGCAGTAAAATAGAATGATAAAATTCTATCAAATTTTATTTCTAAATATCTACAAAGTATTGTTTGCTTACTATATGCCAACATATACTGCAAGCATTTTACATGATTTACCCTGCAATATATTCACAACTTTATGAAGAGATTACTACTACCATTTTACATTTGAGGATCCCTAGCCTTGTTGAATTCTGACTGACATATAATTTTAGAGTTATGCCCTGTTTAACATGTGCCCCTAAAAAACCCTAAGGAATCTGTGAATGCTTCCAGGAGATTCACCATCCCTCTGAACTTATCTGTGTCCATGTACATTTTCCTGGAGGGACTTTGCATAGCTTTAACTAAATTTGAGAAGAAACCATAATCTCTCACCTCTCCCCAGAAGTCAAGAGTTGATGCAACAAGTGAGCTGATCAAAGAGAGTATGATAAAGATATTGGGAATTGAGGATTTAGAATCTGGCCATTTATAATTATGCAAACATTCCAAAGATTTACCTGATATTAGAGGTACCACCTAATAGCTAGCCATCTTCCTTCAGATGTATTTTTCCAATATACATGACTTTATATCTAAAAACCTATAGAAACTGAAATATATCTCCTACCTAAGTTTGAATATGTTTTACTGATGCCATATAAGAATTAATCATAAACAGGGGCACCTGGGTGGCTCAGTCGGTTAAGTGTCCTACTCTTGATTTCAGCTCAGGTCATAAGCTCAGAGTCCTGGGATCTAGCGCTGTGGGTTGGGCTCCCTTGGGCTCCGTGCTCAGCAGGAAGTCTGCTTCTCTTCCTCTCTCTCCTTTTTCCTCTGGCCCTTCCCCTAGGTGTCTCTTTCTCTCTCTTTTTCTCTCTCCAATAAATAAATAAATCTTAAAAAAAAATAGTCATAAACATTGTTTTGCACCCTAGTCTTAAAGGTTCAGTAGGTATACATTTGTCAATGCCATGAATACAAAAATCCGTGTTGCATTTAATTTTAAAAGAAATGCTTACAACTATTTCAGAAAACAAAGATCTCTAAGGAAAATGCCACCATCATTAAATAAAATACAGACTGCAAATAAATACCATTTGTTTTAACAGATGCACTTGGCAAGAATGCCAGGAATGAACCTAAGACTAATTTCTACCCCCCATCCCTAACAGTAAATTTTATAATAATTACAGACATACAAGACTGCCCGTGATTTTCTCATATAACTTTTCAACATTACTCATATGGATATTAGTTTCAGCAATATTACTGGTGCTATTTGAAATGTTTTTCACTGGATATGCTGGGGTTTTTTTGGATAACTCTGTGTCCTTCATCCTGGACCCTACCTTTATTTATTGAACTATATCACAATATCAGATATTTGCCATTGGTAGAATTTCAAAGATACATTCTTCACCTTATTGGTAGTTTTAATACTGGATTCTAAGCACAGATCATTCTTTTATGGAAAACAACAACGATAAATTTTTTTTAAAAAAACCTTTTTTGCCCTGATGGGTATTTTATTTCATTTCTGCTTAATGGTACTTTTTATCACCCTGTTCATTAGGATAATCATCCTGGAACCATAAACACACTAAATAAAATGCTACCGGGGACAGATTACCAATATTTCTAATTAAAGATACTGTTGACCATAGGCTAATTAGAGTAAGCAACATTCTCAGCATGGCACAGAAACTGTACAAATTACTGAGATTAACAATAGTGTGTTAGTTGAAATTTTATCAGGCTATCTAAGGTATTTTTACATTGAATTCAAGATAACATTGGGTCTGACTTGTTTCTGTGAAATTTCATTTTAAAAATATCTAAAAAATAAATATTATTAAAAAATTTAAAAAAAAAAATCTAATTACAGGTAAAGACCACACTTGGCAGAGTCAAAATTTAAATCCAACAATGAAGAGACCCTGCACGCCGCATGCACCATTCCTTTTTGTTGCTCTGGTTCTGTGAGTCAGGTGGAGAACTGAAATATTACCTTATTGATATAACCAAAGTCCAAACCTTCAAACCTTCACCTAAATAACTCACGTGGAGACTTTTTTCTCCCCTGCTTGAATTAATTTCTTTTGTTATGTGAGGAAGCGGTCATTGCTCAGGTCCAGAGGGAGGGGTAACATGAGCAAATGAATGAATTAACATCTCTTACATTTATGTCAACAAGATAACTGTGAAAAAAATTTCCTGTTTTACCTTGGGAATGCAATTCGATAACGCATTAGGTCTTAGGTTAGAAACTGGAAATTAACCTTTTGGAAAACAGAAGAATAGGAGAAGGGCAATCCTGGCGCCAGAGGTCAGGTCAAAGAGCAGGTTTTGTTTATCATGATCATACTGGGTGACATCAAACACTGGCTCTAGGGAAGAGAAACAATGTTTCCTACATAACTCTAGGAAGAATGTGTTTGTCTGAAGCTAAAGTCAAAAGTAACAGTCTGTTAAGCAGTCTGTTAAAGCGACAGTGAAGCAGAATGAAATCTTTGTGATTTAACAGTAAACTCAGAACTATATAGAAAGCAGAACAGAAGTGGTTACTAGTAATTCTCAAGTTAGTAAGGAATTAAGGAATAACACTATTGAGTTCAGAGTCCTTTATGCCAATCTATAGAAAATGGCACAGACACAAATCAGAATTTTTAATATAAGACATGAAAGTACGTAAGTAATGTTAAGAATACCACTGCCTACTCCAGAGGGGACCACTTTAAAAAATATATATATTGGGGCCTATCTTCCTTGATTACTTTCCTATTTTATAGATACAGACTCACATATAAACATATACATATCTATACGTGTATACATGCACGCGTATTTCACTTTAAAATTATAATGATTCTTAACTGTTCTTCTTTAAGACTATACCATAAACATATTTCAAAGTCAAGAAAGAATTAGTTCCCTCTGTTTAATAGCTGTTAATATTCAACAGAATGGCTAACAAGAAATTTTCCCTCTGATGGGCATTTAATTTAGTCTTTCCAAAGCATGTGGAATAGAAGTTTTTCCTGGTCCCTGTGTGTGGTGTTAAAAGTACTTGTGCGCTTTTCCCAGGGCTGCAGGAAGCAAATGGGTGAGGGATATTCCCCTAGGAATGCTGAGGAGATCCACTTATCACAGGGAACGCCTCAGGCAGTAAAGCCACCCAACTTCTTTGCCTCAGGATCTCCCCAGAGCCAGAGGCCTTTTTAGGATCTAGGGTCTTCTTCCTCTCTCATAGAATGGTAAACAGATGGTACTTTGTCCTAAGAAACTTAAAGGTCTTCTTTGCAATCTGTATCCTCTTCTCCAGTTTGGTAATTCCGGAAGAGAATTCAGAGGGAGAGGGGGTAATGAAGACAGACTCAAGACATCATCTTTCCATCATGCCTGACCTAGATTTTAGAAAATCAGATTTCTTAAAGTTCAGAGGAAAATTAAATGAAGAAACTCCAAAGGAGAAAATGGCTCATTAGATATAAAATTTCTTCAAAGTAAATGAACTAATCCATGGGGAATAATTCCAGTGGAGGGGTGAGGGAGAGGCTACAGATATTCATTTGAACAAATAAAGCCAAATATTTGAATTTTCAAAGCAAGAAAACCAATATATTAAGGAAACTATATTCTGAGGAAACTATCTTCAGAAAAATCCTAGACACATATTTAAATATGTAACCACTTAGAGGGGCATATAGGATCAAAGAAGCCCAAACTGACTTGGTGAATACAAGGCAGGATAAATTCCTTTCTCTCTGCCTCTCTCTTTTCTCTTTTTTTTCCTTCTTTTTCAATAACAGTAATAATAAATGTATTTGTTTGGTAGATACATGCAAATTAAAATAAAAACATTAATTTTAGTTATTGTGAATAAGACAGTTAAACATCAGCTAGAAATCTCACTGAACAGAAATATCTCAAAGTTGGTTGAACAAAGATATTCAAAGATTGCTGTGAATAAAATAAGTGTAATATATTGAATTCTAAAGACAGGTATCACAGTACTCTTAAGGGCAATGTGCTGAAACACATGAAACAAGGAGAAATATTTATGACTCCCTGCATTTAGGTTACAAAAAGTCAATTACCTAAGTATGGGAGAGAGAAAACATGGTTTGACAACAGTTCAGTAAAAGAGAAAAGAAAACAAGCACATGGATTATAGTTTCCCATCAGCTATTTATAGATCAGTGGGGAGGTGGTTAACACAGACTGAATTATTGCAGTATGAACAAGGCTGTTGATGGTTTCTTTTCACTCCTCCAGTTCAACTACTTTTGGGAAATATCTCTGGTATTTTTTAAAAAGATTTTTATTTGTTTATTTCAGAGATAGAGAGAGCACAAGTTGGGGGGACAGGCAGAGGGAGAGGGAGAAGCAGACTGCCCACTGAGCGGGGAGCCCGACGCAGGGCTCAATCCCCAGACCCTGGGATCATGACCTGCACCAAAGGCAAACTCTCAACTTACTGAGCCACCCAGGTGCCCCTCTCTTTGGGATTTTTAAACTAATATGAAAGAGATGAAAACAATGACAGGGCTGGATTTAGTTGAGAGAAGCTTCAGGCAAGTACTCCAGTTTGTTGTGATTAATTAAAAAATAATTTGCTTGATTCCCCCTTATTGATTTTAGTTGATTTCATACTCAAGAAAGTGGCATATTCATTACACATTACTTTTATAAGCATGACTTAGTTTTCTTTTAGCAATGATCACAGAGAAGTTATAACATAGGAAATTTGTTATTATTTTTTTAAAGATTTTGTTTATTCAAGAGAGAGTGATCGAGAGAGCGAGAGAGAGCAGGAGCTGGGGGAAGGGCAAGGGGAGAGGGAGAAGCAGGTTCCCCACTTAGCAGGGAGCCAATATGGTTGGGGCTTGATGCCAGGACCCCAGGATCACAACTTGAGCTGAAGGCAGATGCTTAACCGAATGAGCAACCCAGGGCCCCAGGAAATTTATCATTATTATAAAAAAGAAAGCATTTGGCCTAATCGTAAAAGTCTATAAATATTTCTTTCACAAATTCTTCCTGTTGATATCTTCAGCATAGCAAAAAGAAGCTTAAGTCAACCAACATTCACTGAAAACTTGCCAGGTGCAAGACATTTTGAGAGACTATGGTCAAAACAACTCTTGCAGGTCATCTCTCCATGGGTCTCTCACACTTCCAAATATCTTACAAGTAGATGCACTGACTGCCTTTGCTCTAGGCTATCATTTCAAAAATGGTTATATAGTAAATAGCAATGGAAGATAAAAACTGCTCGTTCTCGAGCTTGAGGTTCCTCTTGGGTGACATGCATTGTATGTGCTGATGGCACCTGTATCTCTTCAAATCATCTTGAACAAATTGGGGATTGGGAAACTGGCACAAGAAAATGCTGATAATTTTGTTATCGCTATTGCAGTAAGTGACAGAGTTCTTTGTGTGCTGAGGAGCCCTGTGTCTTCTGCCAGCATCCATGAAACTGTGGCACGCTGATTTAATAGCTAGACCCTTCACAGCTCTGAAAAACATATAAACAGAACTACTGTCTTTAAAAAGGGGTCAATCTATTTAGGGAGACTACTGATGGAATAAATCTGGGCATGCATATGAAAAATAAAACAATAGCACACAAAATTTTATCTAAAACATATGAAATATTAATTTGAATGTAATCCTTTGGATAAATTAACAATGTTATATTTTTAAATTCTAAGATGATTTACTTGTAGCGGTGATCTTTAACTCAGTTGTATAAATCTTTGGATAACTCCATATATTGAAAGGCTATTGTAAAATGTATGGTCTTCTACTTTGAAGAAAAAAAAAAGCCCATCTCCTAAGGAACCCTTCTTCCCAGGTGAAGATAATATTTACATAATTAACCACAGTTCTTATAAATATATAACACATATCCACAAATTAAAAGACATTTCCACTTAAAAAAATTAACCCTAGAAGGCTGAAA
Source organism: Ailuropoda melanoleuca (assembly GCF_002007445.2). Classification (NCBI taxonomy): domain Eukaryota; kingdom Metazoa; phylum Chordata; class Mammalia; order Carnivora; family Ursidae; genus Ailuropoda; species Ailuropoda melanoleuca. Next base: position 87,428,441 of record NC_048218.1, read on the forward strand.
TAAAAAAGGCAGATAATAATAAGTGTTTGTGTAAAGAAACTGGAATTCTCATATATTGTTGGTGGCAATGTAAAATTGTGCAGCCATTCTGGGAAACAGTTTGAAGTTCTTCAAAAAGTTTAAACATAAAATATAATCAGTAATTCCACTCCTGGTTATATACCCAAGAGAATTAAAAGGATGCATCCACACACACACACAAAAAACCTTGTACACAAATGTTTATATTAGCATTATTCATAATAGCCAAAGAGTAGAAAAAATGTTTACCAATTAATGAATGGATAAACCAAAGATAGTATATCCATATAATGGACAATTATTTGACGATGAGAAGGAATGGAGTACTGATACATGACAATACTTGAATGAACCTTGAAAATATTATATTAAATGAAAGAAACCAGTCACAAAAGGTGACATATGGGGTTATTCTATTAATTTATGTAATATGTTGTGTTATTCCATTTAAATGAAATGCCTGGAATAGAGAAATCCATAGAATCATAAAGTAAATTTTTGGTTGCAAGGTAGCTTTCCCAGGCCCCTCTTTTAAAATGTGGGTTAGCTTCCTCCTAAGTGATCTCATAGTCCCTTGTATTTACTTCTACTGTGTATTTTCTACACAGGGCTACAAATGTCGTTTAATCTCTACACAATTTGAGTGCTGACTGTTTCATGTTATGCTACTGAAGCTCCACTGTTTTGAATCATTCATTCACTCAGTATATAGTTTTGAGTGGTTACCATATGTTAGGCAATAGGGACACAGCAGGACCCCAAACAAGATCTCTGCCTCCTGGACTTTCTGTTTTAACAGGGTACATATTATGTTTTCAGTAAATATTCAATACATAAATAAATGTGAAAATATATTTATTTTTTTATTTTAAAATCAACTACGGTTCATAAAAGAGTGGCTACATTTAAAATAAAATGTTAAGTGGAATAAATAGTTGGTCTTTTTGAATTTATACTCATCAGGGTTCATCAGATTCAGTAATTTTGACCAATACATAGATGCCAACCCTCTTACTAAATTTATTCCATTATGCAATATTAAAAGCATCATTCTAGATTCAATTAATCCTATTCACACATAGTGATAAGAAGCATTCAAGCCATTAAAATGAAAGTGAAATCCCAGGGGCAAAATAAAAATCTACTGGGATTATCTGCATAATTAAATTTATAGCGCCTCTAAAACAACAAAACATGTAGAGCGTGCATTCAGTGCTTAATTCTAAAGTAATCTGCAGTCAGTTAGGGACTCATAAATATCCTATTAAAATTAATTATCGCACTGACCGATTTAATGCAATATGAAAAACTACAATTGCTTCAGCATTTACCATGGCATAATGATGCCTCTCAATTACAGTGAATGAAGCCAACATACACAATCCATCAAATCCATTTTGTTAAACTTTAAGGTATTCACAACTTCATCTCTTATACCATAAAATAAGATCAGCATACTGAATAATCAAGTTTATTTTTCTGTAATCTTCCACTAAGATTAGGAATTAGATTAAATAAACTATATGCCTCCTTTAAATCTACAATCTATGATTCTATGAATTCAGTTGAGCTACTTTGACTCAATATCTTCACATTTTAGAAATACATATTTTTTCAAGATAGCATTTTTAGCATTTTCTTTTGAAGAACACTAATATCCTGCAAAATATTAAAAATTCGTTTACGGTGGGAGAAGGAGAGGTCAAATAAATTAGAAAATGCTGGATTTTAAAAATGAGTTTATTGAATGAATTTTCAGACCCTTATTATCCTGACATATTACTGGTTGTCAAGTAAGGAAAAAGAGAATATCTAGCCCCATTCAACTACAGAATTTTTTTAACATACCACAAGCTTTCCACAAAACTCAATTAGGCACACTATTTATCTGCAAAATTTCTAAATAACAAATATTGAACATAAATCTTTTACAATATACAGTTTCTTTAGACTACAGTAAATTTGAGCTTCAACGGATATGGTTTTGTGATTTAGACCAGAAGTCAACAAACTTTTTCTGTAAATGCCAGATGGTAAATATTTTTGTTATTTTCTGTTAATGACTACTCAACTCAGTTGTTTTATCATGAAAACAACCATAGACCTTAACAAATAAATGTGCATGGTTACGTTTAAATAAAACTTATTTTCAAAACAAGCAGCAGACCATAGTTTGCCAGTCTATGTTTCAGACAGTGGAAATTGCTTCCAAAATAGCAGTTTAAATATGCTGTCAGAAACTGCATTAAGTAAGCTATATGTTGATGTCTAAGAATAAATTAATTATGGTTCTATTAAATTCAGATTTCTGGCTTTAAAATATCATTTTAAATCTATCAACTCAATAGTGTAGTGTTTTGCTGAAAGAGGGTTATTTGCCTTCAAATATGGGGCATTGTATTGTTGAGCTATCATACTTTTCCTAATATAATAAAGAATAGGTGGCAAAGTTCTATATGAAATGTTAATATATTCTAAGTTTGATTAACAAAAGTTTTGAGAACTCCCATTATGTTCTTAAACATCATATTAAACAAAAAGATTCCTGCTACAAATTTTTATTTCACAAGCATAGGGATTTTTGTTTTAGACCACCTGGCATGTGTTTACTCTTCAAATTCTTCAGTTTTTTTTAAAAAGTATGAAATGTTATTTTGTTTCATGAACCATTTGGAAAGATTCCTTTGCGTTTGACTTCATTTATTTATCTATTTTTATCTAGGACTCTTTCCCTGAATCATTCCGCTCTTATCCAAACAGCATGCTTTTATCCTGGAAGGTGGAAAAATATAACAGTACTTCAGTTCTCTAAGGCGCTCCCCTCCTATGGTACCGATATCCTAAATTAAGAGCTTCCACTGAAAGTGTTTAAGATTTTGTATCAAAGATAGGACAAGACACAGCGGTTAGTGCAAGAGAAGGGCAAGTGAGCAGTGTGGTAGTAAGTGGGTTAATAGGAAAAGTAGGGCACTGAGGATCATTCTTCAAAATAGAGCAATCTCATCACACTGACAGGTGGGATCAAAATTCTGACAATCAGACTGTTGCTGCCAATACTGCTGCTGTTCTCACTGCCCCGATTCTGTGGTCACCTGTGGCTCCACAAATGAGACAGATGTCAAACAGAAACGTACACTCTCCTTTTAAACCTACTCAAACTAACTCTTACAAATCAATTACTGCCTATGACAAAAGAAACATACTAATTTCTAACCATTTAAACTGGGCCGTTTACATTTTTATGAGCTCTCATTAATGAGAACGGAAACACTGTATCACGTACAACTCTAGAATCTTACTTTTATGGACATTCAATAAGAAAACATACTAAGAAAATATATTTTCTATTAAATAGAGTACTTAAACATATTGACGAAGCTAATTATTAAAATTTGGTGTATTTATTTTAGAAGAAGACTGTTATGAAGCATCTCTAATAAATATGGACTTCCTGAGACTTGGGTATAAAGATTCACATACTCAAGAAAATGTCAAATGCAGAAAATATTTTTAGAAAAAAATTGCTAAATCAATTTGTAACTAATTTTATTTATATGGGGAAAATATATCTTGTATTTGTCTGTTTTTCCTTCTCCAAACAAATTTAAATTGTCAAATGGAACTAAAAAAAATTGTTTTGCATAGAAAACACCTATAAATATATTAATGTTTTAAATCACCACCTGGAAAAAGAACTTCATCACCCAAATTACTTTAAAAATGCATACGAAAAACATTTATTCCTCCACTATAATTATAGGAGGCTTATAACAATAGATACTAAATTACATTTTACTAAATCGACCTAAGTTATAAAATGATGGCAAAGTACATCCACTCTGCAATAAAATATATTTTCAGGTTGTTCAGTATAAAAATCTATTGTTTTTTAAACAGTTTATATAATGTTAAAAAATGAGATATAGTCTCATAACTAATGCCTTATATGGTAAAAGGTAACATTTATTAATTCTCCAACATCTGCCTCCTCATAAATAAGAAATATCAACATTAAAAAAAAGATGTTAAAGATTTAAAAATCAACACTGCTTAAAATGTCATTAATTAATAATATTGAGATTTCTTTATATTCAGTCTCCCAAAGGAGAGGTGCTATATTCTGTAAAGTGAAAAATGTGATAGTCAAAGAAATGTCATTAAGTCAGGTCTGCATGAACACAGACACTATGCCATTAGCAATTTCATAATACATTTAAAGCTTTACATAAAAGTCTAGAGTATATCACTAAATATATGATTTCTGAATATCTAGAAAGGAGGACTAATTACTAAAATACAGGATGAACTCACTATGAAAAAATCTAAATGTCCTTTTTTTTTCCATTTTCATAAGTCTAATCAGCTGATAGAAAGGATGCACAGATAGTGTATAAAGGGGCTTCAGCAAGAAATCAGACATTTTTCGTCATGTGATAGCTTTTCATACAAAATTGAAAAATGAGATCTAAATGATGAAACAGTAAGTTAAATTCATATCTTATTAAGTGTTGGCGGTAAAAATTGCCAAGCTAGTGAAAGGGCTCTGCTGCTGTGGTTCTTGTGTTTAGAGAAGAGGGGAAGTGCATGTCAAAAACACGTGGAACTACTTTTCAAAATTACACGTTAGGGCCACCTTATCGGGTGGATGAGGTAGATGGTGACAGAAGAATGAAAATGCACATGGACGTAGTAGGTATTTGGAAAAGCCTTTCCAGATGAATATATACAACCTTCCATAACCCATCCCTTAGCTTACTGTGGCATCTCACAACATTGAATTCCTGGACCTCTTTGATTATATATGCTATTCAACAATTTGGATAAAAATATAAAACCTCTGGATCAGAGCTTTGGTGATGCCATACCCAGTCAGATACACCTTTGAGGAAGATTCACGAAAATGGGCACTTAAAATCTAAGTTGTGGAGAATTGTTACTGGAAGCCATATGAGATATGAGCAAAACAAGCTAAGTTAAAATTAGGTAGATAAGAGGTTAAAATATGGATAGTTTACATATGGGTCAGAATTAATAATAAAATGTGTGTAGCAGACACTTTTGTGTGCACTTTGTGTATATATTAACTCATTTATTCCTCAAAACACCTTTATGAGCTGGGTGTTCTAATTATCCCCATTTTATAGAGAGGAGTAGTATACAGAGGTTAAGTCACTTGCCCAAAGCCATGAGCTATTAAGTGGTGGGTCCAAAATTTGGACCAAGGCAATTTTTCCAACAAATCCACACCCTTAATCACAAGGAGTTGTGGCATTTTATTTGTACTCAGCCGGGCCACTCTTCACAGGCCTGTTCTCAAGTACAGAAATAAGTTGGACACTTAAATATATCTGGCCAGTGAAAAGCTTGGAGAGTCAGCTACTGCCATAATCAAAAGTCAAATAATGGATTAAAAGATGGATTTCAACCTATAAGGTTAAAATTACTAGAGTTAATGTCAAGTCCTGAGTTTAAGTGCCTAAAAGACACCCACTTCCAGCCATGATAAAGTAACAAGTATAAGATTAGCCCTCCTATCATAACTAGAAAACCAGACAACCATTATTTTTCAGGCAGTGAAATACTGTGAACCTTGAAGAAAAGGAATCAAATGAGATAATTTTAGGATTGTCCAAGTTTTTTGCCTGGAAATACTTTTCAGAAGATTAAGAAGCATGGTAGTTATGCTCAGTGGAAAAGAGAGACATCAGATATTTTCAGCACCAGATAATGTGGAGGTTGCTGGGTTTTGCAGGAGAGAATACAGGGCAGGAGGAGCCTCGCACAGAAGGGGCTCCAGCTATCTGCATGAAGGTCTTCTTGAGACTTCGGATGCATACTGACCTGGGCACCCACAGGATGAGACTCCACAAGGCCAGGCCAAGAATCTCAGTCAGTAAACACAAAGTGAAAGACTACTGGTACACACAAATAAATAAACTGCCTGCCGGTACAAAGCACAACATACTTTAGAGAAATACAATAAATCCATATATGTATCCATGTAGCAGTCACAAGGTTCAGCAGTCAACCAAAAAGAGCCAAAATGTGAAGATGCAGAAAAATGTAACACATAACCAGAAGAAAAATGAGACAATAGAAACAAGCTATAAAAGGAAAAAAAAAATGAAATTACTTGAAAAAGACAAAAAAAGACCCAATTATAAACGAATTCAAGGATTTTGAGAAAAAGGTGGACATAATGAGCTGAGAAATAGGGACAAAAAAATCAAATAAACCCCTAAAACCAAAACCCACAATATTCAAAATGGAAAATTTACTGAAAGAAGGGTTTAACAGCAGATTAGAAACGGCAGAAGAGAACACTAAATTTGAAATCATAGTAATAGAACCCAAACTGGAAAGGGTGAAAAAAGAAAGGTTAAAATAAAAGAAGAAAGACACAGTGACCTGTGGGCAAATATCAAGCTATCTAATATATGTAAATTGGAGTTTCGGATTTTTGAAGTGGAGAAGGAGAAAAACATTTGAATTAAAAAAAAAAAAAAAGCAGAAAAAAATTTCCAGATTTAATGAAAAACAAGTCCACAAAACCAAAAAGTCTAAAGAACACCAAGTAGGGTGCCTGGGTGGCTCAGATGGTTAAGTGGCTGCCTTCAGCTCTGGTCATTATCCTGGATTCCCAGGATTGAATCCCACATTGTGCTCCCTGCTCAGCAGGGAGCCTGCTTCTCCCTCTGACCCTCACCCCACTGTATTCTCTCTCTCATATAAATAAATAAAATCTTTAAAAAATAAAATAAAAAATAAAAAACACCAAGTAGGATAAACATAAAGATAACTATACTCAGGCATATCAAAATCAAGTTGCTTAAAACAAATGATAAATAAAATCTACTTAAAACTCTCTGAGAAGATGAGATAGCTTACACATACAGAAAAATAAACATAAAAATAACTTATCAGAAACAATGTGAGCCAGAGTCAATAGAATAATATTAACGTGATAAAAGCCAATTAAAGGGGAAAAAGGCACTCTAGGGTAAAAGGTAAAACAGCAATTTTCAGAAGAAAGAAAGAGAAAGAAAAAGAAGAAAGAAAGAAAGAAAGAAAGAAAGAAAGAAAGAAAGAAAGAAAGAAAGAAAAAGAAAGAAAGAAGAAAAAAGAAAGAAAAGAAAGGGTCACTGGGAGACTTGTATTACAAGAAATGTTCAAAAAGGCTGAAGGAAAAAGCTACCACATTGAAACAGATACACACACACAAAATGAAGTGATTTAGAACTGATAAATATGTGGGTATACATAAAATACTTTGTTCCACAATTTCTTCTGTATAAAATAACAATAATGTATTGTCTGGTCTATAGCAATTGCACAATTAAATATTATATAATAGCACAAAGGATGGAAGGGGCAAATAGAAGTATATTGTAAATTTCTTACAATGCATATGAAATGGCATAGTTTTACTTGAATGTACAGAAACAAGTTAAAAATGCATATTGTAAACCAAAGAGCAGCCATGGTTGGGGGAAGGAAGGCAGAAAAAGGATCTATAACTAAAAAGCTAGTAGAGGAGGTAAAATGGACACTAAATAATAAAATGAAAGAGGGGAAAGAGACAAAGAATAGAAAAAAAATAGAAAAAAAAAGGAATATGGGAAATATATACTAGACATCAATATTTAGTTTAAATGTGAATTGAAACAACCCAGAAATTACAAGTTAGAGTAGATAAAGAAGTAGCACCCGCTATGTATTATCTAAAACACACTCGAAATATGAAGACAAACTGGTTAAAATAAAAAGATGGAAAGAACTGGAGTAGCTACAGTTATATGGGACAACATAAGCTTTAAGACAAGAAATACTAACAGAGATTAAAAAAAGGACATATTTATAATGATAAAGAGGACAATTTATCAAGAAGACATTAAAAACACTAAATGTGTATATACATAATAACAGAGCTTCCAATTTACGTTGCTGAACAAAATTAAAGAAGATGTAAATAAATGAAGAGATTTACCAGGTTGATAAACTGGCAGACACAACACTTAATAATTAAATTCTTCCCAAATCACTTTATGCATTTAACACAATCCTAATCACAATCCTAATTGGTTATATTGTAGAAACTGGCAAGTTTATTTAATTTTATTTTATTTTTGAAAGGAATGCCCAGCTTTTTTTAAAAAAAGAAAAAAACTGACAATGCTTTAACTACATTAACAAAGAAAAAAAAAGAAGTCTCAAAAACCAATACGAGAAATGGAAGAGGAAACAATACAACAGATGACAAATTACTATAAACAATTATATACTAACAAATCAGATAATTTAGGGAAAAAAAAAACCAGATAATTCCTAAAAACGCACAAGTCACCAAGATTGAATCATGAATCTTGAATCCTAAAAGTAGGAAAATTTCTTAGACCAATAACAAGAATCAAAGTTGAATTGGGAAAACAAATCTCAGCACAGAAAAGCCCAAGACCACATGGTTTCATTGGTGAATTCTACCAAACATTAAAAAAAAAATAATGACAAATTTTTGTAATATAATAATGATAAATCAAGATCTTATGTATAATGGAATAGAGGGAACACATTTAAAATCCTTCCAAGAGTCCAATACTACCGTGATACTGAAGCAGGATAAAAATAATGCAAGAACAAAAAAATCTAGTTTGTCCCATATAAGTATTGCTACTGGGACTGACTTTGTTTTGACATCCATTTGCATGATAAATGTTTCTCCACCCCCTCACTTGGCAAGTTTATTTTAAAATTTATATTGAAATTCAAAAGGCATTAAAAAGCTAACAATTTAAAAAGCAAAAAAGAAATCTGGAGTACTAATTTATAGAATATATATTTTTTTATTTCAAGACTTAACTACAAACCCATTGTGTAATCAAAATAGTTATAATGTTGTAGGAATAGACAAATAGATCACTAAAACGGAGTCTGGCTGATAGACTCAAACTTATACGATCAATTAATTTTCAACATTAAGGTGAATAAATAAGGAAAAGAAAGTCCACCAAACTTTGTTGGCCAAATTAATAGCCACAAGGGAAAAGAAAAATTGCTTTATGCTTATTATGCCAATAGACACATAAAAAGATGCTCAAAATCATTGATTATCAGGGAAATGCAAATTAAAGCTACGATGAGAGACAAGTACACATACTCTAGAACATTAAAATGAAGACTGATGATGCAGGTATTTTAAGGATGTGGAGCAAGGGGACGGTCATATATTACTAGTGGGAGTGCGATATGGCACAACCAGTTTGGAAAGCTGGTTGGCATTTTCTTTTTCTTTTTTTTTTTTTTTAAGATTTTATTTATTTGAAAGAGAGAGTAAGAGAGAGAGAAAGAAGGAGAAAGCACGAGCAGGGATGGGGTAGAGGGAGAAGCAGATTCCCTGCTGAGCAGGGAGCCTGATGCTGGATTCCATCCTAGGACCCTGGGACTGTGACCCGAGTCGAAGGCAGACACTTAACTGACTGAGCCACCCAGTCGCCTTGGTTGGCATTTTCTTAGCAAGTTAAACACACAGTTACTGTATGACCAGCAATTCTAATCGGTATTTGCTAAGAGAAATGAAAACCTGTGTTTTTGAAAAGATTTACATATGAACCTTCATATGAGGTTGATTCATAATTGCTTCAACCTGGAAATAATCAAAATGTTTATCATCACGAAAATGGATGAGCAAACTGTGGTACGTGGCAAGCAACAGTATACATTCAGCAACACGCAGAAACAAATTAATGATATACATAGCATGAAGGAATTTTAAAAACTACGTTGCACAAAAGATGCCAGACTCACAAAAATATATAGGATTCCATTTATATGAAGTTCCAAAATTGACAAAATAAACCTGTAGTAATGGAATTTTGATCAGTAGTTTCCTGGAACAAGTAGTGATAGGATTAACAAGAAAAGAGCACGAGAGAACTTTCTGGGGCGACAAAGACGTTTTACATCTTCTTCAGGGTGGTGGTTACACAATTGTTTATATTTGCCAAAGCTCAACACATTTTATATTTTAAACGGGTGCATTTTATCATATATAAATTATACCTCAATAAAGTTGATTAAAAAATAAAATGGGAACGGTAATCCCAGCTTTGCTTCATTCCATGTGAAAAATTTCAGATGATTTTGGTTGGTTACACATTCAATTTAATCCAAGCAGCTATTACTACTACTATTACTACTAGTAGTAGTAATAAAATAAAAGAGACTTGTTACATGTGAGGTTGACTGAATAGAAATGCAGTAACCATAGGTCAAGAGTTAGTACTGACAACTCTGGCGATATGACCAAGTGTAATATTATATCCAGTTCTTCATGCCATATATTAAGATGACACTTTAAGATGATGCTGCTCTTAATGAGGGACCTCAGAAAGAATATTTAAGGCAGCTAGAATTGCTTTTAGCCTGGGAAAGAGAAAACTTGGCATCTTGTAGCTGTCCTAAAATAGAAGGTTAATGTGGCAGAGACTGTTTGATGGTATGGCTATGTGCCCAGGTATAACTATTCTTTTCTCAAACCCCATCTTAGCTAAGGCCAATGAGATATAAGTGAAAACTGGGGGGGCAAGACTTTAAGGAAAGACCTTAAAAGATCAGGCAGACTTCATGAACTTGTATCTTTCTCTCTCTCCCTCCAACTGGAGGGCCAAAGTGGAGGCTCTGGCACCAACATGAGGTAAAGCAGAGACTGTGGGTGTAGTATCTTTGGGATGCTGAGTTTACACCAAACCTTCTACCCAACTTCTCATTTTGTGAGAAAAACGATTTGGACAAATCCACTGTTTATGTTTTTGTTGTTGTTCTATGCAGGAAAAACACAAAACCTCAAAATGATACAGATGTATTTACTTTGACTTCAGAATAGTGTGTGTTGCACATACATAGGTATTCGGTTAATACAAGAAAGTATTTAATGGCCACGTTTTACAGCAACCGAATGGCTTTCTCACAATGTAGTGACTTTCCCAGTTCAGCGGTCTGTGGAACACGTCAGCCATATTAAATGAGATCTGCCTATAAAGCAGTGGCTAAGAAATGATGTGAGCTAATTCCTAAGGGTTATTCCTTTAAACTCTAAGATAGTATGGCTGAGCTTTTTGCCGACTAATTACATTTGCCTATTTCTTTGTTGTGACAGGAATTTGGCCTAAGGAAGTTAAAACTATTTTACCTCGGTATGGTAATATTTCTTCTAGAAACTATTAGGAAAGTAAAAGGAACATTTTTGTGGATGTAGTTTTCTAAAGGTCACATTGAACTTCCAGGTATTACAGATTTTAAAAGATGAATGATAGCCATTTCAGTGATTATCAAATCATTTCCAAAGGACTTGTGTAGCACACAGAATGGTTTGTAAATAATATCATCTGTAATATTAGTTGATAGTTCCTTTAGAATTCTAAATTCGGCATTTTAAGAAGCATTACAAATGAAAAGTAATTTTTAAGATAAAGCTAAATGCAGAGAGAAATAAGTGAATTACCGCAAATAACAAAACCTATTATAATCTGAAATGTTGTTAATTTGTTAATAAGCCAAATCATTCTCTTGGGATACTGCATTCCATACTTTTCAAACCACCCTTCACCCTATAACAGCAGATAGGGCCCAATGATTCACATGTTTAATCAGCAGTCTTATCAGACATTTCAGTGACTCTTAAAATAGCAATATTATGACATTTAGGGACAGAGAGCAAGGGTTCCATACTTTCTTCCAGTTGAAAGCAAAGAGGTTCTCAAAAGCTGTCAGCCTTTTCCCTTTATGTTCTAAAAGCTGCCTAAACTTGTCAGTTTGCTTTCACTGCATTTTTATTGAAATAATGCAAGAAAAAAGTTATTACAGTGTCCACCACCTTTACATTTCTTTGTAATGAGGTAGAGATGTCACAGGACCATAATGTGTCAAAACCAGAAGAGTGTTTGGACATCATTAAGTTCGGTATCCCCATTTTATTTATTAGGAAAGCTGTAGAGGTTTTAGGACCTCTCAAAACCACACACACAGTCAGTAACAGAGCAGATCTAAAAATATCATGTGACACTTAGGGCCACTGTTCTTGCTCTTAACAAAGAGAAAAAGCAATTTTTTATACAATCCCCCCTATTTATTGTTAGTAATTGTAAATTCTAGTCATTTTTAATCCTTTAAACAAAAGATTAGAAGCAGTAGGTAATAACTTCAATTTTATATAGAATTTAATGATTCACAAATATGTTTTATGAAATAAGTCTCCAACATTTCATTTTCTTATATTGGGTGCTTTACAAAGCAAAAAAACATTTTATTAAAATTTTAATTTTAAAATCATAGTTAAGACTAATGAAAGGTTTCTCCCATTATCTTTACTCTCCTATTAACATAGTAACTAGATAAATGACTTCCCAGGAAAATATATAGAATCACATAAAATATTTTTTTTCCTATTTGTTCAGGGTTGACAATGAACAATGTCTGAATATTGGAATAATCATTCTTTTATCCTTTGTAGCCAGACTTTGTGCAGTGGCAACATGATCAGACAAGCAGCTCTCAGATGACATGTGACAATATCACATTCAATCTTAGCAAGCAGCTCCTCAATTTCACACTTGTGGTAGGCTGGATTGACCCAATTATTTTTTGGAGGTTAAGGGAAGCTTTACATTTGCAGAATACCACCCTTCAGAGACCAGGAGGTAGAATTTTGTTATCGCAACAGAATCTTATGGAAGCGGAAGATGAGTTAGTTAGTTATTAAATTTTAGCAAACAATCAGATGGAGGGGTTTGAAGGAAGTAGATATGATTTCCTAAAAATGAACTCTGAGTTCTTCACTTTGATCCTCAGAAATGTGTGAAACTTGAGACTTTCATTTAACACACCTGTCAGGTAAAATGTTTCCAGTGTACCAGTTCCAGGCTCTTGGTTCTAGCACAGAATATATATATATATATTCCTGTTATTGCCCTTCCAAAGTGTGACAAGAACTAAACCGAAACCAGGTAGAGAATAAAGTTTGTAAAATGAAACTATTTTCATTATAGTAGATTTCAAATTTATTGGACACTTTACAAAGTTATAATAACCTCCATTTACAATACATCAAAACCTCATCCTTGATGCTAAGCATATCTTTAGATCTTTTATATCTCTGGTTGTTTTAGATTGCCCAATTTCAAATGTTCATCACACTCACAAGAGCATGCACTTTTAAAACCTGTTTTTTGATTTCTGGAAGGAGAAACTACATGTTATTTCAACTGGATGAAATATAGAAAATTCATAAAATCTAGTTTATATAAATTAATCAAAGTACAAACTAGGTCATAGATGATTTAATCTTCATGAGAACAGAATAGGGTTTAGAGCCGCAAGACTTCTGTTCTGACTCTGCCATTTACTGCAGGCATAGTGTAAGGCAATACACAAAAACTGTGAGTCAGGACTGGTTTCCTGTTCTGTAAAATGGGGATAATAATACTTTCTAAATGGGTTTTCGCAAAAATTAAACAAAGTAATGAAATCATATAATCTGTAAAAATGCCATGTCAATATTAATTTGATATTACTATGTAAAAACAAATGAATGCTGTAACTTGTCACTGTAAGTAGCCCATATATATACCATTTCCCATGTGTTCTCAGGTAAAATCTAGATTAATTCCTGAAAACACTCCCTGTACTATTTTCAGATACACTGCTTTATTTTTCTTCCTAAAAACAATGTAAATGATACACAATCAAATATATCATCCATTCGAATGTCCCAGAATGCACTTCTTAGTAGTGAAGGGAGGAGATCACATGAAAGGGAGTGCTGTATGATACATAATTCTCCTTTAGCAGTTTAAGAAAAAGGATTATGTCAGTGCACTGACAATAGCAGATTTTCCAGCAGAAATGTGTATCTTCCATGTTACAAGGAGTCACAATGAATATGAGTCAAAAAGTTTAAAATTGTCAGTTTGATTTCTCTCCCCTCTAAGATGTGTCTTTTTCCAAGCTAACTTGTGATACATCCTTTGAATGCATCCCTACACTCATTTTATTGTCATAAATACTTTAATTACCATTAAACAAATGTAAATTTATATTTTGCTCCAAATGTAGGACACTATACTCATCTACCATTTTATACTTGGTTCAAAAGGAGGTTTTCTTTGCCTTCACAGATGGAGATTAGGACTACATTACTTTAGAAGGAACTGGTGGGGGTAGGCATGCTTTGAGGACACCAAGCTTGGGTCTTAGCTGCTATATTCCAAAAATAATTTCCTTCACTACAGTCTGTGTCTTACTTGGCTCAGGGGGAATATTGAGAAAAACTGAATAATTTAAACAAGAACCTAAAAGACTGTAGATAACTGGTGATGTTACCCCCAAATCTACATCCCAGGGAATTACACCACTAGGAGACGTGTACTCAATTTCTCAGAACATAGAACCTTCTCCATTTCTCTCACCATCTTCCCTTTAGTCTCTTCTTTCCTTCCCCCACTATCACATTCTCTTCCTCTGCTTTGTAATCTTCCCCACCAATGGCTTTAAATTGGAACTAATCTTTTGGTTTTGCTTTATACATAGGGAGAAACACTTGTGTTTCCTCATCTTAATGACAACAACAGAAAAAGAGATGAGTTAGGTCTTTCATATTCTAAGAAAAGGAAATGGGAGAGAGAGGGTCAGAAAGACAGACAGATATAAATGGGGAGAGACAGAATCTTATGTTATAAAGGGAGAAAACCCACTTAACAAGTACCACTTCTGCTATGGCCATGTACAGACTCAAGTTCTATTTTTGGTATTTTATTTGTAATGTAAAGGTCAGCAAAAGGTCAGCAGGTATTTAAGGAAAAGCCATATTATAAAATAAACAAAGCAAAAAGGCAGGAGAAAAAAAAAAAGGAAACAAAAACATGCACAGAAAAAAAGTGCATAGAAAAAAACTGGAAAAAAACACAGTTATAATTTATATTACAGGCAAAATTCTACATCCATTTAAAAGACATAGTGTATATAAGAAAGGATATAGCAGCGCTCAAAAAAGAGCTCCTAGAAATTAGTGATATGACAACATACACAAAAATTAAGTAGAAAGTTGAGAGACAAAGTTGAGGCACAGAACCAACATGAAGAGATTGCTAATAGGAAAGAAAAGAAACTTGGAGGTCACATAGGTGGTCAAATACCTAAAGAAGTGTCAGAAAACAGAAGCAAAGGAAATGAAGGGAAGGATTTTATCAAATAAACATTTAAGAACATTTCCCTGAAATGTGAAACTGAAAGACATGTGTATCCAGATTGAAAATACCCACTGTGAAAAAAATTAATGGGAAAAAAGATCCATTGCACATTATCATATATTAAAAAAAAAATCCTAAAAGTTTTCTGGGGTAAGACATAGTAAAATAGGCCATCCAATAAAAAGGACCAGAGATAATAGCATTGAACTTTTTTTAAAAAATATTTTATTTATTTATTTGACAGAGAGAGAGAGACAGCCAGCGAGAGAGGGAACACAAGCAGCGGGAGTGGGAGAGGAAGAGGCAGGCTCCCAGGGGAGGAGCCTGGTGTGGGGCTCGATCCCAGAACACCGGGATCACGCAAAGTGAAGGATGGAGTGTATTGAGTGTGAGTTATGCAAAGATGTCAAATCCTGTCCTTTCAAAAAAGACATTAATTCAACATTCACAATATAGTATAAATACAGTATTTGGAAATACATTTGACCTTGAACAATGTAGGGCTTAAGGACACCAACTCCCTGTAGTCAAAAATCTTCATATAACTTTTGACTCTTCAAAAACTTAATTACTAATAGCCTACTGTTAACCAGAAACCCTACTGATAATATAAACAATGAAAACATATTTTGTATTGTTATATTGTTATATATTGTTATATGCACTATACACTGTATTCTTTCAATAAAGTAAGCTAGAGAAAAGAAAATGTTATTAAGAAAATCATAAGAAAGAGAAAATGCACTTACAGCACTGTACTGTATTTATCAAAAAATCCACTTATAAGTGACTCATGCAGTTTGAACTCATGTTGTTCAAGGCTCAACTGTAGAATTAATGACAAATGACATAGTTAAAATAATTTAAGGTGGTTCCTTTTAGGGAGAAGGCCAAGGAGTTCAGAAGTGGAATTGTTTATCTTTTTTTTCTTCACTCTCCCTTCTTCCTTCCCTTACTCTTTTTCTTTCCCTTTTTCTCTTTAGTTTTTCCGTTATTTCTGCTCTTAGGTTTTATACTTCTAAACTATGTATACATATTAATTCAAAGAAAAAATTAAATCAAAAGATAAGTCCATACAACATTTAATTTAATGATGTATCTGTATTTCATATAATTTACTGTTCAATTTTTCAGAGTTTTGGTGTTCTTTCATTTCACTGAAATCATGGAAAAGGGAATAGAAGATTGTTATTATTCATATATCAAGCATTGGTGACTTTTCTCAGTGTTAAGATACTGAACATAAGGAACATGGTATGCACAAATAAATATTTGTTGACTCAATCACAGTGAATTAATACTGTCATTATTTCTATCTCCATTAGATAGTTAGTATATGGAAGGCATAAATTGAATTTTAGTTATTATCACTCAATATTTTTTACCAAGTTACACTTAACACAATGGAGTGGTTTGTTGTTGTTATCATTGTTTTAATTAAACTGGATAATTGTGGCATGTTTTTCTGAGATAGTCTTTGAAAAATCATTAATTCAAGTGGCTATTTGCCCTTGGCAAAAAAGCATGTAATGCTTCCCCAAGGTGATTAGATTTTGGGGGGGGGTTATTTAGTAAGCTGGATAATTGTTAACTAATTATTTTAAATGATGATTGTGTATTGGCAATAATTGAAAATTTAAGGGTAATGAGTTTAACTGCTAATAGGAGATTACTACTTTGGAGACTATACAATAAAAGCTGGTATCCATTTACTGCATGCAATATGCCCTGGCAGAAAGGAATTAAATCTGCATTTCCAATACGCTAAAAAAATATTGCTTCCTTCAATGAGAAGTGTGAAACAGCATTTAGAACACTAGAGAAGGCCTTGTGTATCATTATTTTCCAGCTCTATTGGTTGTCACTTCAATAGACCTTTGCATTCCTCATGGCACTTGCTAGCTGATGGGACTTGTCCACTCCCAGGATCAGTCATCCCAAAGGTGTGGTTCTAGACTTTTTAAAATTATTATTCTGGAGAATAAGCATGTTTTGTGTTGTGCTCACATTTTCACTTTTCCCTTGAAGGATTTTCCCTTTGTTGGATTTAGGGTAATGGCTATCAGCAATAAAAAATTATGTTTGTTGGACTATCACTTTTTCTTATCTGTGAAATATTACTTCGCTGTGTTGGAGCCATGCAAGAGTAGGATAGCAGAATACAGTACAGAGGAAAATTGAGTTTATCTCCCACCTTTGAAAAAATTCCAAAATATTTTTATATCTTAATTCACAACAGAGAGAATAGTCCCTCACTTTCATAAGTTAAAAGACAACAGCTCAAGCTCTTAGTTTCCTGTTTGGGGGTAGTCTTCTTTAGTTTTAATAGGACATTTTATCTTGTTGATTTCCAAAAATATAAAAATGAACTAACCTCCTAATGCAGTGATTTAATCAGATTCCCTAAGACAGTAATCATTTCTGTAAAAAATAATGGGAAATCCAAAATGCTACATAATTACATAAAACCATAAAGTGGATATTCTGAGTCAAGATAATAAAGTTAAATAAAGAAGAAAAAAATGATTGCACATTAAAACTAGTAAAAAACACACAAACAAAACAAAACAAAACAAAACAAAAAAAAACACAACTGTACGTTTGTGTTTATATCCAAAAAGGGAGATAGAGACCAGGTCCACAAGTAGGAATCTTAAAATACAGAAAATCAATAATCCATTTCTTCTACTGGTTAGTTCTAAGAACTTTATGAAAACTAATTATTTTAAAATTTACCTCACTTGAGCATTTTGTGGTTTTCACACCATGGCACACATTTCAATTCTTAAAGCTCTTTTTTTCCTTTGATAATACCACAAGTCAAGTCCCCTTTGCTGGCCAGGGCCATTTTGCACTTAGGGGCACTCCCCACTTTTGCCAGGCTTTGCTCTGTAATATAGAAGGTCACAGCTTTTCTAGTAGCACTGTTCAGGATTCCATGTCAGTTGGTTTCTGGCTCTAATAGCTTTCTGCTATTGCTTACCTCTTAGTTTCCTCACCATACCCTATTTGGCTTTTTAGCTGTGCTGGCCTCTATAAAACCTTCCTTATAGGCCCTTTCCTTAAAATACTTGAAGTTGATCCACCCCACTCCCACAATTAGACCTTGATTGACACAGCCATTATTAACACAGTTATCTGTTTTTTGAATGTAAAAAGAACAGAACAATGCATCATCATTTATGTTGCTTTATCTCTGCTAGAACCTGTGGGACAATTTTTTTCTTTTCTTTTTTTAAAGATTTTATTAATTTATTAATTTTATTAATTTAAAGGACAGAGGGAGAGTGAGAGGGAGAAGCAGACATCCTGCTGAGGAGAGAGCCCGACATGGCCGTGAGGCTCTATCCCAAAACCCTGAGCTCATGACCTGAGCTGAAGGCAGACCCCCAACCAACTGAGCCACCCAGGTGCCCCAACAATTTTTTCTTTTAAGAAAGAAATCATTTTCTTTTTAATTATAACGTTCAACATATCTATAATTACAGTGTTCCAACATAAAGATAAGGAATGATCTTTCTCTTTAGCAGAGAATTNAAAAAAAAAAAAAACGGGGGCGCCTGGGTGGCACAGCGGTTAAGCGTCTGCCTTCGGCTCAGGGCGTGATCCCGGCGTTATGGGATCGAGCCCCACATCGGGCTCTTCTGCTAGGAGCCTGCTTCTTCCTCTCCCACTCCCTCTGCTTGTGTTCCCTCTCTCGCTGGCTGTCTCTATCTCTGTCGAATAAATAAAAAAATCTTAAAAAAAAAAAACGTAGTAAGAATGTTGGCAGAAATTTAAGCTGGATTTTCCTATGAAAAATCCCTTTCTCCAATAATGTCTTAGTTGTCCATGATCAATGTAACCAATTTAAGACGAGTCAAGCCTAAATAACACTGCAGCATAGCCTGTCACTTTCCCTCAATTGATCTTTGTGACCTAATTCCTTAGTGGAGGTTACTTTTCTCATTTTTCAAAGAGTAAGGAGAAAATGGATTCCATGCAGATAGAATATGTCTATTAAACCAAGCCAAGTGGGAAAAAAAAAACAACAAAACAGTGAGCAGAGGATATAAAAATGTATAAGGGATTATTTTTCACTTTAAAAAGAGAAGAATTCATCACTCATTGATGACTGGGAAGGCAGCAGAGTTTGAAAATAGGGTAAGCAAAGGACTGCAGTGAGCACAAGGGATCTGAGGCAGGGGGATAGTTCCGTTTCTCCAGGGGGGGCCCACACTTTCACATTCTGTCCTGAGAAAGGAAGAATGACAATAGGAGTACTACTAAGAACAGGTTCACAGCTCTTCCACATGTCAATAGACCATTTCAGCAGCAGGGGCCTTGTTAGAAATGAAGTTAGTGGTTCCAAAAACATGCCTGATGGAGAAGTTACGCCTGTCACAGGTCTTCATCTTGCATCACCACAAGTCCCTTTTATATTGTGGCATCAAATTCATCTCGGTGACCCTACCCTCGCCTCACCTTCCTTTCGGCATGCACTCTGCTGCTCAGTTTGTCTCACCATGACACCAATTATAACTGCCAGAGAACCTCTTCATGGCTCCTGATGTTTCTATCTTCAATGTGAATGAAATGATATTTTCTTACTTTAGGGCAGAGGACTATGTAAGTCATTGACATTTCTTACAATTCTAGTAGCCATTTTTCTAAGGTTTTCTGTCACATCAAGGGTCTTAAGGACTTTGTTCTTTTTTCTGTGTTTTATAGCCCACAACTTCCCCCACCAATTTAGTGCAGAGATGAGAAATCACTTGATAGATATCCTTAAGGATCTTCTTCATTAGTTTCCAACGTCCTCTATCAAAATGACCTTCTAACCTTATTTAAACTGTATTTTTTTTTTTTTCTTTTTGCTATCCAAATATGGAGTCTTCACGCTACTCCAGTCAGGCTACTCTTACTGTGCTCAGAAATCTCATGATCTCCCTACTTCTGCTTATAATTTCCACCACAGGAATAATCTTTTTATCATCTCCCTACCCAGTTGTCACATTATTGTTCAAGTTTCACTTGCCACATTAGTTAACACTTCTAGTAACTACTGTATCCATCCAAATTTAACGGTTACTTGTTCTCTATTCCATTTCTGTTAATAACCACAGTAAGAGCTAACATTTTCTGAACCCAGACTGCAATTCAACACACTTTAAGAAAACATTGTGTTAAAGCTTTGTTTACATTAAATCCTTCTAGGAACCTTCTGGAGTGGATGCTGCTGTTGTTTATTATTACCACTTAAAACCCGAGACTACTGTGTTTAAATAAGATTCCTAATCTCATAGTAAATAGCAAAACTTGATTAGAGTTTTTGGCTTCAGAAGTCCAAGCTAGAACTCTTAATGTTGATACAGTTTCACTTGACACTTTAATCAGCCTGAAAAATCAGTAAAGGTAGTTATGATGACATTATATCTTTTCTTTGTCTTCCATAGTGCCTACAAAATTCATTTTCACGTATTTGCTGGTTGATGGCCTGAACTGACACATCATTTTACAATTAACATTTTGGGGCACCTGGTTGGCTAAGTCGATTAAGCATCTGCCTTCGGCTCAGGTCATGACGTCAGGGTCCTGGAACTGAGCCCCTGGTCAGGCTCCCTGCTCAGTGGGGAGTTTATTTCTCCCTTTTCCTCTGCTCCCCCCCCCCACTTCTGTGTACATGTGTGTGTGCTCTCTCTCTCTCTCAAATAAATAAAATCTTTTTTTAAAGAGCAATTAACATTCTACTATGCTCTAGGAGTCAATTACACCCAAAAGTATTATATGAAAAGTTTAAATAAACAAGTCAATTGAAAAAAAAAAAGGTAAATCAGTTCTCTGTTTTTAAAACTCAAGTCTTAAGACAGAATATTGAAAAAATTCATAGGTGATAGGGGCGCCCGGGTGGCTCAGTTGTTAAGCATCTGCCTTTGGCTCAGGGTGTGATCTGGGATTGAGCCCCGCATCAGGCTCCCTGCTTGGCTGGGAGCCTGCTTCTTCCTCTCCCACTCCCCCTTCTTGTGTTCCCTTTCTTGCTGGCTGTCTGTCTCACTGTCAAATGAATAAATAAAATCTTTAAAAAAAATCATATGTGATAGAATTTTTCCTGAACAGGAATTGTCAGCATTTTTTATGTGTCATCAACTCTTTAATGTAACTAGATCCTAAAATAAATATTTTCTTCCCCCATTCACTGAATATTACTAATATTAAGATTTTATCATCTTCCTACTAACAGTTGTAAGTTTATATATTAATTTTGTTTCATGCATTTAATATTTCACCTCAATTTTGGATGATCTACAGTAAATTTCAGAATATTCTTTAGTTTGTTAAACAGTAAGGATTTCTACATAATTTTAATGTAAGACTGGGTTGGATTACACTACTGATCCTTTCCTACCTCAAAGAACCAGTTGTTATGAAGATGTCATTGATAAGATACATTACTGTTCCTCCTTTTGTTGAACATTTTTTTTAAATTACTTATTAGACTGCTAACAAACCAGTGGAAATGGGGGCTGCCAAAGAAAGAAGGGACATGGGTCTAGAATGAGCTACAATTGTGACTAAGGATATAAGAGTAAAATACCTCCTTAATTTTAATTCTAGAAGCAATCTATAGGTATGCAAACAACCAAAGTTTTACATGTATGATGTCGACCTTCCAGCTGTTGGGCCATTCCAAGTGACAGAATTTCCATATGATTCTTAGTTATCATGAAGGCACATCTTGGGTAATTTTAGTTTTCATTTGACTGTTTCATAGACACAGAAGTTATTTTTGTATACTAACCAGTTTGACAAAATATGTTGAGTGAAAAACCTGCTATATTTGAAAACTAGATTCGGGGGAATTAGATAAGATGTTTCAAAATAAGTACTTGCTAGATTTCAAATCTTTTTCTTTCAAGCCAGCTTGTATATCAACAAAACCTGAACTTTCTTGGGAATACTTTAAGTTTCTGTGACACTGA
Organism: Ailuropoda melanoleuca; assembly: GCF_002007445.2. Classification (NCBI taxonomy): domain Eukaryota; kingdom Metazoa; phylum Chordata; class Mammalia; order Carnivora; family Ursidae; genus Ailuropoda; species Ailuropoda melanoleuca. Next base: position 87,450,660 of record NC_048218.1, read on the forward strand.
AAATAATAGAAAAACAATTGACTGAAAAGCAAGAAATCAGCTCTATTATTCGGTAGCCTTGTGACTTGGAGTAAATCACTTGGGATTGACATGCCTCAGTCTTCTCGCTTCTTGAAGTTCTTTAAAGTAATAGCAACATATGATAAGGTATTTATATAGAAACTAAGTTGTTTTTGTCTTTAGATTTTTAAGGACTTTTGAGTACTTTGGGGATCATGGAATACCCAAAGCATGAAGTGAATATACACTGAATGGATATATTCTTATTCAAATGTTATAAAATTAAAAAGAAAAAGCAAAGAATCAGATAATAATCTGGAAATGAAATACATCAATGCTAAAAATGAGTAACAGTACAAAATCAAACATACATAGGTGCACACACATATACAGTATCTTAAAAGAAAATAATAGAAACTCCACGACATCATCCTTTTGAATTAGTGTGAATGGCCTATCTTCCTGAGTTCATTGATTTCAAAAAAAGAAAAAAAAAAACAATAGCTGGAGAAATAATGAATTTCTGCTGGAGATCAAGCATGCTAGGAGTAAGTGGCAGGCTTAACACTCGGTTATCTGTGAGGGCTCTTATTGGACTAAAACTTTTCTTTGTCTTGTTGTTCTCTAACACACTTATACACACACAAATGAAATTCAGCAAAACTTTGACAATGATAAAACATTTTCTTTTTATTCTTCCTATCATGTCTTCGTGTCCCTTCTTTTAAGCTGCTGCTCGATTTTCTCTGTTCCTCCTCAGTGCAAACACAAATCTTGAACTTTACACTCCTTTGTTAAGACGCACCATGTTAAGGTATCATTCACTGATACTTTTGTGTATTTGCTTCTCTTTAAACTCTGAATGCACTGGGGATGGATCTTGAAAGGAGAGTACTCTAATACTATAACAGGCAGAAAAAAAATATTGGAAAACTTTATATACCTCAAGTAACAAGGTAAGAACCTTGAAGGCATGCCTTAAACCTATCTTAACTCTTGACTAAATTTTCTGTAATCAGAATTTTGGGGGCAGTGAAAGTGAGGTCTCGGTAGATTGTACATGAGGATCCCTTTGTGTGACAAGGCATCTGACTCCATTTTTTGATGTTTGGCTGCTGACAGCTCTTAAGCCTTACCTGTCCCTCTTTCCCATGTGCAAGTGGATAAGAAAGCCCAGGTGCTGTCTCCTTTGGCACTAGAAGTCCAAACCACATCCCCAAATCACCATTAAAAAACCAAGCCAGTCTCTTTTCCTTGCCCTGCAAGCCATTTTAGCCTTGCTTACAAGCTACCTGCTCTCCACAGAAAGACTCACATAAGTAATAAACCTCTTAACATTCTCTTGGTGCATGCACAGCATCGTGAATCTTGACCTCCAAACCAAATTTTGCATATGGGATCCATCTCGTTACTGTGGAGTGTCCACCACACCTTGCTAACTCTGATAAACTTGATGGAGTGTTAGTGGAATATTGTTTATTCCACTTGTTTATTCTATGATACAGTATCTTTAAGATCAGGTAAACACATTTTCCTTCCTGGAGTGGTTGACTGGGAATTTCCTGGAGAAACCCCAATTATTATTTCCCCTCCCCACCTCTCCATTTAGCATATTGCCAACATTCCCCAATTAGACTGTTTGTTTAATAACTTGTACACTTCCATTAATACTCTGTAGACACCCCAAACCTTACTGTGATCTCTGCAGCTCTGTACATTTGAGAATTCATCCCCATTTCAGCCAGTCCAATGTGGGGAAACCTAATGTGGTTCAAATTTTCTATATTCTCCTTCCTCATGTCTTATAGTCTACTTCTTCTGCTGGCCAAAGTAAAAGATTAAACTTTTGATTTATTCAACATTTTTAATCTATAGTACTAATTATATATGATAAAAAGTATTTATAGATGGAAAAAACATATTTGGGTGTGTGTGTATGTAAAAACATAATTATTCATGTATCAACTTACAAATGTATAAACTTACAAAACATAATTATTCATGTATATATATATCTGCACTTCTGATTTTTCACTATGTATAAGAGCATATACATACCTTATCTACTAGTTTATATGGTTATGAATATTTATTATTTCACTGACAAAAATTTTAGGTACTATTTTTAAACAACAGAAAGATACCATAGATAACATTAATAAAATGAATGGAGCTTTGCCAAATAGAATTCAACACTTATTACATTTCACCTACGTGGCCTTGAAAAGTAAGGTTCACTGAAGTCATTATATGAGGCAAGCTCTACAATTTACAGGTTTGTAGCACATTTACTGAACATATTAAATCACACTCCAAATGATGTGTAATTCACATTTTATTGTTTCAAAGCTGTTTTTCTCCTCAGGAAAACGATTTATATGCTAAGTTAGTTATTCTAAGGTCATCTCTTTCTATTTTTAATAATAATAATAATAGTAAAAAGGATTCCAGGACTGTTTGCATGGCTGTGAAAGTACCCATTTTGAGAAAAAGGAAGAATTGGATTCATAGCAGAGATAATTTTACTTACAATTTACAGTTAACTTTATTTTAGGATTTTTGAGTTTCAAAAAAGATAAGTTCTTTTTGAAAATTTGTTGTGTGTCCCCCCACCCCTTCCCAAAGGCCATTGAGTTAATAAGAGGGAAAATTACAGGAAAGAGTCTACTCTAATCCTAGGCTCATCCACACAGATGCTTGAATTCCTACTATCATCTTCATCATCATCTTCCCACCCCTCTCTTTTCCCATTTCTCAGCAGCAACTGTCACCTGAAACCTAAGCAGGAGAAAAAGAGACCCATGAGATGGGTATAATGTGCCAAGGAAGATGTGGTAGCATCCATGGTCCTGATTCTAGAATCTCTCACCCCAATTTCTGCCAGTGACACCTCTGGAATTACCCACTCAGACCGTGTCCTTTGGAACATGTCTGCTCATCAGAGTTTCAAAGGTCAATTTAGATGAATTCTCAACTCATCATGCAAACAATCAGAATGAACCGGTAGGAAAGAGCCACCACTCAACCTTAGAGACAGATAGCTGCTACCCTCACCCAGGTAGGGTTTAATTAAATGGGGACTGAATTTTTATTACTTTATAAAAATAATGTGTTAGAAACAGAAACATAACTTTTATTGACTTACTGATTCATCTTGCCTAATATTTTAATAAACGAGGAAGTAAAAGAAATAGAGAACAGGGGTAGTAAAGAAAAAGAAAAAAAATGAGAAAGTAAACAAGCCTACTGAAACAAGGGGAAAAGGTGTTACTGAGAATATTCTTTTCCGAATGAAAGACTTTATTAAGCATTAATAAGGTTAGGGAAGGCTGGGTGGTTCACTCCGCTAAGCGCCTGACTCTTGATTTCAGCTCAGGTCATGATCTCCGAGTTGTGGGATCCAGCCTGGTGTTGGGCTCCCAGCTCAGCAGGGAGTCTGCTGGAGATTCTCTCTCGCCCTCTCCCTCTGCCCCTCCTCGCTTTCTCTGTCTCTCTCAAATAAATCTTAAAAAAAAAAGAATTGATAAGGCTATCTTTTTATTTTTTTTTCTAATCCAACATTGGATTTGTAACCAGAAAGTGTGAGAAAACTATAAGGGTTACTTAAATGCTCCCTGGGAAGTCACATGTATGGGAAAAGGCCCAGAAATTAATGATAGTCATAAGTCTTCCTGAGAGCAGAGTAGGGGTGATCTATCTTTCCTTACATTCAGTATGTGATTGTGCCAGACATTGAGCCATGCAGGGAGAGCACAAACAGGAAAAATAAAATTCAATCCATGTCCTCTTATGCCTAGGAAATTAAATTAAGGGTTCCTCTTCCATTTGGCCCACTGAACATGCTAAACAGCCCCTAATCTGAAAGGAAAGCTGATGGGTAGGTAAGAAGTTCCCTGATTTCAGGACTCAACAGATTCTTGACACAGTTGGAAACAGAGGGGTGAACTGCTACTGTGGAGCAAACAGAGTGGGAATCTGGCTCTAACTTTCCTGCCCAAATAGGGAAATAATAAACCTCTGTTGTTCTACACTTTTTTTCATTCACATTCCCTCATATATCATAAACATACTCAGAAAATAAGAATAAAACAGAAAATAGAGCAAACAGTATTTGTTCTCTCAAATAAAGAACCTTATTCTATAAAATGCAAAGGCTTCTCTGCATAGAAGTCTTCAGTGACTTGCCATAGCTCTTAGGATGAGGACAGCACTCTCATATAAGCCACTTATCTCTTGATCACAGCTTATGCCTCTTTTCCTTTTTAGCACACTCCAGTCTCAGAGGCTTCCTTTGATTCTGTCTTTTTTACTATACCACCTCCTGCCCCAGGGCCTTGCTCTTCTCCCACCCAGCAGGACTCACTATTTCTTATTCACGTAGTCACTTCTAAGCATATTTCATTTTTTTTAAAGATTTTATTTATTTATTCGACAGAGATAGAGCCAGCCAGTGAGAGAGGGAGCACAAGCAGGGGGAGTGGGAGAGGAAGAAGCAGGCTCATAACGGAAGAGCCTGATGTGGGGCTCAATCCCATAACGCCGGGATCACGCCCTGAGCCGAAGGCAGACGCTTAACTGCTGTGCCACCCAGGAGCCCCCCTAAGCATATTTCAAAACCAGGCCTATTCCTTCCCTGGGTCTCCACCATGGGCTCTGACTGCATGGGCAAATGTTTTGCAGCTCTTGCCCAGTAAATTAACTTGTGTGATTATGATTCTCTCTCTGATTCTTACTAAAGATGGAGCCATTTTGCTTTTAATCATCTCTATAACTCCACAGTACAACATGGTTTCTCTCCCTCTTATGTAACTTGGTATGCATCCTTCTATGTATATGCAGAGGAAAAATATATGTAAACATTGAAAGTATCTCTTTAGTGAGATTGAAAGTGATGCCTTATTTTTGCTTTTGTGTTTTCCAAATGTTATAAAGAAGTATTCTGCAATAGTACCAAAAAGGTTATTAAGAAACAAAAAAGAAATGAAGGCTGTAATGAGTTGAACTGTCTCCCCTAAAAAGACAGGAGAGGTTTATGTCCTAACCTCCAATATCTCTGAATGGGACCTTATTTGGACATATGGTCTTTGCAGATATAACTGAAATGTAAGTTGAGGCTATACTAGATTAGTGTGGGTGCTAAATCCAGTCACACACACAAAGCAGACAGACATATATTATGTAGGCAAAAATTGAAGTGATGCTGTTGAAAGCAAAGGAATAAAAGTATTGCCAGCATCCAGCAGAAGCTAGACAAATGCAAGGGAGGATACTCCCCTAGAGCATTCCGAGGGAGCATGGACCCACTGATGCCTTGATTTTGAACTTCTAGACACCAGAGCCATGGGAGAATAAATTTATGTTGTTTTAAGCCACCCAGTTTGTGGTACTTTGTTACAGGAGTCCTGGGAAACTAGCACAAAGGTCTATGAAAGTCCTCTACAAACATCCTTCTTTATATTAGGAGAATTGCCGAGGGGCGCCTAGATGGCTCATTTGGCTGAGTGTCCAATTCTTGATTTCTGCTCAGTCATGATCTCAGGGTCCTGAGACTGAGTCCTGTATCGGGCTCCCAGCTCAGAGCAGAGTCTACTTCTTCCCACCCCCTCTTTTCCTCCCCCCACTCTCTCTCTCTCTGAAGTAAATAAATAAAATCTTTAAAAAAAAAAAAAGGAAACATTACTGAGTAAGAAAATGGATTTTGAATAAAGAACTGAGGCTTTTGAAATCTGCACTGGTCTCTTAAAGCTGTCAAGTCTTGCTGTGCTTTTTCCTGGGTGTTACCTAAACATGTCACCTCTTTAATGAAATCTTGACATAAAGCCATGATCAAACAAGCACATGGACTAAAATATTTGCTGCTGTTATTGCATGTGTGTGTAGATAACAGAGCTGACTTTCTTTCCTTCCCCTCCTGAACACAACTGTGGGGTCGTGTGGTATACCCTTGTTAAAAAAAAAAAAAAATGTGCATTCTAGTACTGTTTTCCCTGCACTGTGCTCTTGGTATAATATGAAGCCCAAGGGGGTAGACCTCCTATATTTATTTTTAAATACTCCACTTAAGTGTATCATCAATAGTCAATTTACGTAGCACCAATTCTGTTTCTAAAATACAAAGCATAAACTTGCTTTACCAGCTAGTAGATCCTGGACCAGCCAATTGGAAAGGGATTAGACAATCCCAGGTCTATTTGGCTGAATTCCTCACTTGACAAAAGGGAGAGATGTCAGCAGTATCACTTGAAAGCTGAAAGTTACTGCTGAGGGTAGCTTAACAAGGCCTGAGTCACCAGCCTCCAGGTTCCAGGAGCTGCTGCTGTTGGAAGGCAGCCCAGGACAACAGCAGCACAGACAGTGGAGGTATGAGCTGCTCGGTGTGAGCAAAGGATGTGCCTTTTGTGCACCTTTTGTTTCTCCTCTATAAAATGTTAACAATTATAGTTGGGTTAACAGTAATAGTTGCCTAGAAAGACTAAATTTGTATAAAGGCCCAACACAGTTTCTGGCATTTAATAGATGCTCAATAAATGGCAACTATTATTTTTATGGTTTTTATTTTGTTTTGCAAGGGGGTTGCTCACCTTATAAAAAAAAGATGTTTCGTTTCTTGGATTCAAATAAGGGTAGCCTGCTTTCTGCTTCTAACAGGCTTTCAACATGAACAAGACATTTAACCCTCTGGGCCTCAGTTTCTTCATCTGTGAAATGAGAGACTTGAAGTTCTTGAGAGCCTGCACAGAGTATGATTTTTAACCACAGCATACAGGAACTGAAAAATGCCAGTTTTTTTTCTGTCATTCTATCTTGGAATCACTGAGCCGTCTTGATAGGTTTTTTTAAACACTCACATATATAACAGATAAAATTTGATTCCAATACAACAGTTAAAGGAAACCCCTAGTTTTCACTAGGCATCTTTTGCGAGCTGACTATGAATTTGGACTGAAATGGAAGAAAGGAAATCCCATTATCTATGGTGGGGTGAGGGTAAAGAGTTTTAGGGTGCTGACATTGGGGGAGATGAGCAGAAGAGATACCACATGGAATACATATGCTATTAGGCAAAATAATACATATATACATATTTTTGTTTATGCTTAGGTACATATACTTATATATTATAAGTGTATTATAAAGATGAGTACTGGGTGTTGTACTCAACTAATGAATCATATTGAACACTACATCAAAAACTAATGACACACTACTATACAATGGCTAACTGAACGTAATAAAAAAAAAAGGTGCATAAAAGAGGGCCATTCAGATAACAGTGAGGGTTATCTCACTGTGGTAAAATTGGAAAGGCCTTAACTTTCTTCCTCATATTTTTATATACTGTGTCAATTTTTATAACGGGTATTTACATATTCAGAAAAATGTACTATATTTACATCCTTGAGAAAAATATGTACATATTATACTCAAATTTGCAAAAAAGGGCAGCTTAATTTTTCATTTTACTGCAGCTGATATATATTTTCTCATGAATCTCCTTTGTCCCTGGATAACTGGAAGAACAAATTTTCTAATTAAAGAAATTTCAATTTTTTTATGTCATTTTAGGGAGGGTAAATTTTCAAAGATGGTGTTTGGTTCAATAAGAAGCTTTTTATATATATTTTTCTTGTAGGAAAGCGGGTCTAGTATCCATATGCAGATCATGTTGGGCTCTTCTGGCATTTTGCAAGCCTCAACAGCAATTTCCCTTGTGTCAGCTGGTTATTAAATGTCCTATTGGCAACTGCTACGGAAGTTATTGGATGCCAAGAATTTATATAAACTCTTTTCCAGCTCTACTTTGAAGCTCATATTCATTTAAGAATTGATCTCACTCCTGCTCTAATAATGTAAATTCCCTAGCTCTTGGTCACACAGCTTAGACTACCCATCCAAGATTCCGTTACAGTGCTACAGTTTCACATGGTGTCCTAAGCCAGGTCAATAGATTCGAAAATTTCACATTTCCCATGGGTTCCATTCCATGATGCATAAACGCTGAGGAAGATTTCTCAGTGCCACAGTGGGACTTCCCTTTGTGAAACAGCACACTGCCATTTCACCCCCCATTGCGATCACCATGCGGGATAGAGTTGGAAATCACCTGCCAGCTGATTTCTTTTTAGAATCCAGAAGACCAAAAACACCATTCTAGAATTTGCTCTTACTTTCACTCCCTCCTTCTTAGAAGGACCTTTCTGACTATAAGAAACTTCTCTACATCATATGCTTATTCTCCAAGAAGAGGCATTTGATACTGTGCTTCCTGTGTTCAGAATGGTAGGAAGGGAACTGGAAGAGAAATTGACTTCAAAAGCAAGACACATCAGAAGGTATTTTAAAAATATCCCTTTCATATTTCTCTTTAATATTATTTAATTGAACAAACATTCACTGACTATTTCCTAAGGGTCAGCTATACTAAGTAGCTATAGTATTAATCATGATTCAGTGTAATATGGAAGAATAGAATATATGAAATAACTAGTACTTCAGGAAAGTTACTCCATGTACCTGAGCTCCAGTATTGTTTTTTGTTTGTTTGTTTTTGTTTTGTTTTGTTTTTGCAAGACAGTGACAATATTATCTGACTAACTAGTTTACACTCACTGTATAATGTGATGAATATGGGCATAGACTTTGAATTCAAAATACTTCAAGTCAACCTCAATTCTTCCACTTATTACCTTATTTGGGGGAAACCTCGTTAATCTCTTTTTACTTTAGTTTGTTCATTTGTACAGTGGAAATTATTAATAGAAATAATGACAATACCTACCTCAAATATGTTTGTGTGGTTCAAAGAGTAAATACTTGTACATTTATTAAAGTGCTTAGTACATAATAAGTGTTCAATAAATGATTGCTTTGCAAAATTGCTTGAATATTAAATGATAAAAAATGATTACGAAAGAAAGCAGTAATCCTTGACGTATTTTACAAATCTAGTTTATTATACTGCCACCATTGATATTTCTGGATAAGTCAGAAAAAGTTTTTCTTTTAGTTTTCAAAATAGACTCATATGGCAATAATCCATAATTATCAAGTAAATAATACAGAGCAAAGTACATAAACATTACCAAAATTTTAATCATATCCAAATCATGTCCATAGTTCAAATAACCCATTAAAGCAGAAGAGAAGGAGGGAAGGAAAGTTTTTGGCAGAGAAATGCTTTCATAGCCCCATCTAGAGAGTTGTTTTGGACAGAAAAAGTACAGCTGACTAATGGACATCAAATTGTGTGGGATGTATGGGGCAGGACTTCCTGCCTTCAAGATTGAATTCTAGCCATGCTGGAAAGTTGAAACAGATTAAGTAAACTGAGAGAGTGTTATCATACAGAAGTGCTGATTTTTATGCACCTGGTAGAGAAACTGCCAAATATAATGAGATCTACCTAGATGCCAACACATAAACACTTTTGGACTTTTTCTTCAGCACTAGTAGAACTCTTTCAAACTTTTTAATAGCAGTTCAAGTTCATGAGTGATCCTGGCAGAGAAAATAACAGATAGTTTGTAAGTATTAAACTGGTGTTTCTCAGAAGTAGATTTACGAGACAGAAATGGAGTTATTTTAGAATTGAGATAAGTTCCAGAATCTTGCAGCATAGAAGAAGATTTTGTTTTTAACCAAAACTTATTCAATAACTTTCTCTTTCTTTCCCTTTTGCAGACGAAAATATAGGTCACTCAAATAGTGTTTCCATTCATTATATCTCTCATTCCACTTGTTCTATCTCTTTCTTGCCCTTCTACTGCCCTCTTGCACTTTTAATACTTTTTAAATAAATTTTATTTTTTAAGCATTGCCTTGCATGCAATACATATTTTTATTGGTAGTTCCTCTTTACGGATCTCCCTGACCCTCACTTTTCTATTTGATCATTAGGATAAAGGAAACACATAACCAACACACAGCCTCCAGGCAGAAGCTAGAAGATTCACGCAAGATGCATAAAAGATAGCTCAGCGACCTAAACAGCACCACGAAAACTGAGATTGTAAAGTGGGCTAATTTTCCTTGCTTGGTTTCCTTAATTTAATTTTTTCTTGGTTTCTTGGATGTCAGACTGGGCCATCAACACATTTTAGAAAGTACTTAAAAAGGGGCGGGGATTAGTTAAGTGGGGGAATTGAGATTAAATTAAAATATTTTGATTTTAAAGCCTATGCCTGTATTCAGCACATTATTTTAGAAATTTACTTAAAAAGGGCACCTGGGTGGCTCAGTCTGTTAAGCATCTGACTCTTGATTTCTGCTCAAATCATGATCTCAAGGTCGTTGAGATGGAGCCCTGTGCTGGACTCCATGCTCAGCAAGGAGTCTGCTTGGGATTCCTTTGCTCTCCCTCTGCATCTTTCCCCACCTCCAACTCTAAAACAAATACATAAATCTTTCAAAAAAAAAAAAAAAGAAAGAAAAAGAAAGTTACGTAAGCTATTGTATTTATAGGAAAGTACTTTAATGACTATCAAGAATTTATCTAAAAAAAAGAAGGAAACGGATTGGAGGTAGAGGGAAGCAGTGTTCTAATTCATCCGACCTCCATGTTTTCATCTGTACAATGGAGAAATTCTATATACCTCAGGGTATTTATTGTGTAGAAGTTATTTGTGATGAGAAAACTGAGAGAATTAATAGCACTTGCTACTTATTATTGACACAATTTTACCACACAGAGTTGTTCATGAATATTACAGAAAATGTGCAGGTAAGACTATGAACCTGTTGTTCAATCTGGGCCATTTAAAAGAAATCTTGTGCTAAATTTCACTGCACTAAAAACTCCTGTAACTCACTAGTACCATATTGTATTGGCCTTTTCCATTAGGGATTAAAGTATAAGCTATGGCTTCACTCACCCTGGGTGATTAAACTTTGGGCGAAAGCTGTCTCTGAGGACAACACTAGTTGTAAGTTTTGGTTAAGTGCCAAGCAAAAGACAAAACAAACAAACAAACATAAAGGAAAGTTTGAAAACAGAAAAATAACAGGGAACATTTTTCTTTTAATTCATTATTATTTCTTGGGTCTTTCTCAATGTACATAATTTAGAGAGGTTAGTCACCATTACAGTTTGGTTTCAACCTCTGTTTTGGGGAATTAAGTAAAAAGTATCCAGAGCACCTCCTGAGACTTTCTTTGTATAAACAGAACTCAGTATTATTTGGGAGAGTGTTTTGGGTTAGTTTAGAAAATGTGTGTGTGTGTGTGTCTCCACACTCATACCCATATCCATATCCCAAAATAACTCCAATGTTTTGCAAATCCCAGGAGAGAATATTTACTTTAACACTGAAACAAACAAACAAACAAACAAAAACTGCCATCAACTTTAGTGACTCCCCATGCCTAGGGGATAAAATACTGCCTATAGGATCAAATGCTTTGTGATCAGGCCCCATCGATCATTCCCTCCTCATATCTCACAAGTCCCTATCCTCTGGTCCAGCCACATTCCATCTTAACGCACCTGCTTCTTTGTCTCAGCGCTTGAGATTGTCCAGCTCTCTACCTGGAATCCACCTCATGCTTAGACTTTAGTTATATTCCCTTTGTTTTCCTCTGACACTTCTTTATCCAAAAGCATTTCATCCAAGAAATTTGATCTCTCCTGTGGCTGGCCATCTCCAAATCATCTTTCAAAATTTAGTCCAAATTTCATATTGAAATGCAAAGTACTCAGAATAGTCAAAACAGGAAAAAAGTTGAAAGACTTACACTGCCCACAAACTATAAAAACTTACTACAAGGTTACATAATCAAGACAGTATGGTGTTGGCATAAGGATAGACATATAAATATGAATAGAATTGAGAGTACAGAAATAAATCTATATACTGATGCATAATTGATTTTCAACAAGGATGCCAAGACGTTCCATGGGCAAACAATACTCTTTTCAACAAATGGTACTATAACGGCTAGATATCCTCATGCAAAAGGGTACATTTGGACCCTTATATCATACCATTTCCAAAAATAAACTCAAAATAAATTAAAGACCTAAATGTAAGAGTTAAAACCATAACACTCTTAAAAGAAAACACAGGTGTAAATCTTGAACTTGGCAGCCTCAGACTAGGCAAGTTTCTTAGATGCAGCATCAAAAGCACAAGCAACCAAAGAGGGGTAAAAGATAATTTCATTTTCATCAAAATTAAAAACTTTTGTGCATCAGTGTACACTATCAAGATAGTAAGAGACAACTTACATATTAGAAATCAAGCACTGATAAAGACAAAACTCAATGACAAAAGTAGACAAAGGATCAAAATAGGCATTTCTCCAAAGAAAATATGCAAATGGCCAATAATGACATAAAAGATGCTTAATATCTTTGGTCATTAGGAAAATGCAAATTAAAACCACAATAAGCTACCAGTTCATACCCACTACAAGTTATAGTCATAACTTAAAAAAAAAACAGGAAAAAAACCCAATAAAAAACAAAATTATCAAGGGAAGGTAAGGGTATAGAAAAAGTGAACCCTTCATATATTGTTGGTGAGAATTTAAAATGGTACATCTCCTATAGAAAACAGTTTGGCAGTTCTTCCAAAACTTAAACACAGAGCTACCATATGACTCAGCAATCTATGAGGGGTATATATCCAAGAGAACTGAAAGCATATGTTCACACAAAAATTTGTATAGGAATGTCTGTAGTAACAGAATTTGTGATAGCCTGGAAGTGAAGAAAATTCAAACGCCTGTCAACTAATGAATGGATAGACAATAGGAGCCACGCCCATACAGTAGAAAATTATTCTGCCATATAAAAGAAGTGAAGTAACAGATATCCGACATGGATAAACTTTGAAAATATTATACTAAGTGAAAGAAGGCAATCACAAAAGACCTTATATTGTATGGTTCCATCTGTATGAAATATCCAGGGTAGGGAAATCCATAGAGACAGAAAATGGATAGCAGTTGCCAGGAGCTGGAGAGGGATAAATCGGGAGTGATTACTCATGGGTACAGGTTTTCTTTTTTTGGAGCGATAAAATGTTTGAGATTAAATAGTGGTGATTGTGGCCAAACTCTATGAATACACTAAAAAACTAGTGACTTGTACACTTCAAAATGGTGAATTTTATGGTACGTGAATTAAAGCTCAATAACTAAAAAAACAAAAAATGAAAAATTTTAGTGAAAGTCGCACCTCCTCTGTAACTGACTTCTTAGGCTGAGTGAGGAATGTGTCCCTCCCATTCCTGTAGTACCTTATTTTTCTTTCTGGACTACTGGTACATTGTTTTATAATTATCTCTGTCCCTTCTGGATCTTTACCTTCTTGAATAAGAAGACTCTTAACTTTTGCCTTTTGGGGCTTCACTTATAATAGTCACTTGAGAAATGCTTATTGATTGAATAAAGGAGGACACTTTTAGGGCATATAAATATATCTTGAGGGAAAGAAGAATCCATGATCATGTATATTTCTTCTTATTTCCTCAATACCAAAAGGGTGCTGATAAGCATATTGAAGAGTGTGACTGGGGCTTGCTTCCACACTCCAGGGCCGCTTGAAAAAGTTATGCTGCCACAAAGTTACTCCTAAAACTCCCGCTGAGAACCGCCTTCTCTATATAGAAGTAAGAGAACAATGAGCTATCCAACTGCCCTGGGTCCCAGTTGGAATTTCTCCGGTAAGGGAGGATCCAGAACTACCAATGGGCTTTATCCCAATCATTGAACTCTGCTCTGTCATGTAGGAGCTGCACAGCTCACTGATCTCTGGCCTTGCTCACCATTCTGATGTAAATCACTTGGCCATTCCTACACTGAAAAGTATGGCCTAAGGAAGAAGTCCTATTTTACCAACATCTACCCCAGCACATCAAAATGTGTTTTTATGGCAGTCCTAACTATATCACAGTTATTTTCATATTTATAAAATTTGCAACATTCCTTTTATGTCCTCTAATGGACCACCTACTAACTGGCAATATGAAATTTTGATTTATATTTACCAAAATGAATCCTCTCCTATGTTTTGTTCTTGGTTTAGAGAAGAGAATGTAAAATGAGTAGAGACTTACCAGTGATTGTGACTATCACATGCTCTACACTTGAAACTCTCACAAGGCTAAAAATAATTATCCACTTAACTTAATTATAGACTGTTAAGTAGTGGTGTGTTGAGATTACCCTTCTTTCAGAAAGTGATGCAACTCTTTGCTCACTATTCAGTGACCAGATTTGAACACATTTCCTTATTAGTTTTGAGCCTTTCACCCCTAGGAAAATCTTGATCCCCCTAATTATATTCTCCTTATTTTACTTCTGAACACAAAGTCTATCCAAATAGGTAATGAGCACCTGTGGAAAGAAATTCTTAATCTGGTTTCTATACGTCCATAAGGGGGGTAGGGTATCTAAAGATAGCTTTTTTCTAGGGGATCCATGAATCCTCTAGAATCATAGGTAAAGTAAGTATGTTTTTATGTATGGCTCTTTGGAAAGAGGACACACGCCTCAAAGCTGTCAGCACCTCAAGTAATAATCACCACTTATTTTTGTGCTCATTCTCATTAACGGCGTTCACTCTTTTGTTCAGGGATAGTATGTCCACAGGATCAAGCTAGACACTGTAAGGGAGTAAAGACAAATACAAGGCAGCATTTAAAGATTCAGGTATTTCACGGTGCAACTGAAGAGACAAGCCTTGCATTTCTTCATTTTTATATGGAACATAGTGCATTTGTGACCTCCCAGTTCCCTTTCGTTGCTAGAAATCTAAAATTGTGGATCATTATACCCACACAGCAGTGGAGTTAAAAAGGGGAGAAAAGAAATAAACAACGCAGGACACGTGGCACTCCTTCACACAGCACTCACCCCAACTGAGCCTTACAATTTCAAGCTGGAAGATCCCCAACGTGGGACCATCCAACCCCCTCATTTTGCACAGGCTCTGGAAATTTCGATTACTGATTGTAGTCCATGTGTGATGTGACTGCCACTATTCGCAATACTGACTCCAAGATTTTAACTTTATCCTCCTGAAGTCAGCTGAAAACTGGCTTTGAACTGCACGCCAGTCCACTGTGTCAGCTCAGTGGTGCCCGACTCCGGGTTCCGCTCTCTTGCCAGAGGCTGTACTGGAGGTTGTTTGGTGTTTGGTGACTCTCTCAAACTCCTCCTGCCCTATTTCTAATTACCACACGTCAACTCTGTACACCACCAGTACAGTGACTGTGCTGCCTTCCCTCCTTTCTCTGCAGCACTTCTGCTAGCACAGCTGAGGTAATGACTCACTCACCTCCTTGAGCATGCCTTCCTCGTCACCTCAGTTGACCTGACAGGGCCACAAGGCTCAGTCCCAGAGCAGGTGTAGGGCCAATCTGAACTTTATTTAAAGGTAACCCAAAGGAGTCTTGCATCTCTGTACAAATTTTAGTGACTGTGATTTGCCTGGGAACTGAAACTCTTCATACCGGTCTAGGCACTCAGTCCCTGTTTCTGTTGTTGTTTTTCTTGTTCCTCTGCCTTTCCTAAATTGATAACCTGCCTAGCATCCCTGCTGCTATAAAACAGGGACCTGGTAATACTTTTTATAATTTTCTCATGGGAACTGCGCCCCACTGCAGAATCCCATTCCTGAGATTGCCTCAAACTCTCAGCTCCCTCCCACCTACAACTATGGCCCCTTCCCTGCGCCATCCCAAAGCAACCTAATGTAGAGTTGTTGTCTTTCATAGGCTTTTAGAAAAGGCTTGGGATGACATACCAAAAAAACCCCCAATAATTTAATATTGAATATTCACCATCACCACATAAAAGTGGATCACATCTGTCCCATCACAGGGGCTTTCTTTCAAGTCATGTCTTCTCTTAGGGTCAACTGAACGCAGGCTATTCCACCTATCTTTTAAGAACCTCTCTTCCACCACAGAACCACATTGCTCACATAGCTCTGTGTATCTAAAAACTCATTTACACGCTCTCCTACTATAGAAGCTGGGAAGCCCAGTTTCTCCTGTGAAGGACTAGGACTGATTAAGCAAAATTCCACTCCCTTCTTTTGTTAGAGCTGATGCCAGAGCTGGGGTACTAGGGCCTGATTATACTGGATTCTCCAAGTGATACCACCATCAAGTCATAAGCCAAAAACAGTTACTTAGACCTAATCCAGAACAGAGACTAGTAAATGACCATAATAGTTACTGCATTCAGCATGTTTGTTTTTCTTCTTGAGGACTGTGAAAACAGAGGCATGCTAAAAGTATATCACTTTCCTTTGTACTTTCAATAATAATGTTAAAGAAGCTGTTTTTCTAACTTCCACTTGTATTAGTTTGCTAGGGCTGCTATAAAAAGTACCATTGACAGGGTGGCTTCAACAACAGAAATTTGTGTTCTCACAGTGCTGGAGGATCGAAGTCTGAGACCAAGGTGTCTGAAGGGTTGGTTTCTTCTGAGGCCTCACCCTTTGGCTTGTAGATGGCCATCTTCTCCCTGTGTCTTCCCATGGTCCTCTCTCTGTGTTTGTGTCCTACTCTTCTCTTCTTAGAAGGACATCAGTCATATTGGAATGGGGTCCATCCCCATGCTCTCATTTTAACTTAATTGCCTCTTGAAAAATCCTGTCTCCAAATACAGTCTGAGATACAGGGAGTTAGTACTTCAATATATGAATTTGTTTGGGGGAGGGAAATTGAGCTCATAACACCCTTTGACTGAAAATCACCTGATTCCATGGTCAAATCTATTAGGAAATCTCAGTTCTAATCTAAATAGTGTCACCATATCGTCCAGTAAATACCTGTTATTTTAAGTAGCTGTTCATGGCAACCCCTTTTATTCTTAAGTGTCTGGGTTGGTCTGTATGTTACATAGTTACCCTAAGTCTAAAGAAAGTTCCTCAGTTTTGTCCCATTTTCTCTAGTGTACCAAAAGCCATCTTAGGAACAGCAGACATCACCCTGATTGAGGTTACTGAATAGTAATCTGGCCTGTGATTATTCGGTTTAATATTCATCATGGATTCCAAAGCTTTCTTGAAATATTGAAATGACTGAGATTTTCAGAATGATATCACAGCAATAACTTAAGTATGTTTGTGGAGCAGGTGAAAATTTCAATGAGGTGTATTCTAGAAATAATTGCCTAAAGCACATTATCTTTTTCGGCCTATTGCTTAAAAATGTGTATATCTGTATCATCTTAAGAACTGTCACTTTATCTATTTTTCTCAGGATAAAACTGCATTTTCTATTCTATTGCTAAAATAAGAAAAGTCACCTGAGGTACTGGTTAAAGAAAGCTGTTTAAGAATTTTGTTCAGATCTGTGTTTTAAAAAGACAGATTTTTGAACATGGTCAGCGATGAACCAGAACAGATCATGCTGAGTAAAAGATTAGCTGGGATACACTGATTTTCCAGACTCGAGACTACACCAGAAATTCAATTATAAATCTAATTACAACTTTAATTGTTAAACAATCAACCAAATTATTTTTTTTTGTTGCTGGGTGTTTTGTTTCCTGCAGACTCATAAGCAGGTGTTAACCTTGCTGTCACCATGTGACCTAATCAGCCCTGACCTTTCTACTTTCTGTATTACTTTTTACATCATACCTCAAGCTACAAAATGTGCAAAAGCTGAGATGCAAACCATACATCTCTGTGTGGCGGCATAAAACTCGGGAAGGAATTGTGGCAGAAAGGGGAAGGGGCAGGTGCTACCGGCCAGCAATCCCATAGTACATTCGACTGAATAATAGTCCTTCCAGATGCTCCTCTGCAAATGAACTCCACGGTCAAATAAATTTGGGAAATCTTCCAGCCTACGATGCTTTTGGAGTTTTGGAAAACACATCACAATAATAATAGGTTTTAAAGTTCTATAGTAAGGAAATCTGTGTCGCTTAGTTTAACCCTTTATTTCCATAAATGTACTGAATATACTTCTGTAAATGTTATCAAGTCAAAAGCCTGAGGAATTAATGAGAAGGAAAAGTAGAAAAGAAAGACTTTCAAGGGCTTCTGTGCCCGGTAGAAGGCAATGAGGGTATTACATAATCATAGGGGGTATACACATGTAAGTCACAATTTTTGTGAATATATAGGTAGTGTCAATTCATGTTATTCAGGAGTCAAGGAAAGAAAGTTCATTATCTGACCTGTTTCCACCAAACAGTTCATTTTTAATGCAAATGATGTACCAGAGTCTGGCTTTCAACTAATACAAAAGTAGTCCACATTTATATTCCTCAAAAGTCTCACACTGAGATAGTTATCTCTCAAAAACCCATAATATTCCCCAGATTTAATTTTTTCAATTCTCACTGAAAAATTTAGAACTGAGTAGTTGTTGATAAGCAAAACAAAAGTAAAACACATTTTTTCATCCAGGATGTATCTCTCAAATGAAATTGTATGGGACTAAAATTTACAATGCCAGCAGTTTGAAGCAAATGCAATAACACTTTAAAGTAGCATTACAAGATTTATTTTTACATACTTAAAATTCAAAAACCCTTCCGAGAATACTGGAAATGGAAAATGTTTACTTTAGGAGCACTCAACTATGTTTTGGTTCAACACTAAACCGTAAAATAATTCATGGAGCATACACAACATGTGGTTCTTAGAGTCTGCTTTGTAAATAGATTTTAAATAATTCAAGTGGTAAAAAAGACAAACAATCTTTGATTCCCTAAGATTATATACAGAAAGAGTCTCATGGATGATCTAAAACCGTAGTTAATCACCAAATTTTGTATAAAATCACACTGCCTTAGTCATTTACTCTGTAGCACTCATCCAATAGAACTTTCCTTAATCATGGAGATGTTCTATAATAGCCACATGTGGCTACTAAGCTCTTGAAATGTGGCCCGTATGACTGAATTTTTAATTTTATTTAATTTTAATCAATCAAAATTAAAATTAACTAGCCACCTATGGTTAGTGACTACCATATTAGGCAGCGCAGCATTAGCCCTTGTATCTCATGACTAAGAATGGAGCTAAAACCAAATTTCTGTAGTTGGCATAGTGATGTCATGTCTTAATATGCCATTCTGTCAAGGGAAGTACTCTTAAAGCTGATGTTCTAAGCACTATCAGCAGAGAGCCACCAGCTGTTATGCTGAGTGGAGTTTGCCTTAGTCATAGAGAATCATTTCACCCGGTGGTATGCCCTTCTAGGGGAAGCACACATCCAAAGACTGGCTTCAGAAGAGCCATAAAGTCCTGGTCATTCAGTCCACTAATGAACAATTCTGACAGACCATATACTCATGAGTGGTTGAACTGTTCTGTAGTTCTGCTTCCCCCGCCCAATCCTGCTTATGCTCTCTTTTCCCCACAAGCATTGATCTCTAATAAAAATCCTGCCAACTATACTTTCTCTCAGTACCTGCTACTGGAAAACCCAGCTACTGGAGATCTCTAAGAATTGATAGGGAGAGATTTTTAGAATTGCTCAACGGAAAAAAAATACAAATAAGTATTAAGGTATGCTACATTTTACATAAAATTGAAGGGGGGATAAGAGAATATACATTTATCTGCTTATTTTCTACAAAAAGAAATACAAGAAAGGCCATTAGAGTGTGAGTAAAGTGAAATGGAAGATTTGAGCTGGGGGGGTAGACACACTACTCTGAGTACTCACGTTTGTATAATTTTGACTTTTGGAACCATGTTTTATTTTATACTAAAAGAAGTCATGAAAGACAGAGGGAAAAAACATTTAAAGTGAAATATAAATAGAAACAAATAAATCCAAATACATTTTGAATAAATAACAACCACACTAAAGAGAAGGTGAAGATGAAGAACTAGCCCAAGAAATTTCTGATCACAATATTTTTACTGTATACCCTTGGTTCAAAGATAAGAACTTTGCACATACACACACACACACAAGGAACAAAAGTTCTTTGTACTACTCTACCAATCTGTCTTTAAATTATATAAAAATTTAAAATAACAAAAACAAACTAAGAAAATAAATTTATATGTATTAATGTAACTGCTTTCAGGAAAATCGGCAAGATTTCATCCATATTCTTCTATCGCCTCCATAGTTTCACTATTTCAACATACATAGTCTTATGTAACAAGATCTCACACCTCAGTTACTGCACTTTGCTATTTACATATGAAGATTGACAAATATGGGCACCTGGGGGCTCAGTCGGATAAGTGTTGGACTCTTGATTTTGGCTCAGGTCATGATCTCAAACTCCGGGCTCCTCGCTCAGGAGGGAGTCTGTTTGAGATCATCTTTCTCCCTCTCCATTTATCTCTCCCCCCATGCTTGCTTGCTTGTGCTCATTCTCTTCTCAAAAAACAAAAACCTTAAAAAAAGATTGACAAATAGGTAGCTTCACATCTTGGTTTATTAAGCTATATTTCCACTTAACCTTTAGATTTACTTTACAATGAATTTGCAGTGAAGCTATAAAGATACTAAACATCTTTACTGTATCTGGATTTGCAAAAGGAGAAAAATACAGAAAAATCAAATGCACTTCAGCATTTTTATTGACACATAAGTAAAGTAATTGATTAAAAGTCAGTAAATGATTGAAAAATACTTGGGAAACAAATGATTGCTAAAGAAATTCAATTTATAGTATTGGCTACTATTAATTTATGAGATTAAAAAGAGATTGCTGGGGGAACTAAGAGACTTCTATGCACAATTTTATGAAAATGAAGTGGACAATGTAGAGGAATGGATAAATTTCTAGAAAAATATGACCTACCAAAATGAATCATGAAGAAATAGAAAATATGAACTGACAAATTACTAGCAATGATTTTAAGTAAAAAAATCTCCCAACAAAGAAAAGTCCAAGGCCAGATGGCTTCAGTGGTAAATTCTACCAAACATTTAAAGAAGAGCTAATACCAACCCTTCTTAAAATCTTCCAAAAAATGGAAAAAAAAAAAAAAAAACAAAGAAGAAGAAAATCCCAGGCCAATATCTCTAATGAACATAAGTGGCAAAAATCCTCAACAAAATAGTAGCTAACAGAATTCAGCAGTAGATTAAATGAATTATGCACCATGATAAAGTGGGATTCATTCCTGGGATACAAGGATGTTCAACATATGTAAATCAGTGTAATATACCACATTACAGAATGAAGAATAAAAATCATATGATCTCAATAGATATAGGGAAGGCATTTAACAAAATTCAACATCCATTTATGATGAAAACTTTCAACAAAGTGGGTATGGAGGGAAAGTACCTCAAAATAATAAAGACCATGTGTGACAAACCCACAGCTAATTATTCTCAACAGTGAAAAGCTGAAACTGAAAGTTTTTACTCTAAGATCAGGAACAAGATGACCACTTTTATTCCACACTGCGCTAGAAATCCTGGCCACAGCAATTAGGAAAGAAAGACAAAAATCCAAGTCAGAAAGGAAGAAGTGACGAAAGATGACAATACCCTAAAAGCTCCACAAAAAATGTTAGAATAAACAAATTTAGTAATGTTGCAGAATACAAAATGAATATACAAAAATCGGTTATGTTTCTGTACATTAACAATGAACTACTGGAAAGAGAAATTAAGAAAATAATTCCACTTACAATAGCATCAAAAAGAATAAATTTTTTAGGAATAAATTTATCCAACAGGGTGAAATATGTGCACACTGAAAACCATAAGACCTTGACTTGAAAGAAATAGAAAAAAACACACACACAAATAAATATGAAGATATCCCATGTTCTTGGATTAGGGGAATTAATACTGTTAAAATTCCCATAATACCAAAACAGATCTATCAATTGATATAATCCCTATAAAAATTTTAATGGCATTTTTCACAGAAATAGAATAAACAATCCTAAACTTTGTATGTAACCATAAGAGATCCCAAATAGCCAAAGCAATCTTGAAAAGAACAAAGGTGGAGGCAGCATGCTTTCCAATTTGGAACTATATTACAAAGCTATAGTAATCAAAACAGTATGGTATTGGCAAAAGCAGATGAGCCCATAAATAAACCCATGCATACATGGGTAATTAATTATGAACACAGGAGCCAAGGATATACAATTGGGAATGGATAGTCTCTTTAATAAATGGTGTTGGGAAAATTGGATAACTACATGCAAAAGAATGAAAGTGGACCCCTATCTTACACCATTCACAAAAATCAACTTAAAGTGGATTCAAGATTTGAACATAAGAAATCGTACAATTCCTATAACAAAATAGAGGTGGTAAGCCCTTACATTGGTATCAGCAATGATATTTTGGATTTGGCACCCAAAAGTAAAGCAGAAAAAAAGGAAGAAGAAGAAGGAGGAGGAGGAGGAGGAGGGGGAGGGGGAGGAGAAGGAAAGAAGCAGCAGCAGCAAAAATAAATGAGTGGGACTACGTCAAACTAAAAAGCTCTGTACAGCAAATGAAGCAATCAACAAAATGAGAAGGCAACCCATGGAATGGAAAAATATATTTTCCAATCACTTATCAGATAGGAGTTTGTATCCAAAATATACAAGGAACTCATAAAATTCATGAAAGAAAAAAAGAAAGGAAGGGAAGGGAAGGATCCAATTGAAAAGTGGGTAAAGGACCTGAATAGACATTCTTCTAAAGACCATATACAAATGTTCAGTAGGTACATGAAAATGTGTTCAACATCACTAACCATCCAGGAAATGCATATCAAAACCAGAATGAGATATCACCTTACACCTGTTAGGATGTCTATTATCAAAAAGTAAAAGATACAAATGCTGATAGGATGTAAAGGAAATCCTTGTACACTGTTGGTGGGAATGTAAACTGGTACAGCCAGGATGGAAAACAGCATGGAGGTTCCTCAAAAGACAAATAGAACTACTGTATGACCAAGTGATCTTACTTCTGTGTATGTATTGAAAGGCAAGGGAAACACTATCTCAAAAAGATACCTATATTCCTATGTTTATTGCAACATTAATCACAATAGCCAAAGTATGAAAACCACCTATGTGCCAGTCAATAGAGGAATGGACAAAGAACAAAGAAATTGTGGTATACATACACAACCAAAAAATAAGGAATTCCTGCCATTTGCAACAACTTAGATGAACCTGGAGGGCGTTACGCTAAGTGAAATAAGCCAGTCTAGGAAAGCCAAATACTATATGGTATCATTTATATGTGGAAATAAAAGAAGAGGAAGAAAAAGAAGGAGGAGGAGGAGGGGAGGGAGGGAAGTGGAGAGGGTGGAGGAGGAGGAAGAGGAGAAAGGATAAATAAATAAAGAAAATAAATAAAGTTGAACTTACAGACGTATAGAAACAAAGTAGAATGGTGGTTGCCAGGCCTGGGAAGTGGGAGAAATAGGGAGAGTCTGGAAAGGTGTACAAACTTTCAATTATAAGAAGAATAATGGCTGAAGATCTAATGTATAACATGGTGACTATAGATGATGACATTGTATTATATAGTTGAAATTTGCTGTGAGGGTAAAATTTAAGTGTTCTCAAGAAAAAATTAAAAATAAAAAGAAGATAAATAAATATGTTAGGTGAGAAATGTGGGGATCCTTCACAATTTGTACATGCATTGACTCATCATGTTGTGTACCTCAACTATACTGAGCTTTTGTCAAGTATACCTCAATAAAGTTGAAACGTGGAAAAAAAATAAAAAGGAGTTAATGAAAACTGTAATTACCTTGACCTACTTAGAAAATTAAGCCAGAGAGTCACATTTAAAATGGACATAGAAAGTTTTTCTGTAGCCACCAAATAAGTATTAATTTTCATATTCCTTTGGCATAATATGGATTATTTTCTGCCACTAACTAGAAAAGAAAAATAAACAGAATCATGCCCTATTTTCTGAAAGACATCAACAAAGAATACTTTTGAGTTCACTATAATTGCTGATTTGGAAATCAACTTCTTAAAACACTGAGACTTAATATATAAGGCTATGAGAATCCTGTCTGATACTTTCACAGTGTAATTTGCAACATGTTGAAAATTCACTCTTCATAATGAATAGTTCAGAAATAAAAAGATTGCTATTATTTTTATATTGCCTTTATCATTTGAGAGTGACCCTAAAAACAGATTACAGTGATTTTTTTAAAGTTTATGTCTGACATTAGTTCTATTAATGATATTTTCTCTAAACTAGCTTAAGTTTGTCAACAGTAAGGCCTCCTGCTACCATAGTTTATAGGTCCTGACCACAACAGATAAGAATGAAAACTGGCGAGGAAAAGTAAAATTAATTGTGTTGTGGGGGCACCTGGGTGGCTCAGTCCACTAAGTGTCCAACTTTGGCTCAGGTCCTGATCTCAGGGTCCTGGAATGGAGGCTTGAGGGGCTCTGCACTCGACAGGGGTTGGATTCTCTCTCTCTTACTCTCCTTCTGCTCCTCCCCCAGTTCCTGCTCTCATTCTCTATCTCAAATAAATAAATGAATCTTTTTTTTTTTTAAGATCTATTCATTTATTTGAAGTGGGGAGGGGTGGGGGCAGAGGGAGAGAGAATCTTAAACAGACTCCCCCTGAGCAGGGAGAGTTGGGCTCCATCTCACCACTCTGAGATCAGGACCTGAGCCAAAACCATGAGTCAGACATGAAACCACTGTGCAATCCACGTGCCCCAATCTTTAAGAAATTGTGTTGTACAGCATGATTTATTATTTCTCAGGCATATTCCTGTTCTTTTATGCAATTTCAGCTGCTTTTGTCTGCTCAACTACTCTAGTACCTTGAAAAAGTGGGTTGTACCCATGATTGGAACAACAATTTGTATCTTTGAGAAAGATAATCAGATGGTTGTATTTTACACAGTTTAAAGCTATTAAATAAAAAGGTTAATAAAATTGGGGAACTGATGGGTTTTGGATATATTCCACTAAAATAATCTATATTATTTTGTGGTTGAAAAAATAGGTCTTTTGTCATTATACTGTTTTTCCCCCACATACTTTGGCTGGTTAATTAGTTTTTCAATTTATTTCTTTTGTAATAATTTATTTTATAATTATTGTATGTTTGTAGATAAGAGTAGAAAATGATACTCTGGAAGAATATTGGCAATTGCATATGATTCGATCCAAATTTGTTCTGATGTCATATTGATACAGCCTAAACTTGCAGGCAAGCTTTATAATTTTACCATTATATTTTATATTTCATTTTCAACATTACACATAAGCATGCGTTAAAAGTAGGGAGAAAACAAACAATTAAAGCCAAATGTTCTTCAGTATTAAATTTAATCATTTGAGGGTGTCTGGGTGGTTCAGTCAGTTAAGCATCTGCCTTTGAGCCAGGCCATGATCCCAAGGTCCTGGGATTGAGCCCCATCGGGCCCCTTGCTCAGCAGGGAGCCTGATTCTTCTTCTCCCTCTGCCTGCCATTCTCCCTGCTTGGACTCTCTCTCTCTCTCTGTCAAGTAAATAAATAAATAAATGTTTAAAAAAATTAAAAAAAAAATTATCATTTGTCTGATGTCGTGCCAAATGCAATTCTTATTTTCATAAATTTAATTTACCTAAATTTTGTCGTTGATGCAAGATAATATTAGTGGAACCCCCATTAGGTTAGAAGTTAGGCAACTTAGGGAATTTAAGTGCAGGTTATATTAGTCTGGTCACTTTGATTAAAGTTCAGTTTCTCTAAGTATCAGTTTACTTATCTAGAAATGGGGACAATATAAGCTGTCCTATTGAAAGATCTAATAAGATAAAGCATACAAAGTCCTATAAAAATGTAAAACTAATTTTTCTGTTGCTTCAATTAGCTTCTTATCTTGGTTGTGATAGAAATTTACTGATAAATCATTTTTTCAAGCAGTAGATTTTATCATCTTCTTAGAATCCCCATAGACTTTTGTGGAAACTTTGATTCTGTAACAAACCGATTATCTCAACTGATAGAGTATGTGTTTAGTTTAAAATAGTTCTGAGTACAATAATAAGTAAAGAACATTCTGATTGACTAACAAAGCATGTGGCACACATATTCTCTATGAACAATAATCATTCAAAAATATTCTCTAAAGGGCTATAATCTTAGACATTTCAGCAATCAATTATAAATTTCCCTGTTTGGAACCAAGAAAACTTACATAACCAAAATTATTTTTCAAAACAAAGTTTAGATTTTTGAAAGGAGGAGTTTGAATTTAAACAATCTATCTTCTCACGTTGTTGCAAATTAAACCTACTGAAAAACAATCAGCTTCACAATAAGCCACTCTTCAAATGGTTCTTAGGACCAATTTGGACAATATTTCATGTAAATCTGAAGCCTTCAGGACACATACAAGAACCACCAGTTAAAGTAAAATAATAAAAATACAGACACTTTATTTTTTCCCAACAAAGTGACAAGGCATTTCATGCTGTGAATATCTAACACTTTGTTTTGACAACGAGGCACGTATTTATATTTCCTGCTATTCTAGTCAGGGAATACTTCAACACAGTCTCAGTTGATTTAGTGCCAACTCAAGTCAGTCTTCCGACATTTGTCCAGGTAACTGGACCAAGAACACCTGGAGAAGACTTGTCACAAATTACAGTGATATTCTTTATTCTTTGAGTGGTTTTGGTTGGCAGAAGTGATGTTGAACAGACAGCAGGTAAACAACACACAGATCCACTGAATTGTAACACTGGGAATATTAAATAAACTGTGTCGTTTGATACACTTCACTAGAGTAAAACCACTGAAACAACTTTGCTCTCCAGAATTTAAAACAAAGGAAAAAGGGGGGAGAAAACAGGATTGTAATAAATAGGGAGAGGAACATATACACAAAACTTTAAATCAGGATGGATTTCAGTAAATGGGGTAGAAGGAGAATTAAGTCTAAGGCAAGACAAAATAAAATTTGGATTTCAATTAACTAGCTGTCCATAGATTAGACAGGCAGTTATCTGGAGATGGTACTAAAATTAAAATAAACTCTATAGCCAGCAGAAGTTTCAGAAGATAAATTATTTTAAAAAATATGGAAAGAAAAGGATTTCTAACTACTAATACCATTTCTAGTCTGGCTGTCAGACAATCGGAAGCTTACAAATTGGGGAAGTATTTTCTTTTCCATATTTCAACATAGACTAAATGATATACTCCTTAAAGGTGTCCATTTCTTACCTCCTTATATTTATTCTCATCCATAGCTTTCTGATTCCCTTTTTGTTTTGAACAAAACCAATTGATTTTAAGTTAAGCATATTTTTGATTATAACTGATCACTGGTGTTATAATTATGACCAGTTACTGCAAATGTCAGTTCGTAATTCTCATCTACATGAGCCCCTAGCTAACATGATCAAGTTTTTGTGCCCCCAAATGATATGAACCCTATATGAACCATAAAGTCTCTTAGAATTCTAAAATTAGATGGTTCTAGGGAATGAGGTTTGCTTAGATCATAGTTTAATGTAGTTGAAATATTTGTAGCAAGTTGGTGGAAGTAGTTAGGATGAAGTCTGATATTTTGGACACTTACTCTTTGCCATATTTGATAAATTATCAAAGGAATTAAGAGAATAGATTAGACTTTTAACATCCTAATATCTGAAGCAGAATTTCTGCCGTTCTGAGTGGTAGAATTAGGTATGAAAGAATTGACAGAAGCATTTAAGGAGAAAAACCATGTATTTTGTAAACAGACCCATCAGAGGTACATGATTATACACACTTTTTTTTTTTAATTAGCTTAATTAAAGTCAGGATATAGCCCAGGGTCAGAATCATCACAGACAAGTAGTCGTGTTAAAGGAACAAGTTATTCACTCAATCAATATTTACTGAGAGCTAATGGAGTACAAAAATTGGGTCCAGGATCCAGAACACAAATATTCCCCAGTCCTGATTGACACGGAGGAAAATAAAAGGCAGCAATATAAGATGTTGAAAGAACAGAAACATGAGGTCACAAAGTTTAGGTCAGTAGTCCCAGTGGCCCAACTATGATTTGGAAATGAAGCATAAAGTTCTCTAGCTCAGTAGGTCTCAAAATGCATTTGCATCAGAATCACCTGGAGAGTTTGTTAGAATACAGACGGTTGGGCCCCTCCCTCAGAATTCCTATTTAAGTCTGGGGCAAAGTTTGAGATATTGGATTTCCTTACAAAAAATCTTGTAAGATATGTGTCCATATCTATATCTATATCTATAGCTATCTATCTATCTATCTATCTATCTATCTATCTATCTATCTATCTGTAAGGTAAATAAAATAAGGCTCAGAGTGATTAATATGCCAAGCAAAACTAAAGGCTTGTTTTTATTAAAAGAATGAGAAGACATTATTTTCTGTGATATAGGAGGAAATCCTTTTTAAAAGCTTTTTTTATTCTTTGCTCTGATTCTACAATAATCAAGAACTTTTTGGATATGTGATGAGACCTACTGAGCGGAACTATCTAATAGGAAGTCTTTGTGTCTTATTTGAATAATCCATTTGGATCATATGTTGTGGAAGAGTACCTTGGCATTCTTATTAAAAAACACCTAGTTAAATCAATACAAAACTTACGGTATACTTCCCAAAAATAAACTGTGACATGGAACCGTGAATAAACATCAAAGACATTATTCTAAGCAAAAGCACCTGCACATAACATAATATATACTCCGTGATAAAAGTGAGATTGGTGCCTAGCAAGGGCTGGTGATGGGGAATGACTCTGAACTCTCCGAGGTGATAAAAATGTACTATAGCTAAATAGGCACAGAGATTACATGGATATAACCTTTTGCTGGTTAAGATGTGTGCGTTTCAATTTACGTAAATTTTTCTGTAAAAAGAACAAGTGGTGCTGTGGGGTGTGAGGAGATGTACAGACAACACAAAAATAGTAGAATGTAGGTAGTTGACGAAGCAAGGTGAGGCATACGGAAAGTTCCTTATTCTATTCTGTTTATTATGTATATATTAAAAACTAACAAAACAAACTACTTGGATTTTTATTATTCTATACCCTTCTTTAGGGGTTCATTATCCTTAAATTAATTAATAAAATGGAGTTCCTAAAATTGGAAAAAGACATAGGTTTATATTAATTCGTCTAATAATCACTTACTTAACAGAATTGTAGGGTATTAAGTCAGATTCTATTATTCACTTTGAATAAATTATTATTTGTAGTTTTTATTTACAATTTACAACCTGTCTTCTCCTCCTCCCTCCCTGCCCACAAAATGGAGGAGGGTTGTGTTATTTTTTTTTAAAGGTGAATAAAACCATAAGACACAGAGATCTTAAGATAATTGCAAGAGGAAGGGATAAATGAGTCAGAAGCCAGTGGTATAAGTCAGTATGGTTAATCAGGGTTTCTTAGCAACCTGGGCAAAAAGAGAAATACAGTGAATTGAATCTTTTCCTTTTCTGTGTATTTTATAGAGATTAATATGTGAAACAGAGATCATCGCCCCACCACACACACACACACACACACACAAAGGGCACCGGCATGATACAAATACACTGGCATAATATTTGTAAAGGAATTTTTCATGTGAGTCCTCTGTAAGTACATTAGTAATATAGTAAATAATGTTTTTTATTGCTCTGATAGTTTTGCAACTGAGTCTAAGAATTCTGACATAATTTTGCCCAAAATGTTTAGTCATTTCATGGTTGTTAAAGAATGTAGGCAGCAAGGATGACTACTCTTATTATAAAAGTGTTTATTTAAGCAGGATTCTAAAGGAACAATGGAAACAGAAAATCATGATTTGGCAAATACCATAGAAATAATCGTAACAAAAAAAAATCATTGATGAACGTTATTGTTTATGAGGAAAAGTAAGATAAGAAATAGGATATTTAGGTAGCCTTATAGTATCTTCCCAGAAGATATCTATTAATTACAAATGGGAAAACAGAGTACTTCTATGGTAAAGACAACTGGCAGCTACCACCATAACCAAGAGATACAGGTTAGCATCATGAGAAATGACCCATACATGCCACATGTACCTCTTCATATAATGCACTGAGAAGGGCACACCACTTCTTCTGCAGTATTCCTGCCAAAAATTTATAACCACAATCTAATCATTAGAAAATACTGGACAAGCTCAATTGACATTCTACAAAATATACTGCCAGTATTCTTCAAAGAGTCAAGGTAGTAAAAGAGAGACTGAAGCACTGTTTCAGACTGGAGAGCATTAAGGAAACAAGGCAACTAAATGCTGCATGGAATTCCAGACTGGATGCTGGATCAGGGGAAAAAAAAAAAAGAGAGGGAGAGGAGAGAGAGAATTGGAGAAATCTGAATAAAGTCTATAATTGGTTAAAAGCACTGGATCAATGTTAATTTTATGGCTTTGATAACTATAATATTATATAAGATGTTAATATAAGAGAAGTCTGGAATAAAGTCATAGAGATTCTCTAAATATTCTATTCAAAATTTTGTGAGTTGAAATTATTTCAAAGAAAAGGGAAGGGAAGGGAAGAAAAGAAAAGGGACAAATAGGGAAGGGAAAGGAAAAAGAAAGGGAAAGGAAAGGAAAGGAAAGAAGGAAAGGAAAGGAAAGGAAAGGAAAGGAAAGGAAAGGAAAGGAAAGGAAAGGAAAGGAAAGGAAAGGAAAGGAGAGTATTCATAAAGTAGCTTTTTGATAGCATTGCAGCCCATTGATGTGTCACAAAAAAAGTTAGCTGTCATATGCAGACTCTTGAAGCTGAGGTATTATAACCCAGGGAAGTTAGAGCATTTGCAAATGAGAGAGGTGGCCTGATATTTTTGGTGATGTATATGGACACTTCCTAATTTTAATTTCAAAATTCTAATAATGAGACAATAGACTATAAAAAATACATATCAATAAGATCTCAAGGAAAATTCTTAAATGGATTATTAAAAGTGTACTTTAGAGGACAAAACAGTAATCAGTAGACCTAACAAAATCTATAAATTATAACTCATATTTGATTCAATTTACTTCGTTGTTGAAGAGCTACTGATTACTCGGTGAAGTTAATACACATAGAGAGAGGACAAGTGGACTTGAACAAGATAATTAGAAAGTCTTTTGTGATATTTTGTACAGAACAGGGAAAAATTTTGGCAGAACACATGAAGAACTACATGATTTTTTTTTTTTTTGATTACTTTAATTATTGACTGTAGTGTCATGGTTAATGGGTTACTATCCCGCTGGAAGAAGGTTCACAGAGCTTCTTCCCCAACCAAGACTATATTAATGGACTACTTGTCAATGATACATTGCACAGAAATTCAATGATGCAGGGAGCACTTGCCAAATTCAGTTGTCTTCTCTCTGCCACATGACCCCTCAATAACATGAACACAACTTAAGGATGTTTGATGCAAAGATGGCCATTTTCTATGCTGCCAGTGACTGGCCAAATCAGTAAGATGCCTTCCTTTAGGGAGACAGACAAGTGGATCACATTAACTCCATTCTTTTCCAGCATAATTTCCCACTACTCAAGTCACCTACCCGGACCATGTGTACCCCTGGACTCTGTACTTAAAGTAATTACAGACACCCTAAAGCAGCAGGGATTTCATCCTTCCAGATACTTGTGTTTTCCACCTATATGGAATGTTTGTCCCACCTGGTATTAGTTTATCTTTCAGTCAATCAGTAATAAGATATAAAATATGTTTTCTCTTTGCTAACAATACTGCAACTTATCTGGACAAAAATCTATTACAGACTTTTTAAAAAGTTTTATTCCAACGAAAGGATAGTCTATAACTTGAGCAGATAAAAATCATTTTTTGAATATGGAGTGGAGGAATTCTTCAATTTTGCTATCCCTTGATTAATTTAGCATGTACTTATAAATTAGAACCTGTAATGCTTAAAAGAATAATAAAGATTAACAGCACACTTACCCACACTTGGATAACCAGGTGTTGAAGGGTCTCCTCCTGGGTTCAGTGACACCATGAAAGTATCATGGCTAAGATTTGCAGTCTTTGGTAAATCACAAGGATCAATATATAGAAGAACACCACCAAATCCAGCCTTTTCCAATAAGGAAAGCTAAAAGAGGAGAAGAGAAAACTATTAAAAATATTATCATATGCATTGAAAGTACTGCTATTTCATTACTGTCAGTAAAATAAGATAACTCCCTCCAAAAAATTAATTAATTAATTAATTAACTAAAATAAGATGACTCTCCTTTTTTTTTTTTTTTTTTTTTTTTTTTTAATATGAGTAAGCACTACAGATTTCCCAATTTTCAAGCCAGTCACAAGAGTTATTCTGGTCTCTTCCATTTTTCCTCTGTCCCACCATTATTGTAGCAGTGTTCCTATAATGTCTGTATTTGATTTCAGTTGTCTGCACATGGAATTTTTCCCTCTCTCATTTTTAATTATCTAAGTAGATCTGGAGTCTCACTTTCATGAGATTAGCAAAGGATCTACTAAAGATAAAATTCTGCTGTAAACGAATTTTTCTGGCCACTATCATGTCCTTCCCTTAAAGCAGAAGTCACCTGCAGCATTTTGATATTATTTCCTAGAGGGTTAAGCCTGCCATACTAGTTGCTAATATGTTGAAATACTTTCACACCATTTGGCAAATAGCCACTGTCCTGAACCCTACTGAGGGCTTCCACTGTCCTAGTCACTCTGATCTGTGCCCTGGATATTCCAGTCATACCTCCCACATATAGCAACCGAGGGATGTAAAGAACCAAGGGGCCTCTTTCTGAATGGTCAGTTCCTACTCTGTCTTTGTCATTAAAGATTTTGAAAATAGTTCCTGATTACTTCATTTGAGATATATCTAAAACAGATTCCTCTCTGTTCTTCAGTACACATATAATATGTAAGTATGATGGGGCAGACGAACTTGACATTTCATGTTGTTTCTGTTTTAACTTGGTAAATTAATTTTTTGGGTAAAGAGCTTATATATCTTAGTGTGACTTACCTGATGTGAAAAACAATAATCATAATTTGGTAATCCATGTGTTTCCCATGAGAGAGGAAAAACACTTAGGGGACACCGGAGAGGGAAATAATGGAGACTAGGAATGATTCCTGTGACTAGGAATCATATTAAGTGTAGGCAGTTGCTGTTCATTGTGTGACTCTAGTTAACACCTATACTTCAGTTCCCAGTAACTGCTTATCTTATTTATTAAGTTTTACAGTGGACTAAGCAAGGCAGCAGCTGTGGGCCTATCTGGGCCCCTCCATGAGGGCAGAATCATGCTTATCTTCTCTACCAATGTACATTTGCACTTAACAGGCACATAGTAGTCATTCACCAGTATTGTTAAATAAAGGAACAGAAGAGAAAGATGCTGGTTTGGCACAGCAACGACTCTTTGAAAAAAAAAAAAAAGAATTCTGAGAAAATACTTAGGATGTACTTCTTTTTTCGTTGTTTTAAGATTTATTTATTTGAGAATGAGAGAGAGAGAGAGAGAGAGCATGTGGTGGGGAAGGGCAGAGGGAGAGGGAGAGTATCTCTAGCTGACTCCCCACAGAGCACAAAACCCAATACAGGGCTCGATCCAAAGACCCTGAGATCATGACCTGAGCAGAAATCAACAGCCGGATGCTCAATCCACTGAGCCATCCAGGTACTTCAGGATGCACTTCTATTGGAAAAACAAAATAAAGAATTGTACATATAATATGGTTTTTACATAAAAGAAATTATATGCAGAAAAATACAAAAATACTTGATGTAAGTACATCACATTAATGGCATTTTTCAACTCCCTTAAAAATATTCTGTACTTTCCAATTTTTTAGTAATGAACAAAGATGTATTATTTAATTAATATATTAAATAAGATCTATCTAATTATTAATCAGAAAAAATAATTCTGAGAACCTAGGCAAAGAACAATTGACTCATATATTGAGCTATGTTTTTCTCATCAGTGTTTTAATGAAGAGGGAGAAGAATTCAGGGAGAGGGGAAGAATGAGAAAAGAAAAAAGAGCAAAAAAATATGTCAATAAGAGGGCCAGATTTAAGACTGCCTCTCCAAAAGCTCACACTGAAGTCCTTAGGGAGGGCTTCTAATATTTAGATGCTGAAATTGCTACTCTTTAAAAGAATGATCAATGGAATGATTTTGAATGTTCTGCTTACTATAGAAGAATAAATCAAGAAAAATATGAACAATTCCAGGAAGCAATTTTTAAATATTAAAAATGACTTTTTAAAAAATAATTAAAATAACTTATGATCATTAGAGAAAAAAGATACAGACAAAATAATAATAATAATAACAGTCCTATAATAATAATAATAATAATAGCAATAGTCCTATTATCCTATCTGTCAAGAAATAGCAAATGTTATTATGTTGGAGTTTCTAAACCCTTTTATTAGGGCTTAGACACATTTACACATATACTTACAAAATAAGATCACACACCATAAATTTTGCAATCTATTTTTTCATTTAAAAGCACATACTAAATAAATATTTGTCCATGTTGATAAATACACTTTTATACAATATTAATAGCTGTATACTATACATATGTGAATGCTATAAATAATATAATAATAAAATATAGAAAGCCTGAAATCATGCCATTTGCAATGATGTGGATGGAGTTAGAATGTATTATGCCAAGTGAAATAGAGAAAGACAAATACCATATGATTTCACTCATACGCGGAATTTAGAAACAAAACAGAAGAAGATACTAGAAGGAAAAAAGCAGAGAGAGGGGGAAGCAAACCATAGGAGACTCAATTATAGAGAACAAACAGGGTTGAGGGAGGGAGGTGGGTGGGCGATGGCTAGACGGGTGATGGAGATTAAGGAGGGCACTTACTGTGATGAGCACTGGGTGTTGTAAGTGATGAATCACTAAATTCTACTTCTGAAACCAATATTACACTACATGTTAACTAGAATTTAAATAAGAATTTGAAACAAAAATAATATACAGAAAGGCTAGCAAATGTTATTTGATCAATCCTTAGCTGTTGGTTTTACAAATTTTCAATTTTTTATATCATACTTCAACAAACTTCCTTTTAGCTAAGTCATTGCACAAGTATATTTTTTCATGAAATATATTTCTACAGGTAGAGTTTCCAGATGAAAGTATTGCTATTTTTATGATTTTTGATAAACTATTTTCCCCCCAGAAAAGCTATAACAAGTTACACTTACTAGTCATATATCTGAGTCTTCTTTCCTCTATCACCAGTATTAAATATTACTTTTTAAGAAATATTGGCCTATCTAGCCAAAAATTACTTGTCCATTTTTTAAATTTACAAGTGAAGTTAAATTTATTTTTGTTTATAACTTTGGCCACTTGAATATTTTTTTTTTTTTGAGAATTACCTGCTAGTAAAAATTTTTATGGTTCCTGGGGTACTTAATCATTCACAACTATATATGGAGTGGCACTTTGTGCAGGTAATATGCTGGCAATGGCATATGGAGGTAAGTAGGACAAAGTCCCTGCTCTACTCTCAGGAAGTTCAGTTAACCAGTGGAATGATGAATAGTTTTCATCTTAAGTGTTAACCCCAATTAACTGGCAATGAGTGGCTGCCTGGGGAAGCATTTTGAGGCCAAGTTCAGGGTCAGTGAAAAGTGGAAAATGGCTCTATGAGATATGTCTGCCATGGACACAAGAAAGGAAAGTGGAGATTCACATTTTGTTGTTGTTGTTGACCCTGCGTTAGTGGGACAGTCACATTATCTTCAAAAATCTCTTTTAAAAAGGTCAGTACATTAACTATTTGACTGTTGAGAGTTTTTGAAACCTAGTGACTTAGAATTTCTCATAATCAAAAGTAAAATGCTGCAACTGCATATTTTGTTTCTTCTGATTATTTTTGGTAATATAGTGATTCCTTTTATAATCAATATATACCATGATATTTTTCTATACATGACAGCTTATAATGAGGCAATGCAGTTTAATAGTATGGTATCTTTTGCCAGAGTTGATTAATTCTCTACAGCCCTGAAGAGATAGTCCTATATGTGATTTTACCCCCTCTTCTCATCCTCTGCCTGCAATGGTTGGACCTGAGGTATACACTTCTCCAATGTTGTCAAATCTGGTTCATGATGCTATCTCTTGTTGGCTGCCCTAGGGCTCTTAAAGAAGTATCTTAATTTGGTGACCTAATTTTAGAAATTATCTACTGCTGGATTTCCACTGAAGTTGGCAATTAGGAAACTGCCTATATTAAATCAGATTAGAAAAAAAAAAGTTCCTCTGCATTGTTAGCATTGCATTTTGAAAACAGTGAGGTAGTGGTTGCCTAAAATATTCAAAGGATCTACTATTCTGGTGAGATCATATTCTTTACAAATCCATTCAAAGGCAAGTCAATATGAAAAGGATGAAGCCAGCTGTCATTAGGTTATCTGTTTTTGACTGTCCCTGGGAGCACAGGTAAAATTTGTTAGCCCTGCCCATCACCTTTCATACCTTCAGATCCCTTGGGCCTAGGGTGATGATTATACTAGGGGTCTAATTCATGAAAAGAGAGGGCAAATGTAAGGCTTAGATTTCCAAATACTGAACTTGGATTATCCTCTGCTTCTCTCTCTCAAGTATATATGTGATAGGTTTGAGGTTCTTTGTCATGCTTTCCACCTTATAAACTAAACGATGTTTGACATAACAGAGACAGTTAGAAATTGGAATGGAGACATAAAAAAATGATTCAAGTAAACAATATTGAGCTCAAATGTTATAAGGTCATGTACAGCAAGCCACGGCCACTGGCTAGTATACTGTACTGACCCATTAGGTTGTATCACGCTGCAAAGGCACCATTTCCTAATTTACACAAAGTACCATAGGAGCATGTTTCCATGAAAATAGTAATCATTAAACCAGCATCCTACTCACATAGTTTCCACCCTTTTTTTTTTTTTTTAAATTTTATTTATTTATTTGACAGAGATAGAGACAGCCAGCGAGAGAGGGAACACAAGCAGGGGGAGTGGGAGAGGAAGAAGCAGGCTCATAGCAGAAGAGCCTGATGTGGGGCTCAATCCCATAACGCAGGGATCACGCCCTGAGCCGAAGGCAGACGCTTAACCGCTGTGCCACCCAGGCGCCCCTCCACCCTTTTTTTTCAAAAAAGATTTTATTTATTTATTCGACAGAGATAGAGACAGCCAGCGAGAGAGGGAACTCAAGCAGGGGAGTGGGAGAGGAAGAAGCAGGCTCATAGCAGAGGAGCCTGATGTGGGGCTCGATCCCAGAATGCCGGGATCACGCCCTGAGCCGAAGGCAGACGCTTAACTGCTGTGCCACCCAGGCCCCCGTTTCCACCCTTTTATTTAGCTCAAAGATTACTAAGTGCTGAGCCAACATGATCCTCCCTTAAGTATTCAAGGGTGCTAAGATCTCAACATGCCTGAGGTGTGTGAGATAGGTGCTGCACTAGAAAATGATAAATGGTCAACAGTCATCCTGGGACACTTTTTTATTTCTATACACAGAGTCACTCAACTCCCTTCAAGCTAGGTCATGGTTCCACCAACAAAAGAGGCATCGTTTGAAGCAATTATAGTCCTCAAAGTAAAATTTTATTGTATTTTTTATCTCCAGGAATTCATAAGGATTTGATGGGTATTTTTAGTAGCACTAGACTGTGATCTGCTTGAAGACAGGAATGCTATAGCTTTATTTTATATCCCCAATGCCTAGTGTAGTACCTGGCCCCAAAAGATTTCTCTATTGTTGAGTTAATAAATAAATTAGTGTATGTACCAATGAGTGAATGAATACATAATGCATATAGGGACAAATGTATTACATGAATATTATTTTGTTTTATATTTCACACCCACTGGCTGGAAAACACGCAACACATTTTGTTTGTAGCATTTTATATATATGTCTATTGGAATATGGATGTAAGTATTAAGCCAGCTTGCTTCTGAAATTAAAACATACATGCATACTCAACTTAATGTGTTGCTTTCTCCTTAAACTTCTATAAAAATGCATAATTAAAATAGAATTTGTTTTGATTTTTGTTTTATTTCATTTTATGTTTTGTTGTCTAAGAGTTAGAGATAAGGAGTAGTAGAAACTACGGCACTAGAATTTGACCATGTGAGTTTGTCTTGTTGACAGGGTCTTGCAGATAAAATGTCTCTGGCTAACTTCAAGGTGACTGATCCCATTTTTCTTGTTGTGAACCATATTAATACATTTCTCCTTGTGTATAGTGTATAAAGCTAGGTCCTAACAGTTGCCAAATAATTGCCTCTGAAATAAATGATACTACAAATCCATGGGCAGGATACAACAGTCTTATTGAGCAGATCTTACAAAACTCAAAGTTCCCCCAAAACTGCTCATTCAGGGAGAAAGTAGTCTGGTACCTAAAAATGGTCCAACATAGGTTTATATCCCCATTGCCTTAATACTGGCAGCATGTGGGTGGCTGCATGGTATTCATATATTCAGGGAAAAAAAAATCATTCAAAGGAGATCAAAGCCAGGAATCATGAAAGAGAAAGGACCCTGCTCTGATTCTTGTCACTTAACTTCTTCCCTTATTGATTTCTACTCTTTTCAATCAAATTTTTTTTTCTATTCCAAAAGGAGGATGCTGTTATGAATTAGGCAATTCACTTCTCCAGTGTCTTCACTGTGAATTCCACAGCTAGACTTTAATCAGTCTACAGATGTTCCTAAGTTGTCAATTCATCCTTTTGAACCCATTGAATGTCAGCCTTCTTTTTTTTTATTTTCACTGGTTACAATGTGTGGAATCCCTCAACTACCACTCGATTTCAAAAACAAAAGTTGGAAGCTTGTGATTTTCTCTGTTATTTAGCTTCTTCAAAACACTGGCTGAGCACTAGAACCATTTTTCTGGCCTCCATAGCTAGAAAAGCTTTCTGAGTCTTCACGTGGAAAATAAGAGCAAATATAAAAAGAGGGCCTTAGTTTTACAAATAAAATTAAGGTCCACTGTTATGGCTGACTTGTGTTACCCTAAGATCCACAAGTTTAATTCCTAACCTTCAGTATCTCAGAATGTGATTGTATTTGGAAGTAGAGCCTTTAAAGAGGTAATTAAGGTTAAATGAGGTTATACTGATGGACTCTAACCCAGTTTGACTAGTGTCCTTCAGAAGAAGAGAGATAGACATAAGAAAAGTGTGTACATAGAGAAAAGGCATATGAGGACACAGCAAAAAGGAGGCAACTGACAAGCCAAGAAGAAAAGCTTAGGGCAAACCAAACTTGTCAACACCTTGATCTTAAATTTTCAGTCCCTAAAACTGTAAGAAAATAAATTCCTCTTGAAATTACCCTGTCTGTGGTATTTTGTTATAGCAGCCCTAACAAACTCATACATTCACATAAGGTCCCAAACATTATACAAAGACTCAGGAAAATAATTGTGAAAAGAATCTAAGTCTTCTGAGTCTTTTTTTAAACCAAACCATCAAATACTAATTGCATATCTGCTATGAGTCAGATACTGTCCCCAAAGTTATTTGTTTAATTTCATTCAGAATATCTGATATGTCACTTCAATTCCCACTATGTAGTTGTTCAATTGTGACTCAGAAAGGCTAAAATGCTGATCCACAGTCAGAACTACTAAGTGGTAATTCCAGGGATCAAACTAGAATTTTCCCAATTCAAGTCGAGCAATCTTTCTGCTAAAGCACACCTTTCAATTATATATCCATCCTTCACAAAGACAAATAGACTGGCTAAAGGGTGAATCTATAAAACACATAAGATTCTCTTGCTGTGATTTGCTTTCTGAGAGGACACTGAAATCAATACTGTGTAAATTATATGTCTGTTTATTTAGATTGCTAAAAAGACCTGGATTTTTACAAAGTACTGGCAGAGGGATTAATATGCATTATAACAGAATGTGTTAAGGATTCATGGCCATAGTAACAGAAAAATAAAAATAAACTTTAATAAAAACCCCATGAACCTAACAGTTCATAGAACATTCTTATTCATGTAAATTACATGGCTCTGGCATATATGAAAAATAAAAATATTGGACACATAATATGTGATCATTCCTTAAACAGATGTTTTGACTTGAGGGCTTAAATTTTATGTTATTCTTTCTTCTTGAGGTTGTTTTCCCTGTTAATAGGTTTGTTGTTTTGCCCTTTAATTATGTATTGTATTGTTAGTATACCATTAAAGAAATTTGTAAGATTCCTGTTTGCTTTGTTATGTTTCAGAAATAAACTCACCTTCCTTTGTTAAAAAAAAAAAAGACTATTATGGTGAGGAATATTCACTGTAATCAGGCTGAGTATACCCAAGGCATAATCACAGCATTCTTTTCTGATTTCACCGAACACCTCTACTTGGATTTCAAATTGCTTTACTTAATGTAGCCAAAGTTACTTAAATAATTCTAGTGAGATTAATAAGAAGCAATGACCTTCTGCTTTTGTGAAGAAAAAACTTGAAGTTATGCAGAAAGTTAAGCTTGCTGTCAAAATTCTAAAAAGAATAAAAGGAAACCTCAAATTTTATCATTTTCAAGAAGGAGGGAAGGAAGGAAAGAAGGAAGGAAGGAAGGATGGAGGAAGGGGGGAAGGAAACATCTCCTACTTTGTAAGGTATCCTCATGTATAACATTTTTATTTCACTTTAAACTAATGTCTCATTGTTCTTGTGCAATTATTCTCATTTCACAAATGAAGTGATCATGAAGTAAGTATGACTAGATCATGCCACATAGTTAATAGCATATTCAGAATAGAGAAATTTATTTTCTTGTGCTTTTCCCATTAAACTGTATTACTTCCAAGTCATGAAAAAAATGTAACTTTGCAAATTTCTTTCCATTTTTTAAAATTCATATTATTTTACAACCTTTATAATGTTTGCTGATAGCAAAGGCCTAATCTTAAAAAAGAATTTAAATTATGGTATCATTTTTCCAACTGTAGCTTCAAAATATTGACGAGAATACTGTATTTTATTTCTACATTTCTTATCTTTCCTATCAGTAATGGATCCACCTATGTTACATGGGTCCATTATTCTAGGTTCTAGGTTGAGAATACAATGATAGAGTGGGGGAGAGCAAGTATTAACCTAAATCATTTTATTTGCAGGGAGAGGGATTTGAGATTGAGATAGGAAACACAGTGTTCTGGGGTCTTTTCCTCTGTCAAGGAGATTCATGATTTGAAAACACATCAAATTTCATCAATGATTTCATTACTTATAGTCAATATTGGGGGAAAATATACAATTGGTATTAGTAAATAAATTGCTGATATTACCAACTATATATGCTTCTTTTCCATCTGTAGGCATGCTGTTGCTCTACCAAACAAATCATGTTAAAAAGGAACAAAAAATAATAATTCTTAATGTATGTTTCTAACTTAAGAACATATTTAACTAAAGCCATAATGGGGAGAAACCTATGGATAATAAATATGAATTATATACCTCTAAAGATATCACAGAAATTTGTTATTGTTTAGGTTTATTGACATAAATAGTTTTCTGATGTTTCACTGTTTTAAAGAATCCATATTCATAATTTCTATTTCTACTGCCTACAAAAATTAGTTCTTTAATGAAAAATTAAATAAAGCTCCCAATTTTATACACAAAGAAGGAAAAAACCTAGATATATATTTGATATTCAATATTTTCTTAATTTACAGTATTATGGATTATCATATAAACATTAAAAAAATCAAATTTCTGTATGTAGTGTTTTTAGTTTTTTACCTGATATACATATGTATATGAATGGCACTAATTAGCTGTGTATGTATATCAGGTAAAAAAATAAATAAGAACACCATATATATGTAGATAGAGAAGATAATATATAAATATATATACAAGGTATATATACCTTCTCCAAGGTGGGTGGATACGGAGAGAATATATGAGGAAAAATTAAATGAGTAACATAAAGGAGGGTATTTTGAATTACTTTAAAATTTCACCATAGAAAAACTTCAAATCTTGGGCTACTTGCAAGTGTTATATAATGTTCTAAGTTGTTAGAAATACATCTGAATTTATGAGGTTGTTTTGCTGTAGCTTGGCTTACAAGCAACATGGCAGATGAAAAGGCACTGAACTGAGAGTAAGAGGTCTTGAACTGGACTGGCCATTAGGCAAGGGATGTTGGGCATGACACGGAAAAGCTATACAGTTCAATTCTCTCATCCATAAAAAGAGATGACCTCTGCCCTGCCAGTCACACAACATGACTGGCAGATTCAAACGAAGTGGTCTGACTGAAGGGCTTTGAAAGTGTGAAATGCTACATAATGTGTGAGGTTATTTTGATTTGATGATGAGAAGGAAGAAGACAAGGGGGAGCACCAGGTTGATCATTGAAAGGATGTAATTTCTCTGCATTTTTCTGGGATAGAGAATGGGATTAAGGAAGAAAAAAATCCCCAAAACTAGTTATCCTGAAAAAATGTTTCTTAACATTAAATGATGAAATTTCATAGGTTTATTTCCAAAAGTAACTATTCCTAGACTTAAATCTACTCTTCCATTATCTTTTACTTATTACCAGTCTCAGTTTGCCTTTTGTTGTATGTTAGAGGGCATGTGAAAAAAAAATTCTAAGATCCTCTTAGTCATACATTTTTCTCCAAACTGCATTAGAATTTTTATAATTCTGCTACTTGAAATATTAGTTTGTATCTTTTAAAATTATGATAATGATTACTACATTTTCCTTACCAATCAAGAAAACAT
Source organism: Ailuropoda melanoleuca (assembly GCF_002007445.2). NCBI lineage: Eukaryota > Metazoa > Chordata > Mammalia > Carnivora > Ursidae > Ailuropoda > Ailuropoda melanoleuca. The sequence goes on from NC_048218.1 coordinate 87,493,339, forward strand.
TATTTTTGTTACCTTCTTATTGATTTTCCCCATTAAAAAAAAAAAGGCAATCTACTTCACGAGACATAATTTCTCAACCCCTTCTGAAATTGATTTATTTAATTATATAAACCTGAGATTTCAGTCAGGCATAGGACAAGTAACCAGAAATGAACAGGTGAAGGATGGTCTATTCCCAGGCATGCTAAAGGATTACATATACATGGACATGGATTATTTGTAGTCTTTTTTCCCCCTAGAAAGCAAATCTGAGAATTCAATAAGAATAGAAATAATTTCCATATTATTTTTTCTAATGGCACTAATTAGAAAGATTTACAGTTGCCAAAGAACAGGCTGAGTGTATGTCTCTTGTCTAGGCAGTTAATAGATCACCAGTTGTCTTTACAATTCTGTCTGGCAAAAATTGAGAAAGCCTTTTTATAGCACAAAAGCATCAGAGGTCACAGAGTTTCCCCTTCCCTGGCTCAAAAAGGCTTTTGATTTTCTTGAGAATCACCATGTCCTTTGGAGGAAAAAAAATTACCTATATGTACATTTTCATTCAGGTTTTAGACTTTTTTTCAAGTAGATAAGATAGCAAAGGTCCATTCTGACTCTGAGTTACCTTTCGAAAACTATATTAACTATTAAGTCTACCTGCTACATTTTTCATTGCAGATGCCTAGGAGTTTCGTTCAAAGTATTATTTCAGTGTCCTATGTCCCAGGTGACTGTGGCATTCACTGCAAACTTCCCCCAACTCCTACGACTGTATTAAGACAAGACTCTGGGCAGAGCACATATCCAGTTTAATGCCTGAGTGCACAGAAATGAAGGAAAAAGATAACTTGTGTGTATAGTTCTCAACTAGCCCCAGTGTGATAAGCAGTATTAGATTACCACTGAATACACAACACACACACACACACACGCACACACGCACACACAGGTGTGAAAAACTAAAAAAAGGAGAAAACATTAGCATAACTGATTTTATGGTTCATGGCTTCTTTCCATGCAGGTTCATCAGAATAAGTCTCTTTTTCCATGAAAGAATGGTTTCCTATATAGAAATGTCTATCCCATAGGAATATACCTCTATACTTTATTAAAGCAGTAATATTAAGTGAAAATGATTTTTAGCCAATATCTACCTTTCCTAGGCATTTCTAGAATGTTTAAAAGCTATTGTGTACCTCAAATGGGAGTAAATAATTACTTTACTTTGTTTTCTCTTTTAATTGAATAAGTTTTGCTCATGTTGTGATAACAGGTTTATTTGAAAGTGAAAGTAATTCATTATAGAACAGCTGCTTTTATAAATGAAAACTTCTACAACAGAACATTGTGAGATGTTTAAATATTAACTAGACATATTGTTCACTCTCAACACTAAATTTTATAAACTTAATACAAATTAAGTACATACATTATATTGCTGGGTCTTGCTTACCAGTGCTAAGAAATCCAAAATGTTCAATTCTAATTAAAAATGAAATTGAACTGCAATTCCCTGGAAACAAGGGCTGATCAGACTCAATAAGCTTTACTTAATTTATTTCAGAAACAAAATAATTGAATTGCTCATAGACAAAAAAAAAATGCTTACATTGTTAAAGAAATACATGCTTCCAAATCTTTTGCAATTCTATTTTCTAATATTCACAGTTGATTACATATCCCATATATATGTTTCAAGACACATAAGGGTTTAAGAATATGCCAGATATTTTTATTATTCACAACTTCTATATGTATGTTTACTAGGGCTGCACCACAAATTACATCCTTGAACTTTCCCTTTTTTAATTTTAAAAGATATAAAAAGACTATTATTCTTCATTGTAAATTTTTTACTTGAGTTAGTATTTAAAAAAGCAAAAACAAAAACAAAAAAAACCCCAAAACTCTCCCAAATGCTTGACTAACATCATTTAATTGTCACACCACCCTGGGAGATTTCTAAGATTGTTCTTATTATTTTTCTTATTTGTATTTGGTTTTTGTTTTTTCAACCTCAGAAAACTGGCTCAGTGAGGTGTTGGGACTTTTCCATGGTTATATTGCTTATAACAGTGAAGATGGAAACACTGGTTATAAACTAATAGGAAAAATGGAAAAATAAAATAAACATGAACGAAGAGTATACTGTTGGACAAAGAGTGGGTCAAATTAGCCCATGCTCCCCTCTCTTTGTATTTTCAATTGTTTTATATAAGGATTCAGTTTGAGATCACAATGGTCCTAACACGACTAAGCCCAGAAGGTTCAAAATGGAATGGCTCCCTCATCCTCAGAAAGGGTGTTCTTTGGATACAAGGTTGGATTAAGGAGCAATGATTCTAGAATAATCCTAGACAGTATCTCTACCCAGCTCTGGACTTTTCTAAGAACAGACAGTGCAACAATTGGAGTAGCCAAACAATGAAATAAGCACGAATACTTCTTCAGGAGATAGAATTTACACAGGAGAAATGTCCATTCGTCCGGGAATTCATGGAAGTCACCCAAGCACTGGGCAGAAGTTTCATCTAAATCTACTTCTCATAGTATTTTCCTTGTTCAGCTCAAATAAATAAGATGAGATAAATGAAATGATAAATGATAAGACTTTTAAACGGGCATATGTCAGACAATGTTATCATCATAATTAATCCTGCAGTTCACTTTTTATTAGATCTCAAAAATGTTTAGGAGAATAAAAAAAAAAGTGTGAGTGTAATAAAGTTGGATGAACACAACAATTCAGAAAATAGGGGAAAAAAGATAAATAATAAACATTATATACAATGAAACAAAAATAAATAAAGCATATAAATTTTTACACCAAAAAAAAAAAAACAAACCAGATGAATCATCCCATTAAAATCAGAGATGTTTGAAAAAGAACAAAACCTTAGCAATATGTTGTTTACAAGGAAACTTTTTTTTTTTTAAAGATTTTATTTATTTATTCGACAGAGATAGAGGCAGCCAGCGAGAGAGGGAACACAAGCAGGGGGAGTGGGAGAGGAAGAAGCAGGCTCATAGCAGAAGAGCCTGATGCGGGGCTCGATCCCATAACGCCGGGATCACGCCCTGAGCCGAAGGCAGACGCTTAACTGCTGTGCCACCCAGGCACCCCAACAAGAAAGCTTTTTGAAACAAAATAATAAAGATTGAAGGAAATGATAAGCAAATAGGCACTTGGCAAATAAAAAAATCTAGAAGAGGCAAATTCATATAAAATATCTGAAATTAAAAGCAATAAAGATTAAAAATATACCCCATGGAATGCCAAAATAAAATCAGCAAAATAGATAAAGGATATTCCACAAACCTGAGTGTACTAAATAGCATAATGGCAAACTAAAACTGTATTGAGAATACAAGATGAAATTCTAAAAATAGACTTACAAGGGGGATATACTTCTTTTAGAATTGGACAAATTCTAAAGCCAAAAATGTAAAGATATATAGGAATCAAATAACTAAATAATGAATTTTATGAACTTAACATTTTTTCACAGAGCTCACGCACCCACAAATAATCATTTTACATGAACTTTGTCACAAACAAAATCTTTTAAAAACTCTAAAAGCTATATTTGTATTGGCGATATTAGTTACCACAATCTAACCAATTAGAATGAATAAAACCATGAACAGAATTAATTTATTCCTTAATAACTAGAGATCACAGAACAAATGAAAAGCATCTGGAACACAATGAAAAGTAGAATACATAACAATTAAACTTTTGTGGTACAGTGAAACTTCTATTCAGATAAAACCTTATAGTTTCTATAGTTCACATATAGCTTACATAGGAACTTGGTTTGCTTTTTAATAAATTAGAAAAAGAAACAAAATTTGTTAGAAAGAGGGGATTATTTCATTTAGAAGTAGAAAATAATGAAATACAAAACAACAGAAAATCATATACTGTTTTTTTTTTTTAATTTTTTTGAGGTGGGGGAAGGGGCAGAGGGAGAGGAAAGGGAGAATCTTAAGCTGACTCCACACTCAACGATAGGAGGCTTGATCTCACAAGCCTGAGATGGTGACCTGAGCCAAAATCAAGAGTTGGAGGCTTAACTGACTGAGCCACCCAGGCGCCCCTAATGTTCGGATCTGAAGAAGTATTTGCACATTGAAATATCTGCAAATATTAAGTATGGAACAAATTCATCACAACTGACAGCAAGTTGAAAACTGTGGCATCTGGATAAATTAAATATTTCGTAAGCAGCCTGACCATGTCCCTACACTCAAATCAGACAAAGTATCCAGCAGCGGAGCATCTGGTCCTGCAGATGCTCGGCACACCCTGTGAGTAGCAATGAACACCCGCTTCCCTTGGAAACTAAAGAGGAGGCTGCCAAGGGGAAGGGCCTTTAATAAAGCCAACAATGGGCAGAAACAATGCCAAATTAATATGGAAATTAGTACAGGCATGTGCCATTTTGTCTCAATTACAAAAGTCAAATCTGCAAAGAGGGGAGTCATACCAGACTTTAATAGAGGGTGGTGATTTTTAGATATTTAAGTCATAAACATTAGGGCATACTTGCACATGTTTGTAACCTCTCTGGATAGGAGATAATGGACAATAAAGGAGGGTTGGTTTCTTCTATCTCTGCACCGTTGAAGAAAAGGAGATTACTCACTAACAAGTTCATTTCTGCAAATCAAAAAGCTCATGACTCCTGATTTTGTGACTGACACTGATGTGAAAGGAAGCAGACAGGCGCTGATAACTCACAGGGGAGCAGCCTGTTTCTCTTTCCCCTTCTCCCCCAGCCTGGACAGACAGTGATATTTTTTTCCTTAGTGAACTCATAGTGAATACTCATTCTTTAAAGTATTAAAGGTAAAATAAAATAAGAAAATTGTCATATAAATTTGTTTGCATAGGTCTATCTCTGATCTTTCTCTTATCTTACTGTAGACAAATAATTCCTATTCAGGGAAGCTAGCCACCAAGACTGCCTTTGGGTTACTAACATACAGTTTTACAAATATTTCAGGAACAGAATGAAAAGCCCCATACTAACCCCACTGCTGTCCATTGCTGTCCTACTGGCTTCATAACTAACATCTTGAATGGGGTACAGTGAATCAATGCAATAGATAAATCATAAAATCAAATTATTGAGAAACCACACCATTTCAGAACTGTGACATTTTTCACAGAAACGTTTTTCAGGTCATATCAGTGAAAAATATCTATTGGAATCACTGTTATTATCTAGCTTCTTTGGTAGCATGAGCTCTAAAGAAAACATAAAAATGGGAATGGAGGCCAAATCATTGCACTAGGAACATTGTGTGGGGCAGTTTAAGAAAAAACATTATGATCCAATTTCTATATAAAATCTTAAAAGGAAAGTGATAATATATGACATGAGATTATCTGATAAGGAGACTTAGGTCAGGTCTTGGTATACATTTTAGGGGTTAGAAACCAGAAAAACCCGGTTAGGATCTGCTATATGGGAAATGGTTTTCTTTATGGTACTTTCCTTGTTCATACTATGCAAATATCCAAAGCTTCTTAAAGTAAGAAGCTAGTTCAAGCAGCCTTAAAAATTACATGATTGTTTTACAACCTATTTATTGGTCACTAGGCTTTATCTTAAAAACTAAGAACTACCATTTATTATTTGTCCATATCTTGGCTTATGCTTCACAGCTGGATCTACACAATGCAGAAAGATGGGTGTTTATTACACACACACACACACACACACACTTTTATATGTACACACATGTCTATGTGTGTGCAGAGATTGAGAGAGAGATTGATTGATTGATTCATTCATTCATTAACATTTGTGGGTAAAATTTAAGTACCAGACCTACTGTCCTAGTATTTACAAAATCCCTGTGCTACAAGCCATTTTCTTTCTTTCTTTTTTTTTTTTTTAATATTTTATTTATTTGACAGAGAGAGACACAGTGAGAGAGGGAACACAAGTAGGGGGAGTGGGAGAGGAAGCAGCAGGCTTCCCGTTGGGCAGGGAGACCAATGTGGGGCTGGATCCCAGGACCATGGGATCATGAGCTGAGCCAAAGGCAGACGCTTAATGACTGAGCCACCCAGGCACACCTACATGCCCTTTTCTAACATAGTATGTTAGAAAATTTCATGTTAAAGTACAGGAAGTTTTAGTAATACAACATATCAAATACATTAAAAAATAAATCTTTATCTTTCTTCCATGTATGTTCCATTAAGTTAGCCTATATATGGGGATAAATTTACATATTATTTGCATTTCCTTAAAGGAAGTATATATTAAATATTACATACTTCAAATAGTAAGAAAAGTTTACTGAAAAAGTTTACTACTCTGAAGAGTGGCTACTGAATCATAATTACTATTCTACAATCTCTTAAGCCCCAGCTAGGCTATTATTAATTAAGGCAGACAAATTAAAATAGTCTAAAATTTAATCTGCTGAAAAACATAGGTCAGTAAAACAAATGTTTGCCTTTGATTCATTCTTACCCATTATTCACTTAAAAAATCATTAATTTACTTCTTTCTCTTTTAAGTATTACTTAATTCCTATGATATCATATGGTCCAAACTATACTTCCTTGAATATTATAGTAGTTAATAACTTAAGCTTAGCAGGAGGGAGGAAAAAATAAACTTAAAGGGGAATTATAAATTGAATAGCTTAGAGTGCTTAAATAATTACCCACATTAAAAAATAAAAAAATAAAAATATTTCTTGCTTCTCTTAAGGTTGATTACTGCTTACTGCATCCTTGTGATCAAATTCATTCTATACTTTATCTTCTTAAAGTAAATTGAACTATCCCTCATGCCTCTGGCTTACACCTGGTGAGTCACAACAGTAGGTTTAATCAATTTGCAGTGTCCCTCACTGGAAGGGCAACGGGATTCACCATATCTGCACATCTTTCTTATATTTTGTCTCAATTCAGATTCAAAGCAAAGAGCCTCAGATCTTCAGACTGTGAAAGTGTCAACATTATTGAGTAATCCACAATAAATATCCATTGCGACTGGCATCATAATTTATAGCTAGATGCCATTCTTCACTTAACAAAAAGGGAGGATTATTTTGGTCCAGTAGAACTTCATCATTCACATTCTTCCTGGTATATACATCAGTAGTTATCAATTCTGCCAAAATTCTGTATTTCAGTAATTATTTTTTTTCCTTTTTTTCTCTTCCTCACCCATCCTCATTATATCAATAGACTAGATCACAGCTAATTAAATGTGCTTCAGTATGAGTTTTCATATTCAGTGAATCAGAAATATGTAATAGAGAACTTGGAATGAACAGTGAGTTAAGAATGCAAAGGAGAAAGACAGCTGCATGCATTTTTATGGTATCTAAGCTGTTCCACAGACTTCGTTGTCATTACTTTGAGAGGATAGACTTAAGATTTAACCCCAACAAATAAATATATAATAACACAATTTTACTTGCACTTAAAAATGTTCCAAAATATAGCCCCAAAGGTAATTTAAGGGAAACACAAAGATTTAACAAAAGGATAAGAATAAGCAGTAATTTGCACCTCATTAAGATATAAGGTATTCCACAAAAGTGCACTTTCCATATAAATGAAAGTTGATCTTTTAAGTCCTAAAACTGTTACCCAGTTAAATTCAAATGATTCAGCTTTATCCTGATTTGAATAAACCCAGTATAAAAATAGAAATGCATAACACGTAACAGAGAACAGGCTCAACCTTATTGAAGACCAGGCCTTTGGAGAGGAAACAGAAAAGTTGGGCTGAGAACCAGGGTGTCCAGCAGAATGGAGCAGGGCGGGGGAGGGCGTAGTGGCGGGGAGCAGGCAGAGAGTTGTGAAAATTCTACAGCTTTTAAAACTTAAAAGTGGACAGTACAAATCCCATAAATAGGAAGCTCACAAAGAACACGAAGAATTTCTTTTGTATCTACTCCTTTTGTGAGATACTTGCTTTAACGATCAAAGAAAATTATGCATTATTAGAAGTCTGTTGACTGAGTTTTATCAGGTTCAGGAGGAACTATCTGCATTCTCCACAAAGTCATAACTAAGATGCAACAGAGTTCGGAAGCAGTAAAATTAATGAAAGTATCCACTTAGGAATATCGTGTCTGAGAATTAATACTAACAAGACAACAAAACAAGCTTCCAAGTCCATCTAGCCCATTGCTCATTGAGGTCACCCAATGGAGGTGTTTTACCATGTAGGGGAGGAAGAACTTCCTAACCCCTTCAAGATCCTTCTAGCTGGACTAAGAATCAAACTGACATGAGACAGAGTAACAGAAGAGAATCAAATTTAATTTTGTATGTACCAGGATTCCATACAGACATGGAAATTCCAAGGACAGGCAGAATGAGGTATGTATGTCCTTCTGAACTCAGGTGATTTGGGCAGGGATCTGTGACTTCAAAAGGAAGAAATACAATTCACAAGAAGATATAAAAGAGTAAATGTTTGGTAAACAAGTGTTTGCTGATCCTTCAGAAATAATGGGACATACAGGAGTTTGATCAAAAAGGCCTTCCTGGTTCCTCCCTGTCTACCATACCTAATGCACAGAAGAATGTAGTCATCTGTGATGATAGCTCTACTCCTGGAGCAGGTCCTCTAGCTAAATTCTTGTCAAGCAGTTGTGGGGGAGGTAAAAAGCTTTTCCTGAATCTGCTGGGTTTTGATTGCTTTTTAACTCAAAATAATCTTCACGCTAATGTGGTCCATCTTGTCTTCTACAACCACAAGTTAATTTTGAATGGGCAACAGTTACATTAAAAATCTGTATAAAGCCCAACAAGAGAATGTGGAAAATTCAGTGGATGGATATGAGTATTTTACTGCTTTCTCCCCTCATCTCTTATGTGTAAAAGTTACGAAATGGAAATGCATTATTCTTTAATTCAGTTATCATTCAGCATTTACTTATTCGGGGGGTGCTATATACCAAGCATTGTTGTAGGGTCTGGGACACAAGAATTACCAAAAATTATGTGCAATTATTTCCAGCCACTTTTTCAAAGGGAGACAATGTGTTCATAGGCATTAAATTTTCAGAATCCATCATATGTGACTATGCTAGACTTTTACATAAAGTAAATTAAAATAATATTTTCAGGTACAATGGAAAAATGTGTACATTAGTTTGCTGCAAGATAAATTACCCAACATGCACTGTTATAAGTATGTGCCACTGACAGAAATGCAACAAAATCAAATCCACAAGTGGATATAGTAACAACAAGTACCAGGCAAATTCAATGTGAATTACCCACGGTTAGTGAGTAATACCACAATAGTTATATCTAAAATGCAACAAAAATGACTAAACATTGGGGAAAATGTGATAAAGGCATACTCTCCAAATTAGACAAATAGAAAAAAGCAATTTTGCCAGATAAATCACTTTTGCTTAGTATCCAATTGCTCATTCATAAATGCTTCTCTATAAAGTGGTTCATAAACAACATGAGGAAGTTTTTAGCAGTCCATGGTGAAAATTGCAGCTTAAAATATATTCTTGGAAACAAAACTATATTTTATTTTGGAATTTTATTCTGGTGATTGCAGTTGATAATTTGTTTTGATACACTAACATGGTTAAATAAAAAGGAGTACTACGTTGAACACTTATTTTCTGTAGGCTTTTTGCTGAAGCATTGCTTTGGAACAGAAGTCAGCAAACGTTTTCTGTAAGGGCTAAATAGTGAATATTTTAGTCTTTGCATGTCATATGGTTATTGTAACTGCTTTGCTCTGCTGCAGTAGCACAAAAGGAGCCATAGACAATACCTATGGGCCAGTGATTGTATTCCAATAAAACTTTATTTGCAAACACAGGATGTGAGATGGATTTGGCCCATGGCCAAAGTTTGCCACTCTTGCTCCAGAGCCCTTCTGTAGCCTTTTATGTAAGCCTGGCTGAGGGTAACTCAAGGCCATTCTAAGTCATCTGTTTCTGTTCCTCCCGTGGACATCAGACAACCTATCAGTCATAAAAGGTAGCAGCTTCCTCCCTGAAGCGTAGAGGATGAAGTCACTCCATTTCTCTTGGTAAAACTCTGAGAGGCAGCCCAATGTACATCCTCACTCAAATTTCTAATAAAATGCATTGCATTATTTTTATTATTTAGCATTTATACTGTGAGCACATTCAAAATATATTCTGGAAACTTACAGAAGAAATTCTAATGGGACATGAAGAATACATACAATTTCCAAGAGAAAGATAGAAATATTAGTTTTCTTGATCATTAAATCTGAGCTTCCTATTGGCCAGGGTAAAAGAAAAAAAAAAAAAAAACCACGGGGCTATATTAGTGACTTTTAAACAGCAGGTATGTATGCATACCCTGTATTATAGCTCAATAAAATTGTTTGCTAAAAAGAAAAAAAGGGGGGGAGGGTATATCAGAATTACTTGGAAAACTGTTTAAATGCATACATGCCTAAAATTTGGTTTAGCAAATCTGTGGTGAGACTGAGCTGTTTTGAGTCTTGAGATAAAATGCCTTCATGATGTGTATAGTTGAAAGCAGAATTTCTTATAGGAAGATATTTTTGGCATTTCGGCAAGACAGTTCTTCCTCTTGTGGGATTGTTCCACCCTGTGCAGACTGCAGAATCTCTGTCCCTGGCCATTTACAACCTGTAGTGCCTCTTAGCCATTATGACAACCAAAAACGCTCTACATATTTCCAAACAGATGCTGGTTGTGGGCCATTGATCTAATGAATACAAAGAGAAGTTAGTTATGGACTGTGTCCTCAGAGGGTATGGCAAATTTAATATTATAGTCAGGGAAATGATACAGATATGAACAGAGTTTTTATGAGAAACTAGAGAAGGGATCCCTAATCAGGCATTTAGGTTAAGGAAAGCTTCCTATGACAGCGGGGACTACACCAAGTCTGAAAGCTTTTGGTCCACGGGAAAGTGCTTTACAAACAGGGACGCAACAGTAGTAAAGACACAAAAGTGAGGCCAGCATGGCTTTGCATGAGGATTATGATCAGTTAATTTTGATTGATGAAAAAATATAAGGCAGGAAATGATGAGTGTTAAGGCTGGAAAAGTCAAAAGGATTAGTTATGGAAGTCTTTGTATGACTGCTTTAGGACTTCAGATATTTGTCCTGAAGATGTTTGAGAATAATGAAAGAGGATGTGAGCGTGGGTGTAGGAAACTGACAAGACTTAAGCAGGGAAGCATCATTGTCAGACTGTGGCTGGAGAATGCTCTGGCAGGAGCATAGAGATGATGTGTGAATGAAAGAGGCCCGGAGGCAGGGAAAGTAGCACCTGTGGAGCAGAAGCACAGCTGGGGAAGACAGGAAGTATTAAAGTCATGGTTTAAAGTTGTAAGCCTTGATAGCTTTTTTTTACTAGGGCATGAAGGAAATGTGAAGGATCAAGGTGACTTACTGATTTCTAACTTGTGCAAGAAGGTACATTGCTGTAGTCCACATGGGTGAAAAAAATACATAATTGGCAAGGGTAGAGGGAAGAAATGGGTTCAGGCTTGCCCATGCTGAGTTAAGGTGAAGCAGCTAACAGAGCATCTAAAAGAGCTGTCCATCACTCAGTGGGTTGGACTGTGATGGATAACCCCACTTTGCAGACATTATGATAAAGACAACACCAGTCTACTGTTTGATGAAGCATTTGAAACTCTTCATAAACAGGCAGAGAATGCAGATGATCAGCTAATTTATTTTCATACGGTATTATCAGTGACAAGACAGTCTATGCATGTTTCTTTGTCCCTGAATTTTTAGAAATATATAATGATGTCAATATTTACTGAACACTTATTCTATGCCAGGTATTCTTCAGCATGACAATATATATTGACTCATGTAATCCTTCACAGCAAACCCATGAGGCAGGTTCTTTTGTTATCTATCTTCATTTTAAAGATGGGTGGACTGAAGAGAGGTTAAGTAATTTCTAACTTCTACTCAGTCACACAGCTATTAACAGGAAACTGTGTTTACTCAGATAGACTGCAGAGGGTTTACCAACCCTACGGTAAGTCCCATGCATGGCAGACCCTCCACTGCTTCTAACATTTATGTCTCCCCAAATCATTTTTCTCTGCCAGCTGAAGAACAAACAACATTAAATGTGTCTAATGGTCTTGAAACAGCTGTCTTTGCCCTTATTTCTTTAGGCATGGCCATGAAAATTTTCTCCATAAAGCTCTCTTCATATATTGCCTTTATTTCTAGTTTCAGAAAAGGGAAGCTTTTTTTTTTTTCTCTTAAACCACAATTATTGGCTATCAGCAGGCTTGAGGTGAGTTTGAATCCTGACTCTGTAACCTGCAAGCTATATGATCTTGGACACATTGACACAAGTCCCCAAAGCCACAGATCATACCTATAGATGACTTAATAAGAAAACAAATCACCATATTTTTCTTTTGGCTGGGCTGTCTTGATGCCCTTAGCAACTTCTACTCTACTGGCTATGTTCTAGGTCTTTAGGGAATTTCTCCAGGATCCTGCTCCCAAGTACTCTATCAAATTCCCTGGCTAACATTCATTTCCCTGGATTCTTTTCCTCTTCCTTAGTGTCCGCTGCTAGTGAATGTGGACTAAGATGTTGGAAATGCTTTGCCCATTCTTTATGATGCCTTTGGTTTCATGACCTGAAGACCAAAGGCCAATCAAGTCTAGTTCTCTGAACTGCTTGGGCTATCAGACCTGAGGCCATGTGTTGGGTTGTTCAAGAAAATGTTCTCTCCTGGAAAATTTATATATATTCGAGAAAAAAAAAAAGCTCGCTAATTTTTTTTCTGTATTAGTAGTGATAATGCATGTGACATGCAGCAGGCTAAGTACTTTAAATATATTATTTAAAACTCAAAATAAATTTGTGGCAATATATATTATGTACTCCATTCAGAAGACATATCTGAAGTTCAGGCTGTAGCTTGGTAGCTGTGGCTCTCTGATGTCTACTGTGAAGCTTTTCCCCTGCAATGTCCACCTACTTGTAGAAACAAGACCGGCTCCAAGAGAACTGATCACAAGGTTAAAGTCTGGAAAGGATTATATCTTCCTCTATTGGACTGCACACAGCCACAATTAGATTAAATTCTTTCACAGCAGTAACCAAGTTCTCTCCATTTTTATATCCCTGGATTCTTGCACACAGCCTACCACATTGCTGATCAATGAACTTTTGCTGAATGGATGACTGAATTCTCAGAGTGGCTCCAGAATGAATCTCGTACTCAGAATCCCCTTGGGTGTCAAAAAAGATTATTTAAATCCCAACTCACAATCAGATGACTGACCATGCATTTGCAGAGGTTCAATTTATTGTGTGCCATTGACAAATAATGACAATAATCCACAGACCAAACCGAAGAGTTAAGCATTTTGTAGCTAGAATTTACCAAGATAAAAAATGGCAGGCCACAAAATCACTCCACACACACATACCAAGTTTCCATCATTCAAAGTACAGGTATATTTTAAAGCTGCCACAAAGATAAATACTAGCTTATATTCCCATGACCTAAAACTATAAATCAGGGTAGTCCTCAAAGACTTTAGGCAGAAAGACGAGGGCAGAATTCTTCATACTGCCTAACAGTCATTTGCCGGGCTTTGCTTTTCATTTTTGTTCATTTTCATTTAAACTGATGTGGGAATTTGTGCCAGGTGGCAAACTCCATATATATATAGCCAGTAGGCCAAAGTCTGGTGCTTTTATTCAAGTGATGAAGACATCAAAGGAAGGATATCTGATGAGGAAGAAAGCACTAGAATATTTCAATATATGTGAATGAAGTCAGTGCAAGTTCTATTCTTCGAATGGCATGCTCTGAATAATTTTGTAAAACTATCTGCAAGGCTACTATATACTGTATATTGCAGATTAATAAGAGATTAAAAAGAATTTAGAAATTGTATTTGCCTTGTGTATATGAATAAATGAGCCTTTATTAGTATATGTTCTTAAAACTTATATAAATAACAATTATCCTCAGTCTTTTAATCACTAATACACATTTAGTACACTGGGTAATTGCAGCTTTAGAACTCTGGTAGATGTTTTAAATGTAATTGTTTTCAAAAGTCTTAATTCATGGATTCCCTTTCCTATCTTCATTATGCCATTGCATAAATGTCATTGCACTAATGGATATCCTACCCCCATAAAATTCTGTGAATACTCAGGACTCTTCATTCTATGAGATGAAGTCCCTGTGTGTCACACTTTTTGTGTGTCCCAAAAACTCTAAAATTATCAGCATATTTCTCTAGTATTTCATACATATTATTTTGCAAAACATTTAAACTTTGTTCTGTCTTTATTCCCAGCTTGAATTACATATTCAACTCCAGGCATGGGTAGGTATATATGAGTTGGAATTAATTAACCAGTTAATATTTTACATTCACTTAAAAATTAGACTTCTGATGTTTAATTACTCAGTAAAGCTTATCTTTGTGTAAATAAGTATTGCAAGATGAACTTATTTATCATTCTTACTAGAAAAATATATGCAAGTAAGTAATATAACATAGTGAATGGAGGAAAAAAACCTCTAATTTAGATCAAATCAACTGTCACCAGAATATGCTTGTCTTTGGAAGTAATTACAAGCATTCAGTGAACACTTGAACGGTTAGGGGGCTATCTACCTTAGGATTCAGAACAAATCAGCAGTTTTGTTTGGCTCTGAAATGAACTCACATAAAATTATTTTCTACTCAATTATTGGTCAATAGACATTCATGTTAAAAGAAACAAACAGACACACCTGCAGCTTACTTTCAGCCTAAAGAAAACCAGCAGAGGAGAAATGCCAAAATAGTTCATTATAATGTTTATATATAGGTGTATATATATATATATATACACCTATATATAATAGCATTATTGGCCCAAAGAAATTTATATTGTTACTTTTCCCAATAAAGTTATTGCTTTGAGGAAAGTCATAGTGGTAGAGGGAAAAAAAAACAAAACAAAACAAAACATGATCTCTCTTTCTCCATTGAAATTGAAGATGTATATTTAACTGTCCTATCACTAAGAAGACAAGAAGATACAGAGATCTTGGAAGAGCCTATGTAATTGAACTCCCTATTCAGTTGTTACAATAAGGTTTACAAACTTTCATTTTTATATTTTATTTTTTTATTTTAAAGATTTTATTTATTTATTTGAAAGAGAGAGAGAGAGCACAAGCAGGGTGAGAGGCAGAGGGAAGGAGAGAACAGGCTCTCCTCTGTGCAGGGAGCCCAATACGGGGCTTGATTCCAGGACCCTGGGATCATGACCTGAGCTGAAGGCAGGCGCTTAACCAACCGAGCCACCCAGGTGCTCCATTGTTTTATATTTTAAATAAACTTTATAGAGATGTAGTTTCCATAATATAAAATGTATTAGTTTTTAAGTGTATATTTCAACAGTTTTGAAGTATATATATGCCCGTTTATCCACCACCACTAACAAAGTACAGAATATTTCCATCATCCCCAAAAGTTTCCTTCTGTCCCTCTGCTGTCAAATCAACAATCACTAATCTACCTTCTGTCTCCATTGATTAGAATCACTTTTTTCTAAAATTTGATATAAATGGAATCACATAATGTATACTTTTTCAGATCTGTTTAGTTTAATATTTTTTAGATTCATTGTTTTCTTGCCTATATCAATAGTTTTTCTCCTTTTTATTGGAGAGTAATATTTCATTTTTTTCCTAGACTCTATCCACTGACCTTTGCATTTAACCTTATTCTAGTACCACACTGTCTGGATTGCCACAGTTTGTAGAAATCTTGAGATAAAGTGCTACAAATACTTCAAACTTCCGTTTATTTTAATGTAACATATTTATTTGAAACTTCATAGACTATCAGCTTATTTCTGTGAAATTTTTAGATTTTAAGGAATAAGCTGATAGTCTATGAAGTTTCAAATAAATACATGTTACACTAAAAACTAATGGCAATCTGTAACTTTAAAATAATAATTGACATTTATGAAAAGATGTCAAAAGATATTTATTTTCTTGCTGATCATGACACAGCAAAAGACATTACAAATACAATATTTAATATTAGAGATGAGCTCGAAAAATCCTACATTAGACCCTACATAGACCCTATAAAAATTATCTAAGACACAATTCAGAGGAAATAACAAGTATACTAACTTCAAACGTATCAATTTTTACTAGGTTTTCCACACTGTCCTTATTTTGTCATGCTTGCTTTCAAGAGACCTATAAATCAGCAGTTTTCTCTCTTCTGACCTCCTAAGTAGTCAGTTTTATCAAAATGAAAAACTAGAAAAAGCTTCTTGGAAGATATCCAGCATTCAAATGCTTGATGAAAAAGAGTCAGTAATGGATTTAGTGTGGCAAAAATACAGTTCAGCATCCCACAATAATACAATTATGCTACCAGAATATACCTAGGTTCTACTCAAGAGTAATACGAAAAATATTTAACTACCATGCACCAAGGAAACTGACCAACTGGAATAGATTCTAAACAACTGGCTCTGGTATACTAGAGTGTGTGTTGACTGAGTAACCATCTGGATATCAAAGTATAGAAACATTCTTGGTGGAGAAGCTGCAAGGAAAACAAAGGATGGATGGATGGACGAATGGATAAATTGAAGAATTATGCTGCTTTTACACACATATTTAATTTGAGATGTTATAATGGTTAATACTGTGTGTTGACTAGGTCATGGAGTGCCTCATTATTTAGTCAAACATTATCCTGTGTGTTTGTGTGAGGGTGATTTGGGGTGAGACAAACATTTAAATTGGCAGAATGAAAATCAAATCGCCTTCCCTATTGTGGGTGGGTCTCATCCAACAGTTGAAGGCCTGAATAAAACAAAAAGACTGAACCTCCTCTGAATAAGAGAGAACTGCTCCTATCTGACATCCTTTCTACTAGGGCTTTTGCCTGCCTTTGAACTCTAACTGAAACATTGACATTTCTTGGGTCTCAAACCTGCCAGCTTTGGGACTAAAACTGTACCGTCAGCTCTCCTGGGTCTCCAGCTTGCCAAATCACCTTGTGTATTTTGGGACATTAGGACTTTTCAATCACCATAATAAATCCTTTATAGATATGTATATATGTAAATAT
The DNA here is from genome assembly GCF_002007445.2 of Ailuropoda melanoleuca. Classification (NCBI taxonomy): domain Eukaryota; kingdom Metazoa; phylum Chordata; class Mammalia; order Carnivora; family Ursidae; genus Ailuropoda; species Ailuropoda melanoleuca. The sequence continues at coordinate 87,510,454 of NC_048218.1, forward strand.
ATGTGTATATATATATTCCTATATACATAATATTTCTATATACTTTTTTTTAGTTTTTTAAAGATTTTATTTATTTTTTTGAGAGAGAGAGCATGAGAGAGAGAGAGATATCACGAGCAGGGGGGAGGGGTAGAGAGAGAAGAAGACTCCCCACTGAGCGGGGAACGCCAGATGGGACTTGATCCCACGACTCTGGCAGGATCATGACTTGAGCTGGGGGCAGACACTTGACCAACTGAACCACCCAGGCGACCTCTATATATTATTTTCTATATATTTCTATATATTCCCATATTTCTAGATATAAAATATATCTAAAATATATTTTTCTATATTATATATAGAAATATACACATATATTTCTATATATAATAAATCCTTTATATATGTGTGTATGCACATATACATATATATCCTATTGGTTCTATTTTTCTGGAGAACACTAATATAGGTATAGAGATTCCTGGTGAGAGAAAGTACAGAATTTAGGCAGATACATAATTCCTACAGCTGCTATGGAGATCTTGGATTGATTATAACTATTGATTAAACTCTAGAAATCTCACCCATTTCTTTTCCTAAAATTTATGTAAGTCTGTGAGTGGGTTATGTCCCAATCCTTGTGAGTTAAACATTAAAAATGTTTAACTCTGTCTGGTACATCATGAGATGCTTATATGATAACATAAACATGGATGTTAATATTGAAAGAAACAAATCACTGGACTTTATAACAAAATCAGTAAGTGGAAAATATTAGGGACATGGACCAATTTTGTCTCTTTTTTGTATTCATTTGCCATGACAAAGATAGATTTATTCAAACCACATTTACTGAGACTATGCTCTGTCCTAGGCACAATGCTAGTCATTGCAGATTCAAAGACAAATGTATCCACTCCATTTCTCAGGGATCTTTTACTTCCTCCCTCTCTATCCCACAAGATGGAGATAAACTATGAACTGCCAGATGTGGTAGGTCTTTATGAAGTATGAGACTTTAGCTCCATCTGCAACAATGCAGTTACTTGGCAATGCATGGCATTGTGGGTAAGAGCACATGGTTTGGAGCCAAAAGGCATGGGCTGGAATTCAAATTCTCAGAGTCACCAGCTGTATAACTTCCACAAATTATGTGACCTCTCTTTGTCTCAGTTCCCTCAACTATAAAGTGGTGATAATTGTACTTTCCTTATTATGTTATTGTGAGAGTTACTGAGTTAACACGTGTAAAAGCATTCATAAGAGTGCCTCATGTATAATAAGCACTTAAAAATGCAGTTTTTACAGTCTGAGGCAACTAAATGTTTTCTCTTGCTGAGTATACAGGTGACACTGATGTAATTTTTTTCACTACTCTGGATACTTGAAATATGTACTCATCAATTTTTTTTTAAGAAAAAAGGAGACAAAATTAAGTACTATTTACAATAACAATCAACTCATAAAGTATCTTTGAATTAATTTACAAAGTAACTCAGAACACTTTTATGGGGAAATAATTAACATTCTATTAAAGACATGATAAAAGACCTGAATAAATGAAGAAATATATGCATCATGCATGGAACAAGACAACATTGTTAATATGGCAATTTTCCATGTAATGAGTTTTAAATTAAAATTAATTATAAAATATTTGTAAAAATATAACTAAAACAATTTGGAAAAATAATAAGAATGGCATTGCCAAATATAAATACGTATTACAAAGACATAAAAATAAAAGGTGTGGTATTGCTACAGAAACAAACAATGCAATAAGATAGAAAATCCAGTAGATCTGTAAACATTAAAGAGATAGCCCCACAAGCACTTGGGGAAAGAATGAATTTAGTACCTAGCACTGGAAAACCTGGCTCACTATTTTGATTGTTGGACACGTAAGAGTCTTCAAAGGTCTAGTTCTGCTGAGTCTCTGTTATAAAACTCTTTCTTACTGCCTGGATGGACATCATATCCTTCAAGAAGTACCTATTCTAGCAGTGCTTTAACTCTGTTCTCATTCTCAAAGGACTGTTTCTGAGAAATTACATTGACACCAACTGCTTCAACCCAGTTTGATATCCATGTATAGTAACTGCATAAATAAGAATACTCTAAGACCTAACAATTCCACTCTTTCCTTTATAGCCACCAGAAGTTGGTACGTAAGTTCACCAAAAGACATGTACAAGAATGCTCACAACAGCACCATTCATAATAGTTCCAAAATAGAAAGAACCCAAATAGCAACAACTACGGCATGTATCAACAGATTGTGGTATGTACATATTCATATAATAAAAGGCTGTAAACCAATAAGAATGAGCAAAACTACAATGACAGACAAGAGCAATATGAATAAATCTCTCTCTCAAATATAATATTGAGCAAAAGAAGGCAAGCACTAAGTAGGTATACTATTGATCCTACTAAATGTAGTTCAAAACAGATAGACTATTCCAACAGAAGTCAGAAAAGCTGTTTTTCTTAGGGCTCAGTGATTGGGAGAAGCTATAAGGATGACTTCTGGGTACTAGCAACACAGGTATATGGAAGTCATTTAGTAGTATGCTTAAAATTTGTGTGTTTTTCTGTGTGTGTGTGTGTGTGTGTGTGCGTGTGGTACTTCAATAAAAATTTTATTAAACAGAAAGTTTAACCACATAAGAATGAAAAACTAGAAAGTATTTTTTTTGAATGGTAGTGACTTGTTAAATGTTTTATAATCATTTAATTAAATAGGCTTTAGGTCCATTCAAATTAGAAAGAAAGAAGTAAGATTGTCTCTGTTTGTGGATGGCATGATATTACATATAGAAAAGACTCCACCAAAAAATTGTTAGAACTGATAAGCTAATTAAATAAAGTTGCGGGATGCTAAATCAATATACAAAAACCAGTTGTGTTTCTAAATATTAACAATGAATTCTTTGAAAAAAATAAAGAAAACAACATCATTTATAACAGTATCAAAGCAATGCAATACTTAAGCATAAATTTAAACAAGCAGATGAAAAAGCTGTCCACTGGAAACTGAGACATTGATGAAAGAGACTGAAGAAGACACAAATAAATGGAAAGCTATCTAATGTTCATGGATCAGGAAAGTTAAAATTGTTAAAATGTCCATAATACCAAAGCGATCTACATAGTCAATGCAATCCCTGTTAAAATTCCAATGGCATTTTTCATAAACATAGAAAAAAAACCCAATAATAAAATTCACATGAAACCATAAAAGACCTCAAATAGTGAAAGTAATCTTGAGGGAAAAAAGTTGGGGGCATCACATATCTTAACCTCAAATTATATTATAAAATTATAGTAACCCAAACAGTAGGATATTGGCATAAAAACAGACACATAGATAAATACAACAGAATAAAGTCCAGAAATAAACCTATGTGTATATAGTTAATTAATTTTTAACAAATGAGCCAAGAATACACAGTAGGAAGAAAAAAATCTATTCAATAAATGGTGTTAAGAAACTTGACAGTCACTTGCTAAAGAATAAATAAAACTGAATCCATATCTTACACTATACACAAAAATAAACTCAAAAGGGATTAAAGACTTGAACATAAGAACTGAAATCATAAACTACTAGAAGAAAACAGAGACTGCGCTCTTTGACATTAGTCTTGGCAATGATTTTTTTTTTTCTTTTTTCATGTACACCAAAAGCAAAGGCAACAAAAGCAAAAATAAACAAGTGAGGGGCATGCCTGGGTGGCTCAGTTGGTTAAGTGTCTGCCTTTGGCTCAGGTCATATCTCATGGGTTGTGAGACTGAGCCCTGTGTCCAGCTCCCTGCTCAGTGGGAAGTCTGCTTCTCCCTCTCCCTCCTGCTCATGCTCTCTCTTGCTATCTCTCTCTCTCAAATAAATAAATAAAATCTTTTTAAAAAATAAAATAAATAAAAAAATAAACAAGTGAAACTACATGAAACTAAAATGCTTCTGTACAGCCAAAGAAGCCATCGACAAAATGAAAGACAATCTCTAAAATGGGAGAAAATATTTGCCAACCACTTTTTTGATAAGCAGTTAAAACCCAAAGTATAAAAGAAACTCATAAAACTTAATAGCAGCAACAACAATAATAATAATTTGATTAAAAAATGGGCAAAAGACCTAAAGAGACATTTCTCCAAAGGAGACCTACAAATGACCAAAGGATACATAAAAAGTTGTTCAACATCACTCATTATCAGGAAAACGTAAATCAAAATCACAATGGAGAGGTCATCTTTGCACTTGTTAGGATGACTATTATAAAAAAGGCAAGAGATACAAATGCTGGTGAGGACATGGAGAAAAAGGAACCTTGTGCACTGCTGGTGGGAATGTAAATTGGCACAGCACTATGGAAACAATATGGAGGTTCCTCAAAAAATTAAAAATAGAACTGTATGATCCAGTAATTCTACTTCCAGCAATACAGTCAAGGGTAATGAAATCAGTATCTCGAAAAGCTATCGGCACTCCCTTACTCCTTACAACATTACTCACAATAGCTAAGACAAGGAAACAACCTAAGTATCCATCAACAGATGATTGGATAAAAGAAATGTGGTATAAATATATATTATGGACTATTATTCAGCCTAAAAAAGAAGAAAATTCTGCCATTTACAACATGGATGAATCTGAGGGAGCATTATGCTAAGTGAAATAAGCTAGACAGAGAAAGACAAACCCTGCATGGTATCGCATATGCAGAGTCCTACACAAACAAACAAGCAAACTCATAGAAACAAAGAGTAGAAGGATGGTTGCCAGGGGCTGGGGTGAGGGAAAGAGAGAGACGCTTGTTAAAGGGAATAAACTTTCTTTTTTTATTATTATTATTAGCATATAATGTATTATTTGATTCATCAGTTTTACACAATACACAGTGCTCACCACAACACATGCCCTCTCCAGTGTCCATCACCCAGCTCCCCCATCCCTCCCACCTCCCTCCACTCCAGCAACCCTGTTTGTTTCCTTCCTGTTATGAGATAAATAAGGTCTATAGATCTAGTATATAACATAGTGACTATAGATGGTAATATTGTACCGTAGAACTGAAATTTTCAGAGAGTACAAACTTAAATGTTCTTACCACACACACACACGCACACACACACAAGCAGTAAATATCAGAGGTGAGTTCACCCAGAGATAAACTGTTTCCATCGACTGCCATTTATGAATCCACTAGAAGTTTCCTATTGTGTAACATTTATAGGACATTAAAATAATTTGGTCCAGTTAAAAATCTGGGAAAAAAATCTGAAAAAAATGCCTAAGTAATTTCCTGAATTAACTGACCAGGTATTTTGACATGAGTATATGTACCGTGCCTCTTCTTAAGTGTCACTGACAGGTAGAGAGCTTGCTTGTATTTTAAAAACTGAGAAACAAATCTGAAGAACTGATTTAGACTTGAGGAAAACGTCTCAAGGCAAAACAGACATTTTTAACTTTTTCTGTGTCCACAGAATGAGGCTCTTGGCAGTACATTATTGGAGTTTAACTGAGAGTCAACAGTGAAGATACGACATCTCCAGCCTGGACTTCAGATGATTCATATACCTGAATCCAGACACCAAATGGACCACATGCCTTTCTTCCCCCTCAAACGCAAGGACAGTTTAGTGCCCAAACATACATTACAAAATACAGGTTTGTTATTGTTATTATTTTCTATCATTCCCCCTTTTCTGTTATGAAACGTTGCTTATTCTATCCGATGGAGGAATCTGATTCTTAAAACCTTCCAAGAACAGGCATTGCTTTAGGATAGAGATAAATCTCTCTAGAGATACCTCGTTCCCAGGTGTACAATGTAGAAGTATCTCCAAGATAACGACCAAATGACCACCAGACATGTTAAAGCATACTTCCAGAAATAGCTCAGGGGTCTCTACTAAATGTTCGGGAAACGTTCACAAGGTGCAAATCCTTATCCCCCCAACACATAACAGAAGTTACTGTTCTGTCTTGTGCTTTTCAGTATCAACTGTATGAAACTTTGCCCTAACTTTGTAGTCAATTTTGTGCTTATGTACGAGTAAATCTGTTAATGCTTACACAATGATAAATTATGTTCTCTTTCACTTTCAGCATTGATATGGAAGGCTCTTTTTATTGGCAGAAATGTTTTATTTCTCTAATAGAAGGAAGAAAATGAACGTAAAATGAGTGCCAACTGCATGTCAGACCTGTCTGATACAACAAAAGCTTTTTGTAAAGTATACTGAAGAAGTAACTTCTGTTAATGTCACAAATTCTATTATTTTAGGTAATCCAGATGACAGCAGCAAATACAATTAACATTTTTCAGGTGGAAAATATAAACTGCAGTCACATTTTATTTGAGATTTATGCTTCGTTGGGCTTCCTATCTGCTTAAGCATCCTACAAATGTGAGGGAAGAAGGAAAGAGGTCATCATGCTGTTTTTAGTATACTGTAAACTGAATCTTGAAACACGCATGCAGTGGACATGGAGTTCATCTGAATCCTTAGAAGAATATTTTGTATTCTTTATGGATATATATAAGGAACATGTATATTTATAAGTAAATACATAAATATATATAGATATTTTAATGTAAATCCATTTCCCATTCCCCTCAACTTATCAATGTTGAAACAAATATTGTGACTATATCTCCATGTAACCCTGCTTTTGTCAGAATTAAAAAGTTAGTTATTGATCATTGTCATTGCTGATCCTGTTACTGTTGAGTTTCTGTTAGAGAACAAATCCTGAATAATTGGAGAATGAAAAAAAGTAGATACCAGAAAAGATATAATATCTGTATATTCCATTCTTGAAAGAAAAGCCAGCCACACTCTCTCCCGCCTCCTCCCCCCCAAAAAAGAAGTTGAGTCACAAACTCAAAGACACTGGGACAGAGGCTAAAAAGAATCAAGACTGCAGAACTACGATTTACCCTTCCTTTCTCCTGCCACTGAAATTTCCTCTTAATTAAGAGTGCTAGTTTAAGGGGCAACTGGGTGGCTCAGTGAGTTAAGCATCTGCCTTTGGCTTAGGTCATGATCCCAGGGTCCTGGAATCAAGCTCCGTATTGGGCTCCCTCCATAGTGGAGAGGCTGCTTCCTCCTTCCCTCTACTGCTCCCCCTGGTTGTGCTCGCTCACTCTCTCTTTCTCAAATAAATAAATAAAATCTTAAAAAGAGAGAGAGAGAGAAAGAGAGATGCTAAAGAAATGTACTAAACATTACCTAAGTTTCCATATAAGAACAGTTCATATTTCTGGTGACCCCCTAGGTGTCACCTGTAGAAGTTTGTGGGGCAGGGGATGGGTGGGGTAGTGAGGTTTGAAGAACTCTTCAAAGTTAATTCATTTTTATCCAAGTTATTTTCCTTTTATTCTACCTATTTCTCCTTGGGATATTTGAAGGAATTTAAAGGCTGACATGATGGTTTTAAAGTTGTAAAAACAGCTGATGTCACAGGCTTTCAAAGGATAGAAAATAGAAAACATTGAATAACCGTAGCCTGTTTAGTGTTCTTACAAGCATACTAAGAATTGGAAATTTTCCCTGACCAGCTCTATCAAGTAACAGAATAGTAAGTCACAATTTTCTGGTTATCTCACTCATACCACACTATCATAGATTGACTTGGGTTAATTGTAGGAACATACATGAGGTTTTAGGGCTCTCTGATGTCCATAGGAAAAAAATGCTTCACTATGGACTCTGAGAAACAAACTGAGGGCCTCAGAGGGGAGGGCGGGCAGGGGAATGGGATCNTGTCCATAGGAAAAAAATGCTTCACTATGGACTCTGAGAAACAAACTGAGGGCCTCAGAGGGGAGGGCGGGCAGGGGAATGGGATCGACCGGTGATGGGTAGTAAGGAGGGCACGTATTGCATGGTGCACTGGGTGTTATACGCAACTAATGAATCATCAAACTTTACATCGGAAACCGGGGATGTACTGTATGGTGACTAACATAATATAATAAAAAAACATTAAAAAAAAGCTTCAGTATTTCATTTGTTCATTTATAAAACACATATACATATTAAATTTCACCTATGTGTTAGTATTTACTGTATTATAAAATCATTTAATCACAAAATACTTTAAAGTGAATTTTAGGTGTCTATTCCTTGATTTTGGTGGAGGAAAGGAGAAACTAAAAACAGAGATATCAAAGAAGCGTAAAACATAATCCTTGTATTTAATTTGCTTTGTAAGGACACAAATGATGTGTGTGGAACAACAACAAGAAAAAAAATGATTACAGTGGATTTTTAATGAGAGATCCAAGTCAGCTAGGATAGTTGGAGAAGGCTTTGTAAGAGAAGCAGGGCCTGCCATAACCTGAAGTGACAGAGAAGAGCTTAAGCATTCCATATAGAAAATGAAATAGAAAATACTTGGGAAACAAGAGAAAAACTAGATTGTCTAACCAAAATTCAAATATCAACAAGAATAAGTAAAGCTTTATTTAGGATGTTGCAATCCCTAATTCTAAAAAATAAAAGCTTAATTACATACATGGTGTATTATGTGAAGTCTTGTATTGTGGGAGGTTCTAAATCAAATAGGGTGCTCAATTCTAAGACAGCAATCACTTGTACGGAAACACAGTTTGAGCATGGTTCTGTCCTGTTTAATTAAAAATTGGTTTTGTATTCTTTTAAAATGTGTTGGGTTTATCAACTTGGTCAAGCAAGTTAGATAAAACAGTTGAACCTTGAGAAAATACAAACATTGCAAAAGGCTTTCTATTTATTATCAAAACCAATAACATGTAAAAGTGAGGCCAGTTACAACCTAATTTAAGGACCTTACACACAGAAAGTGACGCTAGAGAAAGCAATTAAATTTTACCCCATAATAACAAATTCTAAGAAGTTTTTTTTTAATATTTTTATTTATTTATTTGACAGAGTGAGTGAGAGAGAGAGAGAGAGAGCGAGCGCACAAGCAGGGGGAGAAGGAGAGGGAGAAGCAGACTCCCCACTGAGCAGGGAGCCCAATGCAGGGCTTGATCCCAGGACCCTGAGATCAGGACCTGAGCTGAAGGCAGATGCTTGACCAACTGAACCACCCAGGCACCCCAAATTCTAAGAAATTTTTAAGGAAAATAATACAAAATATATATACCATGTTAAGATCCTTTAAAATTCTTCTATGAAGTTAGAATTGTGAACTGGAGAGAGTTTTAAAGATTTTCTCAGGGGTGCCTGGATGGTTAAGTGTCTGTCTTCCACTCAGGTCATGATCCCAGGGTCCTGGGATGCAGTCCTGAGTTGGGCTCCCTTCTTATCAGGGAGTCTGCTTCTCCCTCTCCCTGCTTGTGCTCTCTCTCTCTCTCTCAGTCTTTCTCTCAAATAAATAAAATCTTTAAAAAAATGAAAAAAGATTTTCTGAAAACTAAACTTATTGAACTAATTTAAATAAAATGAATAATTATCATTTAAAAATTAAGGTATATTTTTAACTTATTAAAATATTTTTAATCTAAATTATCTTAAAAATGTGTAATTCTGAATGGAAAACAAATTCTGTTTTGTTTCATTGCACCTCAAACTTTAACACATTTAATTGACACATCCATCACCCCACTTGTTTTATTTTGGAGAGAACATTTAAGTTCCACACATAGCAAATTTCAGTTATACAATACAGTATTATCAACTATAGTCACAATATTTTACTTTAGATCTTCAGACCTTATTCATCTTAGAGCTGAAAGTTTGTACATTTTACCAGCCTTTTCCTATTTTTTCCACAGCTCCCCTCTCTGTGTCAGCCCCTTGAAACCACAATTCTATTCTTTTTCTAAGAGTTTTCTTCTTCTTCCTTTTTTTTTTTTTTTTTTTTGGTTCCCCATATAAGTGATGCCATGAGGTATTTTTCTTTGTCTGACTTATTTCACTTAGGATAATGTCCCAAGTTCCATCCATGTTGTCACAGACGGCAGAAATTTCTTTCCTTTTTTTTAAGGCTGAATAATATTCCATTGTGTATATGTGTGTGTACATGCACACACATGTGTTTCATTTTCCTTATTCATTCACCTGTTGACAGCCATTTAGGTTGTTTCCATATCTTGGCTATTGAGAATTATGTTGCTATCAACATGGAAATGCAGATATCTCTTTGATATACTGTTTTTGTTTTCTTTGAATCTATACCTAGAAGTGGGATTACTGAATAATACAGTGGTTCTATTTTTAATTTTTTAAATTAAAATCTCCATACTCTTTTCCACAGTGGCTGCACCAGTTTATATTCCCACCAACAGTACCAAAAAGTTCCTGTGTACCCACTAAGCTCTAAATGATACACACTGTGTTTATGTGGTAGAAGATGCTTACGTGTAACAGGAATAGGAAAGGCCAATTTGTTTCTCTCAAACGGACATTATTTTTCAATTTCATTAAAAGATTCCTAACCCAATAGTCATGATTTTTCACTGGTAACAACATACTTCACCTAGCATCTCTCATACCTTTCACCGAGATGGGACAACCTCCCTAATCGTATTCTCTCATTACGGCCTCGTAGTGTGTAATAGGATTTTTGTTCAAACACATCTGATGATGAATGTGTAACACATAGGGGTTAAGATGTTAGTCACAAACTAACAACAGTAAGTCCTCCTCCTCCTGCTTCTTCTTCTTTTTTTTTTTTTTTCTGAGTAGATGCATTTCTTCACAAATTTTTTAATGGTTTTATAGATTCTGGTAAGGTTGGAAGTAGGTGGGGGCACTATCTTTAGCTGGTTCTTTTCAAAGTAGATTTTTTTTTTTAAAGAAAATATTTTCAAGGGTATAAACAGAGGTAATGGTTAGATGGAGAACAACAACAACAACAAAAAACTAAACTGAAAAACTAGAAGGGCATAATTAGTTGAACAGCTAGTGGAATAGTAAGAAGAAACAAAGATTCCTCATCTTTCCAATTCCAGGAATATCAGATGCCTGCTAAGAAATAAATGGTAGATCGTGAACGCTGTGCCCCTGGATCCTGTCTAAAAAATATTTAAAAGTATCTAAAATGAAGGTGTGAAAACAAAGACTACTTTTTAGTTCATTTATTCCATCCAAAAAAAGAAGAAAAAATTATTATCCCCACAATTTCCCAACATAAATTTGCACGGCTTTTTGCTTCTAAAATTTTAAAGTGCTTATCTATCAGGGATTAACTCCCATAACCATATATTTTGACATTTCAGTGCAGCTTGTGATGCCCAACTTTATTTCTAATATATACTAACATGTAGAAGATCTTATTTAAATATTGTTAGAAAATCCAGACTCATTTTTTATCATATTGGCCTTCCTGACATTATCACTCTAGATCATTCTTCCCTCTCCAAACTTCAGGAAGCAATCAGACATTATGTAATATCTTGTGTCATAAACAAACAAACAAACAACACAACCCAGATGGTTTGAACTAAGAATTAAAGTATGCAGTTTTGAAGAGACATAATATATGATTTTAAGCCTAGAATGTATTAAATCAACAGATTTACTATGTGTTTTAACCCAAATGGGAACGTCAAAAAAAAAAAAAAAAACCTCTTATGCTTTTAATTAAAGGTATATTTTCAATCAAAAGCATTAGCACTTTACATACGAATCTAAAATGAAAACTGACATTAAAATCCACATTAAGGAGGTTTACCTTTCAGGAAGAATTATGCATAGTAAATTCTTTTAGATGGTAGGATGGACTTCCTTTTCCTAGAGCTGTTGCTAAAATATTTTAGTAATTTCAATGAGTACATTGGCAATGATAAGGGTAAATCTCTGCAGTTAGCTTAGATTAAATATCCACTTGCCCTAGGGTTCCATATAAAATGAAGCCAAGTTTGAGAGTTCCTTTTGTATCTGGCTTATCACTATCAATGGTGTATTACTTGCAGGGAATGTTTCTGGTAATCTATCTATAATAAAGTTCTAATTGCAACTAGTAGATATATTCATAACTAAAAAGCTAAACTCTTCTAAAATGAAGGACACTCTGTAGACACTCCCAAAAGGAAGGAAATGTATACTCACACCATCTGGAATATAGAACTGTTGCATAAAACAACACAACAAAAACAGCATCTAACCTTTGCAGAAGTTACATTAGGAATGGTAGTTCCTGTCTCATAAATATTTCACATGTTTCCCTTCATATACAGATGGAATTACTACAACTTAGCATAGGAAAAGAACATGAGTTTTCCAATCATGGAGTCCAATCCTCCAGTCTTAAGTTCTTCCACCTACTAAACTGCAAAATTGCAAAATAATTAATCACTGAGGGCCTCATTTTACCCATATGTGCAGTGAATACCTTAAAATAGGGTCATGGAAAGGACTGAATGTAAGTGAAGTCACGTAACTATATCATCTGCTACAATGAAGTCACCTTCTCGTTGGAACAGGTTACTTAAATTGGACTTTTCCAAAGGAACACTACTAAGCAAAAAAGAAGTAGGGAGTTGCAAATCCACCAAAATTTTAGAACACTATAGGTAAGTTTCTATATTCAAAATTACTCTGGTCAGGGTTTGGCTAGTCACACACTGACTAACATTCCTCTTGGTCCCTTGAACTTAAATGACATAAAATGATTGGACTCAGCTACTCAACCAGCTTTTAGGAAACAGTTTTAGAGCTGAAAATAGAGCTCAGTTTGAGATTTCTCTCTGATATATTAACCAGATACATTCATTAAATTATTCACTTATTCAACACACAATTTTTTGAGACACAACTAGCATGTATGAAAGACGGCATGGTGTTAAAAGCTGATGATACGGTAGCAGAGAAAAACCAACATCTTTTCCTTTATGAATTTATTATCTAGTAGGGAGGTCACATACTAAATTATATTACACAGACACATCAAATTATGAAAGTGATATTTGTTAAGAAAGAAAGGGGGTGTTTATGATTTACTAACACATTCTTTAGAATTAGGGAAGTATTATCTAAGGAAGTAATATTATATTATATATATGTGTGTGTAAGAAAAAGGGTAGGGGGAGGAAGACTCAGGTAGAATAAACTAAAATAAATAAATGGCCTGAGATAGGAGGGCACATGGTATATTTTAGAAGGTAAAAAAAGATGACAAGTAAAAAAAATGAGGTTGTAAAAAATGAGTTAGGCAAATGCCAGATTATTAAGGGATTTGTAAGTAATACTAAACATTTTGGGCTCTATGTCAGTGGAGAATGTCTTTATGTTATTGAGAACCACTGAAGAGTTGTAAGCATGTATTGATATGATCAAGTTTGTGCAAGAAAAAGATCACTTTAACTGTTAAATGAAGGATAGACTGAAAAGAATGAAGATTGAATTAAGATACTTGTATATCTGGAAATATGGTCATTTTACTAAATTAACATATTACTTCCATTTCTTCAAATCTCTCCTATATTGGTTTGTAAATCCATGGCCTTGCTACAAACGTAAGGTTTTCAGAAAAGTTAGAATAAATTAGGAATTGTGTCTTGATGATCAGCTCAAAATACAACTTATCTGTATCAAATATTTTAGTCAAAATATGGATACTTGACACAGCAGAGTTAAAGTCCTATTTGATAAAATCAAACACAAATTTCAGTTTGTAGTACAATACATGATGACTATATTAAAATACGGGCATCAGTGGTTTTATACCCTAGGGTCTTTGATATTGGGAGGGTTATTTTGGACAGTTACTAATGTTTTTTGCTAAGTTGCCCTAAGAATGTGAACAACATCTGTTGATTAAAATTAGGCCCAGCCAACAGTAGTCAGCATACCATAATGTCTCTGGAATGGAGAATGGGGTGGGAAGGTGAAGTGAGCTGGTAAATAAGAGGATTAGTCAAATTCGTTGGGTTGCACTATTGAGGTTGGAAGATGAAAGAAGTGCGTTTTGTGTTAATGAAAACTGAACTTCCTCGTTACTCTGTATGGTTTCATTGTTAGTGTTCTATTTTTAGCTATCCCAATTATAAAAGCTCTATTTGAATTTTTTCACATCTGCTTGGTCATTTGTACATGATTTGCCTAAACTGCTTTCTCGTCAAAAGCTGTTGAAAGCTTTGGGATTCAAGAATACATTTGCAAAGGGATCCCCCACCACGCCCCACCCCATTCAAGCTTCTGCTCAGCAGGGAGTCTGCTTAAAGACTTAAAAGATTCTCTCCTCTGCCTCCATCTGCTAGCACTCTCTCTCTCTCTCTCTCAAATAAATAAATAAAATCTTAAAAAAAAAAGTTCTTGGGATGACTGGGTGGTCAGACAGTTAAGTGTCTGCCTTTAGCTCAGGTCATGATCCTGGGATGAGTCCCTGGTCAGCAGGGAGTCTGGTTTTTTCCTCTCCTGCTGCCTGCAGCTCCCCTTGCTTGTACTCTCTCTGTGTCAAATAAATAAAATCTTAAAAAAAAAAATTCTTTATGTTAAATCTGGATTTTGTTTTGTTTTGTTTTCCTTATGTTTACTCACCTTACAGAAATTTAATTATCACTAATATTTATAGTATAGTATAACTTCTATTAAATTATGAAGCAATTTTTTCACATAGATGCATTTTTATTAAAATTCATTATTTATGACTTAAAAATAACATTAAAATGATGTATCATGTAAGTGTCACTAACTTGGGGTGGATAACAAAGGTGCAGCGATGAATTCTAGAAAAAAAAAAGATCTTTGGAGTTTTGTTATCATTATTACATCCCTAGAATCTTTATTTATAATTACTATCTTTTAATAAGAATAACTAAAAAAAGTACTCATATTTTGTTGAAAGCCTAGGCATAGTACTTAGTATTTGATCTTCATATTTTAGGGTTAAAATATGTCATAATTTTACATTGGTTAAATTTTTAGGTCTTACTAATACACATAAAGATGCCATATGGGTAGAATTGCATATAAGACAAGTGTCTTCAAGACACTTGACTTCCATCTAGTTAAAATTTCTTGTAATACATGGATTTTGTTAGAAGGAGACATTATACTGCTATCGGACAGAAAGTGGATTTAAAATCCTCATTTTTTAAAAAGATTTTATTTATTTATTTGACAGAGAGAGAGACAGCCAGCAAGAGAGGGAACACAAGCAGGGGGAGTGGGAGAGGAAGAAGCAGGATCCCAGCAGAGCAGAGAGCCTGATGAGGGGCTCGATCCCAGGACTCTGGGATCACGCCCTGAGCCAAAGGCAGACGCTTAACAACTGAGCCACCCAGGCGCCCCTAAAATCCTCATTTTTATGTTGTAAATGCTGCCCCATAAGATGTAAAGGGTGTGAATGGCATAACTGTACGCTGTGGTCCCTGATAAAGGAACTCCACACTTATGTATAAATGGAAAGGTTACGTGAAATTTTAGTTCTCTGGAAATACACAAGAAAAAAACATTTTTGGGAATCTTCAGATCTTTCTGAAAACATTAAGAAAGTAAACTACTTCTATATGAATACAGTATATTCTTTATCAAGCTATTTGCATGAGTATTCTCAGATATTACCTCAGTTTTCTCCTTGTACATCTTCCATCAGTAAACATCCCTTTACACATAATGAAATTGGAATACGGCCTTTGATTTTCACATTTTATTTCTACCACCTCTGCACTTCACCTGTTTTCTATTACCAGGAAAATTTCCCCAGTGCTAACATATCTTTACTGCCACCATTTCAAAATGTGGAGGTAAACTTAGTCAGTGAAAAGTACATGAGCCTGGGGAGCTGTTTGGAGAATAAAGTGAAATAAGGGTCACAAATAGAGGTGTTTCATGTTATAGTTCTTAAGATTTCCTGAGGGCTTATTTCTTAGACTCATCACTCTGACACATTTTTCCCATATAAGTGAATATTGTTTTGTTTTGTTTTGTTCTTTTTTTTGTGAATCAACTTCAAGAGCAGGGAAAGAATAGTTATGTACAATGGAATAAAATATAACTCTAAATATGTGAAAATTATGGGTCCAGTTTACCTATCCTAACTTGGGAATACTCCTGAAGTTAGTTCCCTTTCACTTGACTTAGTGAATACTTTGTGGCAAGTATAATTTAAATTTTACAGATGAATAGATGAATTTGTAGGTGAAGTGATTCTCTTAATGTCATAGTTAGAGCCAAGATTTAAACCCCAAAATGTTTGCTTCAGAGCCCTTGCCATTAAGTGCTAAGCTCTCCTGCCTTATTGGTTAATTTTGTGGTGCTATTTCCAAGTGAAAACAAAACAAAGGAGTTCACATAGCTCATAGCTCACTAATATTCTGAAATTCGACCACGTAACCTCTCTTAATAGAATAGCATTTAAAGTTTGAAATTCAAAATACTGTCCATGTACTATATTTTACTTTCTTTTATTGTACTATTATGCTATTTCGAGTATTTGGGGAAACATTTCTATTTCTATTTAACAACTGTATTAATCTACAGTCAGTTTATCTAAAATATTTAAATAATTCAAAGAAATGCCTATTATTTAAGAGACTTTGAATTTGTTGAGAATATAATAGCGATACATGTTCATTATAAATTCCTTAATAACAGAAATATATACAGAAGAAAATAATTTTAAAAAATCTGTATTTCCATCACAGATGTATATTCAAAACAAAATGCAATGGAAATAACAATCCTTTATCCCCCACCCCTCAAACGCAGAAGATTCATTTGAAATTCTCTTACATTAGGGGTAAAAGGAGAATAAACGGTCTCCTTGTGATCTATGCAAAAACGGTTTGACCTATGCAAGTTTCTTAATCTCTTTGTATATAATTTAAAATTAAGAATTTCTTATAGATAATCTTGTTTTTTCTTATAGATAATCTTCAGCGATAATGTTTCCTAAGGAAATTTCATTTCCTAAAGGAATGAAAAATATAAGATTCTAATAGGGATGGTAATGTAGTATAACAACTGAAAATCCTTGACACTGGTTTGGAATAAGAAATTTATGTTATAATAGAATTCTTTAAAATAAAATACTTAAAGGAAGATGAATTACCTTGGTTACCTACAAATATTTGTAAGTATATTTGTATATACAAAGTATATACAAAGTATATACAAATATACTTACAAATATGCAACCAGATTAAAATTTGGTAAATAAAGAAGATGAATTTTTCATGTCTATAGACTTATATGTGGAATAAAATTTAAGAACATAAACAACACAAATAAATAAATGCAGCATTCTATCAGACACTTGTGTTGCAGTTTATAGTAAGTATTTTTGTTCACATGGACCTATAAGTAAATTGTAAACAACATGAAGCCTAAATTTTTACAATTAAAATTAAAAGTACATTAAAATCATTATGGGAATCTGGTATCAAATTACATAAACCATGATTTTAAATAGACTAAATGTGTAGAGGTAGACCTATGAAAAATGGATACTCCATAGATGAAATATAAAATATAAATAAATACTGTTCCTTTTCTTACCTAATCTATAATTTATCTGCATGGTATACTTATAAGTTATTGCTATGTTACCATGGCTATATTTGTTTTTCTCACACTTTATTAAACTATAGTTCCCCCCTCATATAAAAGAATATATTTGAAAGTAAAATACCAATGCTTTATCTTGTATCAGATAAATAACCCAAAAGGACTGAATAATTTATAACGTCTGGTTTCTATGGATTTAGAATTACAGACGGAACTATCCCATTTGATAGGAGAAACAGGATGCATATTGTATGATTTTTCACTCTCCCCAGATATATTTTCTACATTGGAAAAGTAATACTTTAAACTGTTTTGTGGGATAGAGAGGGCAGTACCAGGGATGACATATTATCACAGAAGTAAGCCTCTCAACCCTCAATATTTATCTGATGTCAAATGCAGCAGGTTCAATGCATCATACATTTATGTGATCAAGTAAATTGCTAGAAGCAAATTTGACATTAAGATGATAAACATGGCTATTAACAGAAATCAGGGTCTACGGTAATCAGATCCAATAAGCTAATTAATCTTAGCTCTGTCACAAAGATTCCTTGAGACTGGAATGATAACATAAAGCATTAGCAGCACATTTCAAGCAATTTGGCCTTCCATCTTCTATGTGGTAAACATGGGCTGGACAGGGCCATGGTGACTGAGATTAAATGCTTTTCTTTTTAGAGTCTATTCTGGGAATCTGTATAGGAATGCATTATTAGGCTAGTCCCTTTCAGATAGTCAGAATGATAAAATTATCAGAGTAACTGTTATCATAAGTAAGATCATTTTTTTAAAGTTATAAATGACTTTAAGCAGAAAAAATAAAGAAACAAATCAACAAATTTAACTGGCTAAATTAATGCTTGAATAGAGGTGTTCTTTCCACACTAACCAACATAGTCCAGATACGAATTTTATAGCCCGAGATGCATAGACACTGGTCAGCTTCATAAAGGAAAATAGTCCATCTACCTACACAACCCTCTTTTTATACTAAAGATTAATACTTTACATAATTTGATTGAAAATATGATAAGTACATTTCCTTAGCAAAACATCAAAAAACAGTCCTTTGATGTTTTTAAAAAAACGGCACATGTTAAACCGATGCATTCCTGGAACAGACTTTTACAAAGTACAGAATTCGCCATAAGTTGAGTAAAAAGAGTCCAACACCTTATCTTCTACTAGAATGAATTAAATGATTTTATAAATGCTGAGGCGTTTGCTTTCAGAAGAGGCAGATTTTTTGGTGTCTTAGATCACAACCATTGTGTGGTCACATTCTGGGCCTTCTTACTTTTGCTTGAAAGTTTTCTAAGCAGGGGCTACAGTAAAGAAAGGCAGGTCTCTAGTATGCAACATATGCTAAACAACTCCATACCTTGCAGTGAACTGTCAAAGGTTATAATAAATAAATATACATACATACTTCTCAAGAAATGCTATATAAAACATTAGATATTCTAGATATTCTAGAAGCAGTCTGGGGCAACCATCTTTGAAAGCCTTTTCTAGTATTTAGTCAGCTTTATTTTATAAAAGTATTTATGTATAGCCTAAATATATTTTGCTACAATTTAAGATCATGTTTTATAGCTTTAGCCTTTACAAAGATTGGAATAGCTCCTAATTTTATGACACATGAAACTCCTTCATGGGTTTGAAAACTTTTTTTTTTTAAGATTTTATTTATTTATTTGACAGAGTATAGAGAGAGAGCACAAGTACGCAGAGTGAGAGGGAGAATCAGGCTCTCTGCTGAGCAGGGACCCTACTGCGGGGCTTGATCCCAGGACCCTGGGATCATGACCTGAGCCAAAGGCGGCCACTCAACCGACTGAGCCACCTCGGCATCCCTGAAAACATTTTTTTTTTTTAACTTTCTCTTCAGCCTTCTTTTCTTCAGATTAAATAATTCCCAATTAAATAATTTATCACATTTACTGATCCACCAATCATTTTGAATCCATTCCTCAATTTCTTCTATCCATTTTAAAAGAGAGCAAATCAAACTGAACCTGATACTCTACTAATTAACAACGCTTGGGGCAGAATATTTTTCTACTTTTGCATATCTTTCTCTTACTAAGATGAACCAAGGTTTTTTGTTGTTGTTGTTTTTATTGTTATTTTCCTGATATCTTCTGGTCTGTCTGCTGTTCTGGGCCACACTATTCATGTTCCCCTGCAACTGTTAAATATCTCTGCAATTCTGTGACATCAAAGCAGAAAGAGAATATAATTACATAGGATCCTCATCAGAAAAAAACAAACAAAAACAAAAAAAAATGTGTGCCTACTTATTAAGATCTACTTAACTCAGATATGTATTTTTAAAATGTGTTTTAATAAAACAAAACAAACAATAAGTCACTGATCCTCCCTCCAAAAATATTTCTTATAGGCCTAGTTAGTGTAATAAAATAATCCTGTGATTTTGAACTCATTAGTTAGAAACTACTCCTTTCTGTGAGGATTTTGTTAACAGCCAACAAAAATCAGTACAATACTGGAAGATGTTCACAGCAGCCCAGCAGGACCTTCTCCCTTTTCCATTAAACATTCCATGCTCATCCATCAAGTCATTACAATATTCCACAATCTGTCAACCTTTGCCAGGCTATCACATACAAGCACACACCCTAAAACGATCCTTATGAAAAATTCATAAACATTTTCAGGTTACAAATTCTTCTCATTCAAGATAAGAGTTAATGGCAACAGTTTCCCGAAGAAGTTAATGAGAACTCTTTTCTAATAATAAACGAGCTCAGATATGCAAGTGCCTTATGATTTCACCAGGCACTCTGGTTGGGAATAAATTCAACACCAATTCACGTTCAGTTTTCTTTTGTTTAGGTGCCTTAAGGCTATGTCTTCCCAGCTGTCAGTAATCTGATAAAAATATCAAAATTCAGTCAATGTGGATGAAGAGTGATTTAACTGTAATGACCGTATCCAACCCACTAGCTGATTTTTACCATACTTTGCAGGGAGAATATCAAGTGATATTTTTTACCTCTTAAATCAGGTCAGATTTGTGACAGCTAAGTTTATAAGTCTGAATCATCCGATTAATGTGTCTGATTGGCAGAGGGCAGAAGCTGAAAGACTCCCCATAAATGGGAAATCTTGTCCAAATGGAAAACATGTCTGTAATCACTCAATCTGTTCTCATTGGAGGTGGGAGAAGCTAAATTAATGGTAGAATATAGGCATTTTCAGGCACCTGTTGAGAATCCTGGTTCAGTCCACCCTCACACCCCCAACATTTTATTTTGAAAATTTTAAAGATTTCAACGGATATGGAAATATAGCAGGAATTAATAGTCACATACTAATCACCTGACTTCTCCAGATGTTAATTATTTCCCCCACATTTGCCTTATCTTTCCTATCTTTCTTGTTCTGAACCATTGACAATCAATCTAAAAACACCTTTTCTTAAAAGATTTATTATTTTAGAGAGAGAGAGAGAGCATGAGTGGGACGGGCGGAGGGAGAGGGAGAATCTCAAGCCAACTCTGCCCTGAGCGCGGAACCCTGCAGAGGGCTGAATCTCATGACCCCAAGAACACCATCTGAGCCAAAACCAGGATCGAAACCTCAACCGACTGCACCACCCAGGCACCCCTAAAAACATATTTTTTAGTTGTAAAGAACCATGATTGAAGCCACAGGGGTGCTAATGTCTGAAAGAAGCATCTTAAAGTAAAGGTTCTTTCATTAATTCAGATAAATTAATAAGCTGTGGGGATCAGAGGCACACAAGGTTTGGAGTAATAGCCCTAGCTTTCTTGGCTAATATTAGGCATGACATTAAGCAAACCATTCAAACTTTCAGAGACTTAGTTACTATAGAGGAGGGACCATTCCCACACATCACAGTGATTTTGTAAGGATTATGAGTGTTTACATAAGATAATGTATTTGAAAATTACAGTTACACAGGATATCACTCAGATAACTGTACTTTTAAAAATCTCTGGTTAAAATAAGAACTGTTCCTTTATCATGGCTCCAACACAACAATAATAATGGACATTTATGAAGCATTTACTAAAGGCCAGGTGATGTAACGACAACACTCGTCTACTGACTTTACAAGGAAGAAAATCAAGTCTTAAAGAGGTTTAAGGCTTGAAGACTGACTCATAGTAATTAAGCGGTAGAACTGGGACTCAAACCCGTATAATTGATCAGTTCTACACTTTGGCCATGGGAAATGAGGTAGGAAATTTATTATAAATAGCAAACAAACAACTGATACAAAGACCCTTGAGGTCAAAATGGTGAAGAATCCAAATCTGTCTTTAGCCACCTCTTCCACACCTACCCCCTCAACCTATGCTTTTCCCTATCCTAAGGATATGAAATTAGTGTTAAACTGATACCAATTACCTTTCAATAAAATCTTTATAAATTATATTATGTACAGTGACATCTTAACAAATTGCCCATTAAGTGTATCAAGTAGTAACTTGTAATTTCTAGCATTTAACTGATATAATTTGGGCTAAAGAGACCTTCCCAAAACCTCTCAAATTACGTGAATACGGTCTCATACTCTGTCCATTTGTAAAGTGCTATCTGCTTACATGTGTTTCCTAGTTTTAGGGCAAAGAGCTTTAAAATTGTACTTTCTAACCCATCAGAATTTTAAACAACCTCAAATTACTTGTACAACAAAATTCTTCCCTGGCTTACCAGTTGCCTGACTATATGTGACTTTATTATTTTTTAAAATTTTATTTATTCATTTTAGAGAGAAAAAGTGAGCACGAGTGAGGGGAGCTGCAGAGGGACAGGGAGAAGCAGACTCCCCGTTAAGCAAGAAGCCTGACACAGGACTCGATCCCAGGACCCTGGGATCATGACCTGAGCCGAAGGCAGATGCTTAACCGACTGAGCCACCCAGTCTCCTCTGTGTGACCTTATTTTAAAAATATATTGTCTTTGCCTGTTTTGTGATTAAAACACACAAATGTTAAAGCTCAGCGAAATAAAAGAAACAAAATCTACATATTTAGTAAGTCATACTAGGAATTTTGTAAAAACCCAAAGAAACTATTTGTATATGTTGTACCAATCACCACATAAAAATACCATTTGTAGCCATGTTTCACTTCATTATTTCTAGGACAGGTTACTCTGCTATTTTGTCCAGTCCTCTTTGATTCCAATTTAGCATAAAATGCTTTGTCATTTAGCTTTGCTGTCTAAGAAGAACAGACAATAAAGAATCCAGAATACTCAGACAATTTTGAAAATTTTAGAAATTAAATTATTTTTTAATGATTCCCTCATTAAATTTTCTGATCCAATCAGACTCACATCCTGTAGCTACCCTTCTCTTTGGTTTACTTCAAAATAGGCTGTTGTACATCAAAACATGTTGAAACAATGACTATAAATATTAAAACATATATATCAGGACACATAGTAACACAGGAAGCCAAAGTGGGCTGACTTACTTCATTTTGTTTACTATTCTAAGTTAAAAACAAAAATTTAATACAGGTACATGTATGAAAAGGTTTCGATAATTTCCTACAGAGTCACAGAAAGCTCAGTAATGAAGGATATGAAATAGAACAATGCTTGTGTATCTGTCATACAATAGTAACTTGGGAGGAAAGCCAATTCTGTTTTAATCTACTAAATATTACAAATTTTATTTTTTTACCAGTTCTTCTCTTAAGGAATCCTCGGTGTTGTAAAATTTATAAAACTGAAAATAAGAGTTTGATACTACCCAAAATACAAGGTGAAGAAAAGTGTTACCATTGTCCTTTTCTTAACAGAATGGAAATTAAATTTTAGATTATATCACAGATGTTTCAATATCATAATGCCATCACCAAGTTGTACTCCATCCAATTATAGATACATCAGTATTTAAAGACAAAGAAATTGTGCTAGAACAGTCATTAATTTGGGTATTGGAACAATGTCAGATAAGTATAGCAAGTTACAACCGTAAGGGTTTCTTTCTCTTGCATTTCATTTGATGACTCATTTTATATATGATGGAATGTATCCTAAAATTGCTTGAAAACTTCTTAGTGTGAGAATTATAAAAGAAGTTTGATGTGGATAATTTATCCACTTAAAAAAACAAGACTGCTCTTTACTGACAAGGAGGGATAGCACCAACCTAATAGATTTGGATAAAAACAAAAAGAAAACCATAACTGAAAATTTAGGAATAAACATGATCTTTTGGAAGAATCCGTTTGATAGCTCTTCCTTGATGATGAATACTAGTCCAAATTGAAGTCTGCTATTCTAGTACATATATTCTCGGATTATAGAGACTTTAATTTTTCTAATTTTCCAACACAGACTTAATTTAAAATGCAGAATTATTCTAAAATGATTGGAACTATTAGTGTTGTAAGAGCTTTAAGATGTAGTTGGAAGGCTATAATATTCAAATAATGTACTTATTATTAATTTAAGAAAATTTATAAGAAATTTATTGTGCTAAATAAGATTCCTAGGTGTAATCTAAAATTCAATAAAAGAGAAAATATACCAAAAAATTACATAAAGATTGAATAAAATTTGGAAATGCAAATCTGGTAAATAAAAGTAACTTTCATTTTACCTGTAATAGGCTTTTTTCAAACTGCACATTATTAAAACCACAGAAGCTTTATTTTTAACTATAATATATATTGGGCTATAAAACCTTCCCAATAGTTTTTGCATAAACACACTAAATATATATTTTCAGTTAAAAAGCAATTTAATGAATATTTATGAGAATAATAAATTAACTTATATGTTAATAATTACGTACTAAAATAATAATTTATTCATTACATATTATTTTCAAAGTTCAAGTGAGAATATTTTAAGTTTGTATAGCTAGGTTAAGGTTTTATAACTTATTAAAGGTTAATTTGTGATAAAAACAGGAAGTCTATTGAATTCAAAACCAGCTACAATACATTGTGTGACTATAATTTTATTACATAAATTTTAGGGAGAGGTTTTGGGGATTTTTTGCCAAACAAATATTCATTTTTTTCAATATTTCTTTCCAGAAGTAATTTAGCTGTCTCCACATATTTTATAGCAACAGTAAATGAGTAAAATCCAAGCTGCTGACTAGGATTCTTTAGCAATGTGTTCCTCAGCAAGATAATAATTAATTTATTTTTATTAAAAGACAGAGAGAGAGAGCTCAGTGCCAAATAGATAGCAAATAATAATTAGACATCAGATGGCTTTTTTAAAGCTTTGTTTTTTATAGAGCCAAGGATATATTTACTTTTTAATTTTCCAATTTTGTTAACCTCCTGTATGAAATTTCAGAAATGAAAGGAACTATGCAAAAATCTCTAAACTTAGTTTTAGGATATTCTAAATTCAAATACGTAAGAAAATCTTCAACATCATAATGATTCCTGAAATCATCTAAACCCTCTACTGAAGTACTGAGCCCTACCTAGAACACACAAGGCAGGGGTCATATGATGTAATGAATAGGATCTTAGATTTTGATTACACAGAAGAGTGGCCATTAAGGAAATGAAATGCAAATAGAAAATGCAGTCACTGGTAAAACATTTTGGTGTGATTAAATAAAATATTGGCTTATTTTCAGTTAAAGCTTAGTATGTTCTAGACATTGTGTTGAACACTTATATGTACTATTTCAATTAATTTCTAAAATAACCTTATGATTCAGGCAATTTCATTATGTTTTTGGAGCCATACATGATACCTTCACTTTCACAACAAATTTAAAATGTGTAGCTGTTTATAGTACTATACTGTAAATATAATTTTAATTACCAAAATATTATTTTCATAATATTACACAGTTCCATCACCTCAAAAAAGTTTGTGCATAAAAATAAACACTGAAGAATGTAAAAATTGAAAGTAGGCACTATCTTGTTAGGTCATTGTTTATATTCATCCTTAATCAATTTATATTTATTTTTAACATTCTTTTCTCCATTAATTTGTATCTGTCTTACTCTGTCAAAAAAAAAAAACTAAAGAGACAAGTTTAATTTTTTCTTTTGAGATTCAAATTATGCTACATGACATCTACATAATTCTTATTGTTAAATCGTGCAAAAGTGCAATCTTGAGAGATAATATTTCTATAATTGATTTATCTAATAAGTATATTATTCTGCAAGTTTGAGAGAACTGCCTTTTCCTCATTATTAAATTCATGTCCCTTACCATTAGATTCTCAGTTTTCAAGGGCTTAATATTTACCAAGAGTTATGCTTGCTGGGGCGCCTGGGTGGCTCAGTCAGTTAAGCACCTGCCTTGGGCTTGGGTCATGATCCCAGGGTCCTGGGATAGAGCTCCCATGGGTCTCCCTGCTCAGTGGGGAGCCTGCTTCTCCTCCTCCCTCTTCCCATCCCGACTTGTGCTCTCTCTCTCTCTCTCAAATAAATAAAATATTTTAAAAAAAGAGTTATGCTTGCATTCTCAAATGTAATGCTCACACAACCTTAAGAGTTGATATTATTTTTATTACCACTGTAGAGAATGTAATTTAAAAAAAGAGAGAGAGCGAGAAAAAAAAACAAAACCTCTAAGAATTCAGAGGTATAATTCCCAAAAGTTAAAATATGTCTAAAGCTTACTCTTTCAGATTTTAGAGTAATATGTAAAACATATTTCTGAAACATGTGTGACTTCAGGGAATGAACCAGAAAAAAAATGGTTGTTTTTTCCTTCCTTCTTCCCTCCCTCCATCCTTGTCTGTCTCTGGCTTCCATCTCTCCCTTTCTTGATTTCTTGCTTTTCTTACTTTATACTGTAACACTTAGTTTGGAGCAACAACATGCTTTGTGACTTTTCTTGTGGTGCCAAACTCGTGTGACTCCATGGAGATTACTTCTGGTGACCATATTATGACATATATGCAAAAATCATCTCTTTGAATACATGATGTCACTTGTTTTGATTTTATAATATTGAGATAGTAAATCTAATTAAATTTTATTATCACATAGGTAAAATACAGACATGACTTCCAAATTATGGGATTCATTCACTATAGACTTCGAAGATTTGTAGACATACCTTCATTTGGTTTTAAGTCACAAAAAAATACTTCAATATTAGGACTAGGATCTGAAGCATTCAATCAGTTATTCTTATCCTAAACTCACTTTCTTAAAGTCTGATGACTAAATGGCAGAAAAATGACACAGTCCAAAGTTTTTTCATTATAACTTATGATTGAAGTTGTATTTCAACAAAAACTACTTAACTTTTGTAGATATGGTAATATTTGGCCTAAATCATTTAGAAAAATAAGTAAAGTCAGTCAGTGGAAAATGGAAAGCATTCTGATTTAAAAAACAACAGCAGATTTAGATTTTAAATACATTAAACCACTGTTTTCTGACTTTGTGTTCTAGTCCTGACCATGTTTTCTGTGATCAACAGAGCAGCTCTGAAGCCTTATAATTACAAAATATGGAGCATTGGTCTTTTGTAATTACTTCTGAGAATTGGGTAGGAAGTACCTCATTAAATCAGTCAGTGAACAAGCATACCCTAAGTATTAAGATAGTGCTTGCTTTTTATTTTTGTAAAATACTTTAAAAAATTGTCTTAAGATAAAAGGAGCAAGTTCGCTTCCATACACAGAACAATATCTAAAAGCACCATAAAACGGTGCTGATTTAAATATTTTTTTCATCTGAAATATTCATAGAATGACACATAAATAGATCCACTAGGATCATCCACACCAGAGCAAACTATAATGCACTACAACTTTCAATAAAAATGGGGGTTTTCGGGGCGCCTGGGTGGTGGGTGCTGCAGCGGTTAAGCGTCTGCCTTCAGCTCAGGGCATGATCCAGGCGTTAAGGGATCGAGCCCCACATCAGGCTCCTCCCCTGGGAGCCTGCTTCTTCCTCTCCCACTCCCCCTGCTTGTGTTCCCTCTCTCCCTGGCTGTCTCTATCTCTGTCGAATAAATAAATAAAATCTTTAAAAAAAAAAAAAAGAGCAGTCAAAGAAAGCTTTANGTTCCCTCTCTCCCTGGCTGTCTCTATCTCTGTCGAATAAATAAATAAAATCTTAAAAAAAAAAAAAAAGAGCAGTCAAAGAAAGCTTTAAAAAACAAAAACAAAAACAAAAAAATTTGGGGTTTTCGGGGCGCCTGGGTGGCTCATGATCCCGGAGTCTCAGGATGGAGTCCTGCATCAGCTCCCTGCTCAAGAGAGGTCTGCTTCTCTCTCTGCTTCTCCCTTTGCCCCTCCCTGCTGCTTGTGTGCTCTCTCTCTGTCTTGCTCTCGCTCTCTCACATAAATAAATAAAATCTTTAAAAAAAGTGTTTTTTTTCTCTTTTTTCCTATCTTTCCAGCTTCACTGGCACCTCACACATGAGAGTACACCAGTGTGCACATGCACACACTACACACACGTAGAACACACCGTGAATAGCTTATCTCTAAAAAATATTGACTCCCTTTTACGCTCGTTGTTGTATTACTGCACTAGGCACTACATATTTTTGATGTTCTTAGCTAAATGCATATTTTGATTTTTGGGGATTAGAAATTAAATTTTAATTTTACCATCTTAAACTTCTACCGCTTAAAGTAAATGCTGTCTGTTATTAACTAGAAGAAAAAATAATTCTTTTGAATGTGGTTATGTGAATTAATGCCATCAGAAAAAAGAAAAGGAGACTGGAATGAATTAAACTATAGTTCAGCAAATCTGAAAAGCATGTAAATGCTTCATGTGAAGTTAGTTTTCAAATATAGTGTTTCTCAGCATTTACTTAACCTAAACTAGAAGATTTCTTATTGATCCAATTGTCCATTTGTTGAGTATTGATTGGAAGATCACAAATACCTATAGATATTTCCTCACTAAATCCCCAATTCAACATTTTAAATTTAATTATTTTGTAAATTAAGTAAATAGTGTGAAGTTTACTTGTCTTTAAATACTACTACTCCTTCCTAATCTGTGGGAAACATTCTATTCAAAAGTATAAACACCTAACAGTTGTTTCCTACTTCTCATTTCCCTCCAGGCTCTTCTAAGAGCCTGTGTAAGAATGCTTTATGAACTCAAGTAGTGGTTGGTTAAGTTACACACTGGCCAAACAATGCACAATTAATATTAAAATATAAATCTTATTGGATGAATAGATAGGAAAATGGTTCAGTTGTAGGAAATTTCAAAATCATTTGGATTCCTGGATCATTAAAATTCTGATTATAAGGATAAAAATGTAAATAAGGAAAATTTAAAAACCAGACATATTTTACTATATTAACAGTGAGTACTAGGAATGTGCTGTCTGTTACTCCTTTTATAAAAAACAACAATAGCATTTGTGAATTTTTATGTGTAATTTCACATGCAAAAAAGGCATAAGTATATGTATTCATCTGTAATTTCACTGCATTCAAATTTAACTTCTGTAGGACATGAGGCTGATGTGTGGTATAGACCTAGACAATGGCCCAGCCTCCACGTTTCAGTAGGATTTATATGATTGCTAGTTGTCATGCAGTATACAGTAATTTTTTTTATTACTGCTTTTGTGAAAAGGGCTCTAAAAAGAAAGCCAAATGCTTTTATTGCATTTATAAAATAAATTTCATACTAGAGTGCTATTCAGCAATTTGGGAATATGTGAGGGTCTTCGGATGGGCTTTCCTAAGTTTCAGATTGTCACAGAGAAATCTAAGTGCATCCATTATGACATATAAAATAATATTCTGTCTTGAAGGTTAAAGAATTAAAGCACTTTCCCATAAAATAACTTGCTAAAATACAAAACTAAAATAAACCTAAAGCCTGTGCTTCTGCTCTTTCCCTATTGGGCATAGAAGCCACCTGTTTCATTCTCTCACTCAGCATTTGGATTGTACCCCTCTTCCTCCCTTTCTTTACTCCANCAATGTCTGGTCTAGACTGAGTATTAAGTACTTAACAAAATTTTAACAAACAGCAGAAGACATTTCCTGCAAGAAAAAAAAAAAAAAAAAAAAAAAAAAGAAGGGGCACCTGTCCCAGGACCCAAGACTAAGTTTCAGATTGTCACAGAGAAATTTAAGTGAATCCATTATGACATAGAAAGTAATATTCTGTCTTTAAAAAGCTTAAAGAAGGAAAACACTCTCCCATAAAATAAACTGCTAAAATACAAAACTAAAATAAACCTTTCCTCTAAGGTTTAAGCTGAAGGGAATTAGCACGAGTTAGATCTGGAGAACTGGCTTGGCTCTCTCCCGCAGTAACAATGTATAAAGGAAGGCATGTGTCTTTTATCATTTCTGCTACACGGTGTAGGGATTTTCTCATCAAACCCTTCATGGAGACCAAATTAACACATAGATGGTATTTACAATAACACTAATGAGATCTCCTCCTTCTTGGCTACATATTATTTTTCTACACATTTTAGGAGATAACTTAATATCACACTTAGGTTCCCTTTTTGCTCTATCTCAGATGCAGAGAATCCCACCCAAATTTATTTCCGAACTCTGAGTTAGTAGCTACCGCACAAGTAAGAAAAGATGAACTTTTCTCTTTACTCATTCAGCTGCACGTTCCCAGTCCAGATGCTTACTGAGAATCATGATTAGCAGTTGTGATACACAAAGAAGTCAATTGGTTCTCTGCCATTTTCAACCCAGCTGTATCACTCTATTACCTCGCTTTCCAGTGTCAGCCCCAGAATGTACTTGATGGACCAGTGAAACATGGTCAGCTGTTACCAGGCTGTACAACCTTATTTAGCCCGTGCTTCTTTTTTCTTCACTATATGAATGTGTATTAATAAACGTATTATGAATGATTCCCCCAAATATCGGGGATAATCCACAGAACACAGAGATGGCTAGAGTGAAATTTCAAAGTTAAAGAAAGGATGCCTTGTCTCCTCCTCCTAGAAGATATACTAAGTTTGTGGAAGGCTCTGTCTGGAGGGGGATTCCACATATATCTCTTTGTTAAGTCTACTCATGGGCCTATAAATAAGATGATTAGGGGAAATGCACCAGGTTCGTAATAATTGTGTCCTATTCTAGGTAAACGACTACTTCATTGCTTTGTAGATATGGCCAAATGGTTTCATAATGTAAATACTCCCTGGAGCAGTCAAATATAAAGAAACGTGCTTTGTTTTAACTCATAATCTACTGGTAAGGATTTTGAGTATTTGGCCTATAAATTCTGTTCACAAAAGTTTTTGAATATCCTATCTAACTTGAATTTTTAGTCATACATAATTTCACCAGTTTATATAATTGGCCCCTCCCACAAACAGCATTTTAGTCACATCTATCACTGGAAGACTGAACAAGCAGAATTCAATACCAGAGACAATGCTGCTCTGTTTCCCATTGTCTGCTCAGAACATACCTAGAGTGCATCCCCAAACACCTAGAAGGAGACTTATGCTGATTATTGATAATTTAAAAGTCCTCTAATCAATCTGAGTCACGTGTCTGAAATAATTAGAATACCGTTGTCTCACATCGTGCCTAAAACTCTACCCTTGATTTAAATTTCATCTTCCTGCCCTCCACCAGCTCCAGTCAGTTATTGAAGGAGTGAACTCTGTTTTCTTTCTTTCCTCATGTGCTAATGATACTTACCTATAAATTGAAGATAATAATGGTCTCTACTTCAATAATATGGTTATTATGAAGATTAATATGATAGTACATAAAAATGCTTAGAAAAGCACCTAGCCCATATTACTAACAATGGGAAAATATAAAGAAGTAGAAATCATCCATAATTCTATTGACCCAATTTATATAATTGGCTCCTAGAAGCTGGAGTAAATAACACTGAGGAGCTGTGAGCCTTTTTGGGTCAAAAAAGGTGCATCAGAACAAGAGGGTTTGGAGGTGTGGGCAGGCAAACCATTTCTTGGCCAGGAGAAATAATCCGCTCCCACGAGTCTAGCCCACGTCAGAGAACTATAGGTTTGACTAGGCCTAAACTCAAGTAGCTTCACAAAAACATGTAATCACGTATACTCTTTTGTTTCACTAGAAAATACACCTAATATAAATTAGTTTTGCTTTTTGGATAGCTTTCAGATCGGTATGAATTTGTGTTACCTCTCTACTACTGGATTCTACCTTTTCAGGAGTCACTATAAACATGAGTGCATTCTCTAGACCACAAGGACTACAGGAAGGGCCAGGCAAGCAGCTACTTTGTGTTTTTTTAAAGAGACAATTATAGACACTGATTCTAGGTCTCTGGAAAATAAGTGTGTGTGTGTGTGTGTGTGTGTGTAACTGTAGAGAGATACAGGTGTTACATAAATATATAAACACATAAATTTTTCTGCTCCAAGCTCTGAAGACACAGGCCAATCCCAACACAGACACTCATTTTCTGCTCATTTATTAGATGCTGAGCAAACCCATCTCTTACTTTCAGGTTTCTCAGGTGAGTCAGGCACCAGTCTACCATGTCCCCCATACTGCAGAGGACACGCATTAAGCCCTCTACATGGTTCCACTGAAGCCCTACTCACAGGCTTACAGTGGAACCTAACATAAATTTCTCCAGGGGTGCCTGGGTGGCTCAGTCAGTTAAGCTCCTGCCTTCGGCTCAGGTCATGATCTCAGGGTCCTGGAATCGAGCCCCCATTGGGCTCCCTGCTCAGCAAGGAGTCTGTTTCTCCCTCTGCCCCTGCTTATGATCTCTTTCTCTTTCTCTCTCTCACCCACTGTCTCTCTCAGATAAATAAGTAAAGTCTTTAAAAAAAATAAATTTCTCCAAAATTTATATTCATAAAATCTTCTCCCTGCCCCTCCTCCAAACCTTTTATATGCCAGATATAAGAGGTTCAACAGCACTCTAACATGTTTTAAATAATTTCCTTTGAAATACTGGTGTTGGGTAGTTCATATTGAAACACACACTCTTATACATATTAGAGCTTCAGTTAAAAATTTCAGTTTGTCACCTTGATTAGCTAGCTAGCTATATCCATCCACCAATCTACTCTAACTACACATACACTTACACATTAAAGACTCAGTTTGTGAGGTGAGACTGCCTGGGTGTAAATCCTGATTGTTTCATTTGACTATCTGGTCATCTTTGAGCCAGTCGCTTATTCAATTCCTGCCTTAGTTACCTCTCCTGTAAATTGAAGATAATAATGTTCCCTGCTCAATAATATGACTATTGTGAAGATTAATATGACAATACATTTTTAAAAAAAAACTTAGAAAACTATTNACTATCTGGTCATCTTTGAGCCAGTCGCTTATTCAATTCCTGCCTTAGTTACCTCTCCTGTAAATTGAAGATGATAATGTTCCCTGCTCAATAATATGACTATTGTGAAGATTAATATGACAATACATTTTTAAAAAAAACTTAGAAAACNAACTATTTATCCTATATTACTAACATGCTATCTTTAGGAAGTAACAATAATACAATCATTATTATGATAAATACTATAAATGTCTACTTTATAACTTGTTTGACTTATGAGGATTTTCACATGCCATTCAATATTCTTCTTTACATGTAATTATATAGCCATACAAATAGTATCATTTTCAATACTAAACTGGACGTATGTATAATTTCTAAAATTTGTCACATCATTGATGATCTTTATGTTTATCATCTATGTTTTTCCCTCTTTACGATATACTGTTGAACTGGAATTACTGGATCAAAATGTGATTAAGTGTTTTAATATATATTGACAAATTACACTGCTAAAAATTAATATCACATTGGTACACATATATATATCTCAAATATAATGTATTTTTAAGACTACCTTAAAATTCTAGCCAATTATCTACTATCAGACATCGATTTAAGTATAAGGGTATCCATGGAAGGTCATGAATAACAGATACAGGATGTTCTCTTATCTCCTTACAGAGTGTGCAAACAGATTTCTGGAAAATTTTTTGGACTTGGGAAGCAAAAACCTTTAAGTGTTGATGAGGAGAAATCCAATATATCTTCAGAACCAGAGAGCTCCAGTGATACTACACTGACCATTCCTTTTTTTTTTTTTTAAGATTTATTTATTTATTTTAGAGAGAGATCGTGTGTGCATGCAAGAGAGAGCAGGGAGGAGGGGAGGAAGGGATAGGGAGTCTTAAGGAGATTCCGTGCTGAGCTGGGAGCTCCACGCGGGGCTCAAACTCACAGCCCTGAGATCAAGACCTGAGCAGAATCCAAGATGCTTAACTGACTGCACCATCCACATGCCCCGACCATTCTTTTTAGAATAGAATAGAAAAAGAAAATGAAGTAAGAATGAGCAGCAGTGGCTGTCCATCGTGGTGGCTCATTATGAGATACTTACATTGAGCTGCTGTAATTATGTAAATGCATCTAGTGGATGAGTGTTAATAAACTTCCATTTAAATAAAATAAATCAAAATTCTGTTTCTCCTCAGCATATTATATTTTAATTAAATTCTTGAGCACAGTCAGTAACTGTGAAGTTATACAGTTGACAAAATCAATCACTAAGGAGTGTAAATCTGCTAGGTACTAGTCTAACACAAAGCACACAGTAATTAGTCAGTTTTGATAAGACAAGTTTCACATACGTCATAAGAAGAGGACACTCTGGTTCTCATTTATCACTCTACATAAGTATTACAGTAAAGAATATGCCAATTTTAACAAGGTCCCACAAACTCCGATTTCTGGCTTAAATTATCTTGTGTCCTAAGTAATAAGTACAAAGATTTTAATTTAAAATGTTCTGTTTTGGAAAAATCATCTTCCTGTGACACTCTCTGACTCTTTGTGCCTCTCTTTCTCCCTCTCTCTAGGTCTCTCTCTCTTTCTCTCCACTCTCAGAGGCATATAAGTCAAAAAAACCCAAAATATTCACCCCACCAGCAACAAACAGACAGCCATTGGACCAACCTTATAAAGTAATGGCAATTTTCCTAATTTCAGGAGTGCAATCTGATTCGTTGTATTTTTCATTTTTTGAATCCTTTTTAAATCATCTGGATTTCCATAACTCACATCAATGAGTTCAGCCTGAAAGAGAAGACAAAAAGAAAAATAGTCTTGCAGGAAGAGGTACAGCAAACTGTCCATTTAGTATGATAAAATCATTCACAATAAATTGAAATATTCAAAAAAGAATTATTGCAACACTTACCCTGACCCAATCACCAAGAAACATGATCTTTCTATTTCTATCAGGGTACAACAATTCTTCAGGTCACTTGAAAAAACGGTTTAGAGTCACAAACTGAGGGTTATTGGAAGGGCGGTGGGTGGGGGGATGGGGTAATTGGGTGATGGGCATTAAGGAGGGCAGTTGATGTAATGAGCACTAGGTCTTATATGCAACTGATGAATCAACAAATTCTACCCGTGAAACTCATAAAACACTATGTTAACTAAATTGAATTTAAATAAAAATTTCGAAAAAAAGTTTAGATTCATTTTTCCTTTGCCCTCTCCCTTCTAAACAAGTTAAAAACCCAATTAATTCCTCTAACAGACAATTGAGTTTGGTATATTATATATTTATGTTTCTGAATTTTGAAACATTTTACAAAATATGATTAATTTCCTTCAAGTTCAACAACAATCATACCATTCCTAGACTTAAAAACAATTCAAAGGCCCTCAATTGTTATCCAAATTAAGTAAAGTGCATTATACAGGGCTGTTCAGGTGGTGCATATATTCGGTGTGAATGACAGCTCCTTGGGTTATGCAGGATACAACCTCTACAACCAACCATACGCACTAGTCTGGCATTCAAGGATTTTAGACCATGAACCCAGGAGACGATTTCTGTCACATTTCCCACTACCCTCCCTACAGTTATCTTATATCCTACATCAAATACTTTTTATTTTTAAAAGTCCCTTTTTATTAATGTTAAAATTTTATGCCTTTCTGGAGATTCCAAAGAGAATCCTCTGATGTAGTTGCCTCTTTCCCGGAATCTCCTTGAAAAGTACCTATCAAACTGAGAGTTCTATCAAACACATATTCCTATGATCCAGGATGATTCCTTTTAGGTTTAGTTTCCATAATTTCTACCATTAAAATAGTAATTGTTGGGGTGCCTGGGTGGCTTAGTAGGTTAATCATCTCACTCTCATTTTTGGCTCAGGTCATGATCTCAGATTCCTGAGACTGAGCCCCACACAGCACTCTGCACTCAGTGGGGAATCTGCTTGAAGATTCTCTCCCTCTGCCCCCCCCCAAATAAATAAGTCTTTTTAAAAAATATTAATTGTTATGCTCTCCAATGATAACATTATAATACAGAATGTGCTGTTTCAAACTACAGCATATATACATTGAGACATTAAGGAGTTAGTGGTGTTAAATAGGGAAAGAATAAAGATGGAGAATCCAGACCTCTAACTTCCCACGTTTCTCAACTGGAGCTAATTTCTTTCGCCAGTTTCATGCAAAGGGCTTCCATAGAAGACTCATATGAAGAGAGAATTCTGTTTTTAGAAGCACATGTGAATACCACCAAGATACCAGCAAATCTGTTAGAGGAAATATTTCTGGCATGAAATATTTTCTTAGCCATTTCATTCATCTGCATCTGTCAAAATTTTACTGATACAGTAAACCCTTTTCAAATGTTACCTTCCGATGAACTGGATTTCCCTGTTGCCCAAGTATATGTGACCTTCTCTACTTTGAATCCCAGTGATTTGTTTCTGACTCTCTTGAGGACCTCACTGGACTCATCTCTTTATATATAAATCTTTCTCAGTGAAGGCCCATCATGCACCTTTCTCACCCCTCACCAGATGTCCAGCATACACTGTTGGCTTATTGGTATTAAATTGAAATGATTATAGTTTATACGATATCTCTGAAAAGTTAAGGTGTACTTTCAAATGGATTCCCTAAGAAAACCTTGTTAAAAATACTTCTGTCAGAATGGTTTTGGATAATAATTTTGTTCCTATTAAAATATGATTAAAGCAGTGCCTTATTAATATAATTTTTGAGTTTGCTAATACCATTACTATATAAATAACTGTGGATTTATGATTTTAAAAGCCTGATTAAATAAATGATCATATAATATTAGTAATCATCACATTGAAAAAATCAGAGAATTCATATTATTCATTTAAATTTTTAAGCTACCTACTAATTATGTGTGATTCATGGATATCATCATAAAACAGGGATATTACTCAATTGGTTATATTAATAAACATATTTTTCATATTTAGGAGAGGCTGGGGGAAGATCACACTGCTTTGAGAGGGTGTGGGCTGGAGTTCAACTTTTTTTTTTTTTAAAGATTTTATTTATTTATTCGACAGAGAGAGAGACAGCCAGCGAGAGAGGGAACACAAGCAGGGGGAGTGGGCGAGGAAGAAGCAGGCTCATAGCAGAGGAGCCTGACATGGGGCTCGATCCCAAAACACTGGGATCACGCCCTGAGCCGAAGGCAGACGCTCAACCGCTGTGCCACCCAGGCACCCCTGGAGTTCAACTTTTTGTTTGTGTATATAACAGAAAGATGTGAGAGTTAAAAATATACCAGTTTACATATTGGAAAATAGCAATAGCTTGTCTCAATAATGGCAGTTTTAATTAAATAGCTCTTTGATGATCATTCTTTAAATAGCACATCAATAGATTCAAGCATTTAACACAGAGGAAGAGGGTTTTTTTTTCTTTTTTCAAAAAAATTTTCCTCAACACAGCATCATTATACCAATTTATTTTGGCTTCTGCATTAAAAATCATAGTTACAGAAATCAATGTTCTCATGGTTTGACAGGTGGTGATAAAAATGTATCTATTGCCTTCAAAAGATGCCTCTGAATCAGATCCTTCCTGAAAGTCTTTCCTATTTACCTTTAAGCAAACTGAAAAATCACAGCTGCAAGAAAGAACATTGAATTTTTCTGAGACACAAATCAATACACAATGATATGATAAAATGTCAAGCCATTTCTTTCCACACATTCTTGTTTCTACAATGAACCTTTCTTATTGTATGTATTCTGTCACACTAGACAATCATCCAGTCAACCAGTTGAGGTACTATGTTTAATTACGTCCAAATACCAAGGATTAAGTTACATCTGACTAGTCCTTTTGGAAAATATCAAATGAGCAGGAACCTATGTACTTGTTGAACTATTCACTTGTGTGCACCAACTTCTCCACTGAGGACTTGCCTGCCACATAGGAGGGGGAAATTGAGAGGCGCAAAGTAAAATGGAACTAGTTCTGTTTTGTTTTAATTTTTTTTTAAATTTAACCAGGGAGAGATATAGAAAAGTCTACAAATTAATTTTTAAATTCTATACATTAATTTTTGACTAAGAACAAAGAACTTAAAACAACAGCAACAACTGTAACAAGAACCAAATATTTTATACTTCATTAAAGATTTTGAAGTATTGAAATGAAGTATTGAAATGAGAGTGGTAGCAGCTAAGAGAGAAAGTGGCACGGTTTCGAAAGAAACACTAAAAATTAAAGTT
The DNA here is from genome assembly GCF_002007445.2 of Ailuropoda melanoleuca. NCBI lineage: Eukaryota > Metazoa > Chordata > Mammalia > Carnivora > Ursidae > Ailuropoda > Ailuropoda melanoleuca. The sequence continues at coordinate 87,548,375 of NC_048218.1, forward strand.
AATTATCTTTGGTGGCAAAATATGTGATTAGAAGGAATCATAAACCAGATAAGTAGCAATAATAAAGACTCAAAATATTTTTTAAAAAGTGATATTCTGTTATATCCGTGGTTTTACAACACTTCTACACAAAAATGGTGAGGCTATCCTGAGCAGAAGCAACAGAAAGGAATAACTAAGAAAATGAATAGAATTGTTATTTCCTGTAGTCAGCTAAAGGAAATAAATAGGAGGATCATGGAAATAACTAGGTCAGAGAAGAATATCTAGGGTCGCCCCCCTGTGGGTGGCCTGTGCTCCAAAGTGATGAACAATCCAGTGCCATGTTTCTCTTCTATCTTGAGGTAGCGAAAATTATTCATGCTGATGAAATGATGTATGCTTTGAAATTTTTCAGACTTGACATTTTCAACCAAATCAATCACTCTGGATCCTCTTAGCTTTTCTCTAATAGATTCTAAACGTACAGAATGTTTGAAAAGCATCGCTGCTTTGACTAAAACAGTAATTTTCTACTCAGAGCCAGAAACAGTAAACCGAAGCAGTTCTCATACTGACAAAATACGTACTAGTCACCCAAATACAGGTTTTACCTCAGAAATTTACTACTATCTTACATAATCTAGTTCTGAATCCTCTTCGAATTAGTGTTTGTGTCTATTGAAAATTTGTAAAATCAAAATGTCCTCCCATGTTTACCTCTGTCTTTTCTGAAAGGCATTAATACGTTAATATTTATGAAGACTTCAAAATTCAGAGACTGCTAGAATTTTATTGGTACTTCTTTCTCAAGTTCACTCAATGGTTTTCCATCACACGGACATTATCATGAAAACCATACTGTACCAAAGCATGAAAAGCAATGCTACTTCCTCCCACTCCTGTAGAAGATGCCACTAATCAGTCATCACCTTTTCAAACTCATTCTCAGGATGGTAATCTAGCGAGTGAAGACCAATTAGGGGCTGGCATAAGTAGGGAGCTGTATAAAATACTTAATATTTCAATGTTAAATAACTATTAATATTTAAAAAACTATTAATATTTAAATAATATTTAGCTATTTAAAATCTTTAATAACTACAACGCAAGTACTAATCAGTTAAAGTGCACTCCTAACCAATCAGAAGGGATACCAGCTAGTGTGTTACACTAGTACGTTCCAACTGAATCCAGCATTAAGCATGAGACACACAACCCATTTTGCTGCTTTTGGTGTAAAAGATCAGATAAAGAGGTGGCTTGTCAATTTTATCATTTTTTTTTTTACTGTAATATATACACTTGCTGAAAAAAGTATTTGCTACAATGATATATTAAATGTAAGGCTTACTGACATGATGACCACATTTCTATAGCAGAAATAACAAAGACAAGCCGGAGTAGTAGTTAGTTGTCTTGACATATAGTAATTATTTAAAAAGTTTGCAAAATGTTTTATAATCTAATATGTAATGCACACCCATCTAAAGGATGAAAAAATTGAGTTAAAACTATTGTAATATAGAAATTTAACCAAAGTGAAGCACAATTCTGTTGCATTTCCATTTCCATGTTTTAAGTCTATAAACTCCAAAGCCAATAGATAGAATTATGTAAGTTAAGAATAAGATACCAGAGTAAGAAAAAATAGATTTGTCCAGAAGAAAAAATACTTTAAGTTTTCCCAATTTTAATAAATTTTCCCCCATAAAATATTTAGATATTTGTATTATTTGGCCAACAATTTAAAAATAACCATCAGACAGAGTATCTTTCCTTTCCACTATTGTTATTAAAGTCACTTTGAAAGGAAAAATATATCTTTTAAGAGAGATTATGAAAAATATGTAGAGAATTAGGAGAAAAAACAGGAGAAAACATAGTTATGGAAGTCCAAGGAAGAGTGTATTAAACAGGGAGTTATTTCATTTTCCAACAATATGTGCCAGGTTATATTCTAGTTTCTGAAGGTATGAAGGAGAATGAGTTACAAAAGGTGCCTTCATGCTCTGGTGACTTTCTCTTGCTAGAAGGTCAACAATAAAAACATAAACAAAGACACTAACAAGCAGATGACTTTCAGTTATGATACGCCCTAACAACAATAAGGAAGGGGTAATGTAATAGAGGGTGATAAGGAGTGATTTTAATAAGGATGTCAGGGCAGGCATTTGCTACGGAGATCACATCCAATTGGTGAGAAGCCATGCACTGACCTGGGGAAAGAACTCTTTCGGCAGGGGTTAAGAACAAATGAAAGAAGAGCTTGATTGATCAAATGAAACAAAGACATTGAATATGCTAAGGAGTAAACCATGGTTACAGAATGTTGAAATAAGAAGTTATTAATTTTCTTATGGGGTAGTGGTTAGATAGGAATGGAATTTCAGGAAATTTACCAATGAAGGAAAGAACAAAAGTTAGGTGATACATGACAGTTGGGAGCAAGAGTTAGCTGGTACATGTGCAGCTGAGAGGTGACGGTATGTTTTTCGTTGGTCTGCTTTTACCAAAAAGGAGACTTAAAAATATTTATAAACTGAAAAGAAGATTTGGCCCAATTTGGTTGACACATCCTAGAAACAAAAGCAGTATGGAGAAACTAGATCTAGATTCTTCTTTCTCATCATGAGAATGGAGAATATAAATGAATGTAAAAGAGGTTAATCCTACTCCATTGACATCTCCAAGAACATCAGCAATAACTGGTTATGAGAGTTTCTGCAGCTTTATCACTTTCCACATGTTAAACTTATTTACTGTTTCCCTGCAGTAAACTAGGAATAAGATTCTTGAAATGAAGTTAAAAATAACGGCAGCAGCACTGGCTAATTGCTTTGGAGATAAGTAACCTGGAATGACTCAATCATGTCTCCTGGTGTCAGAGTATAGGGAAATTGGGACACAGGGTCACTGTTTGAGAGTCTAGGCAGGAAGCTGGTGGACCAGTCTCGGTTGCTCAAGAAAGAGGATGGAAGATCAGTTGATATTTTGCAAAATGCTCCGAGTATCCCAGAAGGAGTTACATCTGACAGATAATTTGAGCAAATTCTTGGAAAGAATTTACCTCTTGATCTTCCATTAGTTCTGTGTGAAAGGTAAAGTTTATCTAAGGAACTTCCCCTTTAGGAGGGAAACCAGAAGGAAGTTCTCTGCCCTTTACAATACTGCTATTGACTTTTGAGTGGTCTCTGCGGCATTGTTCTTGGCTCTGTGTAGCCTACCTGAATATTGTGGCCATACTGTAATTGCAAAAACCAGTTTCTTGCTGAGCACTGAGTGCAGGGAAGTTGTATGTTAGTAAAATGTATCTCAGGGTGTGTGTGTGTGTGTGTGTGTGTGTGTGTGTGTGTGTGGTGGGGGGTGGATCCCTGATGTGTAGCATTTATAATGTTTGTGGTTTAAATATCAGACCAGAATTAGGAAAGAGTCACAGAATTGACTTCCACTAGCTAGAACAGCTGACTTAAACCATTCCAGCATACCACTGGGGCACTTGTATCTGGCCTTTTAAGTGGTAGAGCAATGTATTACTCAGGGCTTTCCTAGGAGGCTGAAAACAGAAGCAGGTATGCTTTAGAGGTATGGGTTGAAGCTGGTGCCTAAGTCTTGGCAAAGTAGAAAGAGTAGAGAAGTAGAAGGCGGCAAGAGCGGTGGGTAACAGCAAGAGAGAGATGAAGCCAAGAGTTCACAGAAAACCCCCAGCTGTCAGAAAGTTGGAAACTGAACATAGGGTTTTTGAGAGAGAGAGGAAAGGAGGCTTAGGAGAAGGACTGAAGTGGATACAAGTTTATGACATGATATAGGGGGAAAAGATAACCAATACTTAACCATTTATGCCTTCTGTTCTAGACATTTTACTGAGGAGATCATATCAATTGTGTTCAGTCTATGTTCAGAACACTCGTATTTGGGAGGGACTTCTGCCCATTTTATTGAGGAGGAACCTGCAGTTTAGAATATTTCAATATCTTGCTAGTGCTCATAGTAGTTTCGAGCATGAAGTTGGCAATTGCTTACCTGACAGTTTTTCCTATTAGACTGCCAGCTGCATGTGGACAGTGTCTAGAGCTTTCTTATTGATCACTTTGTCCCGTGACTGGCACTTAAGAGGCACCCAGTATGTATTTGTTGAATACTGACTGTTTCTTGTTATATTAGTGAGACCCAGATGGCTAAACGCTATATTAGTCACCTAATCTTTCACCATCAAATTAAAATATAAGGAAAAACAAACTAATAATCACAGGGCACTTTATCTAATAAATGATACTCAACTTATTAAGGTAAGGATATTGAAGGAGTTGCAAATTCATTCAAGAGAATTCTTCCTGGAGGGCATGAAAGTAATATGACAGAATTCTGCTTCTTTTGAAATCAATCGGGTTAGTGTATTGAAATAGTACATAAACCTAAGGATCAACTTTTCCATAGATCTTTCTAGTTCTGAAAAAATTGAATTTGCAGCACCTACTGAAATGAGATAAATTTCATCCGTACTTTATTTATTTCATTAGTACTTTATGGAGATTAAAATATAAATTAAATTTGCAAAGAATGTTACATTATCACTTAACTTGGTAAGTGGCATGTTTTAAATCATGTCAAAACTAAAAAGAAAAAAGCTGACCCAGATTTTTCTGTCAGATAACACTTAATTATGATGATTCAGAATCTTTAGAAATAACTTTGGACAAATTAGAATTTTGTAGTCAAACACTTTCTCACTAAAAATGCCATATTTGTTTTAATGAAGAGGGAAAGAAAATTCATTGCACTTTAACCACTTAGCTGAATTCAGCCATCTTTGTTTCAAAACCTTTATTTCATAAAATAGGCTTTTGTTCTCTTTCCCAGGAAGATAATGTAACCTCTCTAACAAACAATTTAACTTGACAACATATTGTGATAGGTCACTTCTGTATTTGTAAATGCTTCTGTCTAAATATTAAATACAGGAAAAATATGCACTTTAATCATATGGAAATTAACTCCATGGTTGTTATGTTCAAATAAAAAAGCTGCAATTATGGAATTGTTTTGTTAACTAAGTTGGTTCATACACAAAGCTCATGAAACCAGAAAGAGAAGGTCATATTGGGCCAATAAATTTCATGCAGATTTTTAAAAGGTAAAAACGTTATATACAAGTGTGCTCACAGCCATTTATCTCACAACAGTGCACTGTTGACCAAAAGATAGATTCCATGAGAGAAAAAGAAGGGAGACAAATAAAATGCAGTCATTTTCAACATGAAAAACGGCTTGCACCAAACTCACATTTCTCTGTTGGTGAGACAGTAGCTTCCTCTTCTTACCCAGACAACAAACGTTTAAATAATGCAATTCCATTCTACTCCTTTATTTAGCTTTCTGATAATTTTTTTTTAATCTATAACAGGAAGCATTCACAGAAAAATGTATACAGCTCTGCCTTTTGCCATAACACTCAATGTTTGCTTTTGTTTGAGAATATTAAAAGAGAAAGAAAGTTTTCCTAGCTATGAGAAAATAGACATCTGATTGCAAGTTCTCCAAGGATTCCTTCAGTGGTTATATTTTTTTCTAAGACTACTTGATACAATTCGATCTAGTGTTTTTAGATTTCATGTGTTACCCTATGGCCTGGTATTTACAAAAGGAAGACAAGCAATGCTCTTCAGGCCAAAGTTGACATGATTTGTCATTCTGCATTCAAAAATAAAATATTTACTCCTAGTTTCTCTGAGCTTTTAGTTTTAAATTAAAAATCTGATTAGATATTATATGTATTTTATTATTTATTCATACTTAACAAGGCATTTTTCCTCCCTAATGATTAATATTTGTCATATTGAACAGAAGACAGGAAGATTACATTCAGACAATATGATAAAAAGTTTGTACTTGCAAATCATGATATATAGTTCTCATATTTTAATTTCTCCCATTTAAGTGTGTTTATTTTATACCACATAATAACCACAGCAACACTTTCAGTGTGCTAAGCACACTCAATGCATCTACATGGTTTGCATTATTTCGGCCCCATGACAACCAGTCAAGGTACTATTATTGTTCCCCCTACACAGATAAAAACACTGAGGCTGAGAGAACAAAAACTACCAACCCATAGCTGAGCAGCTAATAAGGCAGGATGCAACGCTGGGCTCTCTGAGGAATGGGGCAGCGATAAATGTGTTGATGACAATCTATCTTTTTTTTTTTTAGACTTTTTTTCTTTTTTTTTATTTGACAGAGATAGAGACAGCCAGCGAGAGAGGGAACACAAGCAGGGGGAGTGGGAGAGGAAGAAGCAGGCTCATAGCAGAAGAGCCTGATGTGGGGCTCGATCCCACAACGCCGGGATCACGCCCTGAGCTGAAGGCAGACGCTTAACCGCTGTGCCACCCAGGTGCCCCGATGACAATCTATCTTATGCATGGTTAGTGAGTAGTTGAAATTAAGTTTGAAATAATAATTGCATTATTTGTTTTTACTTTCAGACACAAAATAATACTTAACAGAAAGAAAATTCCCAAATCTATGAAGTGGAGAAAAATGAAAGCAAATTCTCTGTTCAAAAATATAAACATAGTAGACTCAAATCTCACCAGCCTATATTAAATATTAATTGTTTCCTTTGCTTTTCTGCATCTGTGTGGATTTCATAAAGGACAACACAAATAATTGCACAGGAATTACATAAGGCCACATATTCTATTTATAAAACTGACTAGACATTGTCAGCACTCACTACCAATGTCTTTAACAGTATGATGATATTGTACTTGATATTTATCTTTTAATAACAATATAAATCACTGTTTATTCCCTGAAGCTAACCTCACTCATGTTAAATTATTTATGTATCCATTTTAATATGTATTTTGCATCTGACAGGACAACTCTCCTTAGGACCCCTTTACTGACCCACCTGTCATTATGATGGGGTAAACAATGTCACCTTTCTAGCACACAATGAATTACAAAGAAGTTGCAAAGTACACCATCCATCATACTGGCACTAAGTAGGTTTTCGAAGTAGATCTCAGATATCACAAATGCTGTTTAGACTGTTACCAGAAAGCAAAAATTGGAAGCTTATACAAAGTGGTCATATGATGAATGGACATGACAGCTCTTCAAAGAAAAGGGGCACTCGTCTTCTACAAATAACCTTGTCAAAAGCAAAAGTAGTGGGGAGCTTTGCTGGCAGTCAGACTAGAATAATTTAAGAACTTGTTAATGGCTCAGCCTGATAGAAATTCATGCAAATACAATGTACTCAAAATCAAAAAGTAGGTATGCCTGAATCATCAGGAGCAACCTCTCAAGCTTGATTTTAATTAAGAGTGGTCTGAAGAGATACAGAAAATCACCCACACTCTATTAATTAGAATATGTGAGTTTCAATAATACATCGGTCTAAAACATGTATATAAAATATATGCAAATATTCTATATGCATATAAAATAGCCACCTAGAAATTGCTTTGCTTTTGAAAATCATAATGCTAATATCATTTAAGTTTTTAAAAAATCAACATCAATAAATTTCTTGATATAAATATTTAAATTATTATGTACTTAGTATAATAGATTTGAATTATTAATATAATTCTAAAAATAGTTATTGTCCGTGCCTTCGTCTAATTTGCATGGTTAATTTCCCAAATTATGTTCTTCAAATACAAGGTGTTTGTTTTATCTATAATTGCATTTTAATTCCTTTAACACTACTCCTTTTTATTTAGGCCTGCATTTCAAACATACAGTATATTTCTACATCGACAGCAAAGTTTATTTTTCCCTTTTAATAGCTTCTTCAAATCTTTCTCAATACTTCTTTATTAAAAATGGTAGTTTTAATAGATATATAGGTGGTAGGTGGTCCCAGAATGACTTATGTCTTCAGGGGCATTTAAGTAATTCTATGATTCTGTAGTAGACCTTGGTTTCTTTTATACAAAACATGAAAATTTAAACATTTATAACTGATAAGATAAATGTGTAGAAAACTCTTGGAGATGTGGCTACAAGAAAACAAAAAAACCATCCAATGGCCCAGTGGACTGTCAGAGGGCCCTGCTGAGGAAAGGAACACAAGTTGTAATGTTATGGCTTTTCAATAGGTCGAAGATCAATAAATAATTTCCCAGAGCAAACTGACAAGCAAATAGATGGGGGTGATTCCAAGGACCCACTCAAGCTCCTGGGGGTTTTGTTGTTGTTCTGTGTTTTGGACATGTTTTGTTTCCAAGGCAAGGAGATTACGGTGTTGAATCAACTGGGATAAAGAGCATGCTGGAAATGTGTGGGAGCTGATAAAGGTCTGGGAGTCTGAAGAAAATATGTGGGGTAACTTTAGAATTTTGATTTGAGACTAGAGCTTCTGAACCAACAAAAGGGTGCTGGCAGCCTCCCTCCCATCATTGCCTACCAGAAACTGTATACTTTAATCAAATCAAATTACATGAGTCCTACTCTAGGAATACTGCAGACATTTCATATTATATTAACTTTTAATTAATCATAAGGCTTTCCGTGATAGTGGTTATATGCAGTCCTTCTGCTATAAATCAGAGAATGACATAACAGAATGCAAACAACGCTGAACCACCAGTAAAAACTTTCTCCGTACTCTCCCCCCAAAATGAAAAACAAACAAAACAAACAAAAACCAAAAACAGGAACATATCTGTGAAGTAACTTCAAATGATTTAAATACTTAATGTATTAATCAGTGTTAATAGATTCTGAAAAAGCTGTGCCAATAATTAACAACAATCAGAAACATATAATCGTTTCATTTGTATTAAATGAGGCAATCTAAAGGTTTGGAAAAAACCTAAATGTGTTTATTAAAATGGTATGTTTACATGCAGACAAAATATGCCTATAGGAAGGAAACAGGGCCAATTACATAGTGTATCTAACTGGTATCTTGTCCTTAATGTGGGCTAGGCTCTGTCCTCCAAGGTTTCCATATATTAGCTAGTTTAGTTTTCACAAGAACCTTATAAAGTTGGAACTATTTTTATTCCCATCACAGAGATGAGGGAATTCAGCCCTAGATGGGTAAGTAACAGTGGGTAATTAGGGAACTGCGATTTGAAACTGGTCTCTGTGGCTCTAGAAGACGTGCACTTCAGCACCGAGCCTAACAGCCAGCTAAGCCAGGAAAAGTACAGCAATAATCTGCGTAGACCTGGCTCCTTATCTCCAGTGTTTTCCATCAAGAAAGCAGAAGCGCTGTATTTCAAATCTTGTATCTGTGAATAATCACATCGATTTTCCACTTCATTTCTTTGTGTGTGTGCACAATCTCAAAACACAACTGCCTCCATTTCTATTCCTTCTGCCCATATCAATCCATTAAAATTTGCCTCTTCAAAACCCCCAAAAATAAAGTGAACGTGTCCTCTACCAGCTAAGCAAAATGTGAATAACTCAGTCACACGTTCAACACTTTGGAATTAAATTCTTCTAACATGTTTTCACTTTCAGCATATGACAAGAAAAAAGGTCAGGCAATCCAAATCTTCCTTCCCCTTCCCTACTGCCACACTGAGAACATTTAATGGTTACTTTTTTATGTTGCATCTTGCCAGTTAGTTCAATTCAGATGAAAGCTGTTGTTTTCTAATTCCATTTCACTATAAATGACAGAGACAAATGGTCACATTACCTCGAGAGTTCCTTTGGCAGAATAGGCTGCATATGAGTAGAGCAGATCTTGGCTGCTATGTGTTCTGGTTTCTTCACTGCAGGGCTGGCCATTAGGATGAAAGCATTGGCCGCGGCTGCTCAGAGTCACAGAGCTGGCCGAAGGGCCTGCCAGATTAAGCAGCACAGAGTAATTTGCAAACTGTACATCTTCTAGGCCCAAAGAAGTCCAGTGAGTCTTAATTTTCTTTGAAATTTCTGTGTCATCTTCACTTTTATACAGTTGTACCAAATTTCTGAAAGAAATTTAAAAAGTACATTCTAAAAAAAAAAAGGAAAAATATTCTGTTGAGTTATAACCACTTAGTATATGAACAATTATTAATAGATGTGGGATATGGAAATGAATGGGACAGGACCCTGTACAAGAAATTCACAGTTTGTTGAAGGTGATGAGCCCACAGAAAAATTGCACTAAATCAAAGCAGAATGAACTAAGTTCTTAAATTGAGAACTAATAAAGTACTATGGGATTGTAGAGAAGAGAGTGATTAATGCCAACCAGTTCTTTTATTAGTTCTAATCTTTCTCGGACATCAACATAATCCATTTAAAACTCAGTTCAAAACTAGGAGTCACGCTGGTGGAGAGAGTTTTGTATTGCAGTTAATATGATTCCATATAGAGTTACATGATTAATACACAGCTATTGCTATTTAAAATGATACAGAGAGAATGATTTTGATACAAATTACATGCCAAATTTCATGATCCTATGAGCACAATGATATTCAATAAAATCAGTATATCATGGTAAAACCAACCACAGATTATCAAATAAGAAATTAATTTTTGTGTGTGCTTGCTGTAGTCTACATACGTATTCCTATACCTGTTCCAAAATCCAGTGGCACTATTTTTGCTTATGACATCCTAGAAAAAAAAAATCTGTAAAAAAAAATCTATAAAAAAAAATCTGTGCAGAACCTAGAACAAAATAAGATATGTGAAATTTAAAAATAATAATCCAGTAAAGTTTGTTTTGGGCTGAGATGCAAAGGTACCAGTTTCTTTTTTGGCAAAAATGTATCTTCTTATAAGAATTTTATTGCTATCCAAATTGGTGCCTAAATGGATGTTAGCTACATGGATACTATTTTTATTTTGATTCATCACATTATTTTTATTACACATACTTGATTCTTTTAGGATGATTACACACATCGGAAAAAAAATACAACAATGATAATACAGGAAAGCATTACTGGAGACAAAAAGTAGGGCTGTAGACACAGCTAAAAGCTGATCTATATAAGAAAATGCAATAATAAATAATTTCCCAATTTTTTCCAAGGCTGTTTCAATTTTTTTAAATATGTAGTTTAACCAATTATCAATGCCACATAAGTTTTGTGAAAGACTGATTGAAAGAATTTCACTTTTTACTCTGAATAAGACTGGTCTGCCTTCTGAGTGCGTGTGTGTGTGTGTGTGTGTGTGTGTTTGGCAAGGGAGGCTTTTTGTATAATTGACAAGTGAAATTGTATATATTTAATGTGCACATTATTTGATATGCACGTACATTATGAAATTATGACAATCTAATTAACACATCCATTACCTTAGTGCTTACCTTTCTGTGTGTGTTCTGTGTGTTGAAAACATTTAGAATCTACTCTCAGCAAATTTGAAGTATACAATGCAGTATTATTAACTATAGTCACCATGCTGTACAGTAGATCCTCAGAAATTATTCATCTTATAACTGAAGGCTTGTATCCCCTTGACCAACATCTCCTCCTCTGCCTCACCCCCACTCCATTGGCAACTATGATTCTACTCTGTTACTATGAGTTTGTTAGTTTGTTTTTTAAACTACACTGTGCAGTATCTTTCTGTCTTATTTCACTTGTCCTCTGAGATATTTATGTTATCACAGAAGGCATGATCCCCTTTTTTGAGATTGAATAATATTCCATTGCACATCTATCCCACATTTTCTTTATCCATTCATCCATCCATGAGCACTTAGGTTGTTTTCATACTTTGGCTATTGTGAATAAAGCTGCAATGAACATGAGTACAAATATCTCTTCTGATTTCATTTCTTTTGGATATATACCCAGAAGTGGATTGCTGGCTCATATGGCAGTTCTAGTTTTAATTTTTTCGAGGAACATCCATACTGTTTTCTGTAATGGCTATACCAGCTTAGATTCCCACTAACAAAGGTTATCTTTTCTTCACATCCTCACCAGCATGTTGTTTTTGTTGTTTTCTCTTTTTTTTTGTCTTTTTTCTATTTTGTTTTTTTAATAATAGACACCCAACAGGTGTAAGGTGATATCTCATTGTGGTTTTGCTTTGTATTCCCTGATGATTAGTGATGATGAGCACCTTTCATGTATCAGTTGGTCATTTGGATATCCTTTTTGGAGAAGTGTCTATTTAGGCCCTTTGCCCATTTTTTAATGGGACTATTTGTGGTTTCCTTGCTACTGAATTGTATAAGTTCCTTATATATTTTAAATATGAACCCCTTGTCAAACATATGCTGTGTAAATATTTTCTCTCATTCCACAGGTTCTTTCCATTTTCATGTTGCTTCCTTTGCCATGCAGAAGCTTTTTAGTTTGATATAGTTTCACTTGTTTATTTTTGCTTTGTTGCCTGTGCTTTTGTTGTCATATGAATAAAAAAAATAATAACTGCAAGGACCAATGTCAAGAAATATTCCCTTTTATTTGTTTTCTTCTGGGAGTACTGCAGTTTCAGTTTTACATTTGATTTTCATGAATGGTGCAAGATAGAATTCAATTTAATTCTTTTGCATGTGAATTCCAGTTTTTTCAACACTATTTATTGAAGAAACTATTCTTTCCCTATTATCTGTTCTTGGTTCCTTTGTTGAAAATTAATTGACCTTAGGGCGCCTGGGTGGCTCAGTCGGTTAAGCTTTTCCCTCGGCTCAGGTCATGATCCCAGGATCCTGGGAACAAGCCCCCCATTGGGCTCCCTGCTCAGCAGAGAGTCTGCTTCTCCCTCTGCCAGCCAATCCCCTGCTTGTGTGTGTGCTCTCTCTCTCTCAAATAAATAAATAAAATCTTTAAAAAAAAAAAGAAAATTGAATGATTATGTGTAGATTTACTTCTGGGTCCTCTATTCTGTTGCATTGATCTATTTCTGTTTCATTGGTCATTTTTGATTAAACAGATCACAGATCAGTTTTTATGTTATACTGTAATATTTTGATTATTATAGCTTCATAATATAGTTTTAAGTCAAGAAGTGTGATTGTCCAGATTTGTTCTTCTTTCTCAAGATTGCTTTGGCTACTCAGGGGCTTTTCCGGTTCCATATAAATTTAGGGTTGTTCTATTTCTGTGAAAAATGTCATTGGAATTTTGATAGGGATTGCACTGAATCTGTAGATTACTTTGGATATTATGTTCATTTTAACAGTATTAATTCTTCTAATCCAAGAACATGAGATGTCCTTCCATTTATTTGTGTACTGTTTCAATTTTTTTTACCAATGTCTTATAGTTTTCAGTATACAGGTGTTTAACCTCCTTGGTAACATTTATTCCTAAGTATTTTATTATTTTTTGTGCTATTATAAATGGGATTGTTTTCTTAATTTCTTTTTCACATAGTTTGTTGCGAGTGTGTAGAAATGCAACTGATTTTTATATTGATTTTGTATCCTACAACTTTACTGAATTTGTTTATTAGTTCTAATAGTTTTTTTGTGGAAGCTTTAAGGTTTTCTGTATATAAAATCATGTCATGTGTAAACACAGACAGTTTTACTTCTTTTTTTTCCAATATAAATAAGATTTACGTACTTGTTTATTTATGCCTAATTGTTCTGGCTGGGATTTCCAGTAATATGTTGACTAGAAGTGGAGAGATTGAGAATCTTTGTCTTGTTCCTCATCTTAGAGGAAAAGCTTTTAGCTCTTTATTGTCAAGTATGATGGTAGCTGTAAGCTTGCCTTTACTAAACTATTCCTTCTATACTTAATTTAATGCAAGTTTTTATAATGAAAAGATATTGAATTTTGCCCTATGCTTTTTTTCTGCATCTATTGAGATGATCATAAGATTTTCATCCTTCATTCTGTTAATATGGTGTGCCAAACTTACTGATTTGCATATTTTCAACCATCCTTGCATCTCAGGAATAAATCCCACTTGATCATGGTGTGTGATGCTGTGAATACACTATTGGATTCTCTTGGCTAGTATTTTGTGTGGGGATTTTTACATCCAGGTCCATTAGTGTATTGACCTATAATTTTCTTTTCTTGTAGTATTCTTGTTTGGCTTCGGTATTCATCTTAATGTTGGTCTCAGATCATGAGCCTCAACTTTTTGGAAGAGTTTGAGAAGGACTAGCATTAATTCTTCTTTAAATGTTTGGTAGAATTCACCAGTAAAGCCATCTGATCCTGGGCTTTTCTTGGTTTCGAGGTTTTTAGTACTGATTCAATCTCCTTTCTAGTTATGCATCAATTCAGATTTTCTATTTCTTCATGATTCAGTCTTGGGAGGTTGTATGTTTCCAGGAATTTAGCCATTTCTTTTAGGTTGTGCAATTTGTTGGCATATAATTGTTCACAGTAGTCTCTTACATTTCTTTGCATTTCTGTGGTGTTAGTTGTAATGTCTCCAACTCTATTTATAATTTTGAGTTTTCTCTTTTGTGTTAGTCTAGCTAAAGGTTTGTTAATTTTATCTTTAAAAAAGAGGGGCACCTGGGTAGCTCAGTCGTTAAGCATCTGCCTTCGGCTCAGGGTGTGATCCCAGAGTCCTGCTGGGAGCCTGCTTCTTCCTCTCTCACTCCCACTACTTGTGTTCCCCCTCTCGCTGGCTGTCTCTTTCTCTATCAAATAAATAAATAAAGTCTTTAAAAAAATAAAATAAAAAAATAATAAAAAAGAAAGCTCTTAGTTTAACTGATTTTTTCTATTGTTTTCCTAATTTCTAGTTCACTTATTTCTGCTCTGATCTTTATTTCCTTCCTTCTGCTAAGCTCAGGCTTAGCTGGTTCTTCTTTTCCTAGTTCCTTGCGGTGTAAAGTTAGGTTGCTTATTTGAGATTTTTTTCCCCTTAATGTAGGCATGTATCTCTATAAACTTTCTCTTAGAACTGTTTTTGCTACATCCCATAAGTTTTGGTGTGTTTTGTTTCCATTTTTGTTTGTCTTGAGTTTTTGTTTTTTTTTTTAATTTCCTTTTTGATTTTTTCCATAACACGTCAGTTGTTCAGGAGTTATGTTGTTTAATTTCTACATATTTTCATTTTTCCACTTTTTCCTATTATTAAATTCTAGTTTCATAACACTGTGAACAGAAAAGATATTTGGGGGGTGTGTGGGTGGCTCAGTTGGTTAAGCATCTAACTTTGGCTCAGGTCATGATCTCAGGGTCCTGGGATCCAGCCTCCAGTGGGGCTCCCCACTTAGTGGGGAGTCTACTCCTGCTCCCCCACCCAGCTCATGCACTCTCTCTAACAAATAAAACCTTCAAAAAAAAAAAAAAGAAAGAAAGAAAAGATATTTGGTATGATTTCAAACTCCTTAAATTTCTGAAGACTGTTCTGTGCCTTGAAATAATGATCTATAATGGAGATGTTCTGTGTGTCCTTAAGAATGACTATTCTGCTGCTATTGGATGGAATGTTCAGTATACATCCATTAGGTCTATTTGGTCTAAACTGTAGTTCACATCCAACATTTCTTATTGATTTTCTTTCTGAATGAGATATCCACTATTTAAAGCAGGGTATTAAAATCAACTACTGTTGCATTGCTATGCATTTCTGCCTTCAAGTATGTTAAAATTTGCTCAATACAGGGGTTCCAATGCTGGGTGCATGCATATATAGTTGTTATATTCTCTTAATGAAATGAAACCCATTATATAGTAAACCTCTTTGTCTATTTATAGTTTTTGACATGCTATTTTGTCTCATATAAGATTGCAGGGGTCCTCAGAGGGGACGGCCATGGGGTATGCAGTCTTAGTGAGGGCTGCTGGGTGCAGAGCAAAGGCTTCTGGGGACTCCCTGTTTCTTTTTCTCCCATGGGGGATATTGTGGCCAACAATTTATCTCTCAAGTCCTGATCAGCTTGCAGCACTCTTGCCGTGGTGGTGATACTGGTACCTGATGCAAGGGCACTCTTAGAGCAATCGCAAAGCCAGGGTCTAGAGTATAGGCCCTTATAGAGTGACAGTGGCTCCTGAGGTCCAGGGCTCTGGCAAGCCCACAGCAGGAGTGATGCCACTGCCTGAGCCAGAGGCATACACAGAGTGGCAGCTACATCCAGATCTAAACTGGGGGTATATGCAGAGCAGCTCTGGCTCTAGGGTCGAGGGATGTGCATGGATGGGGCTGGTGGCAGTTCTGGTCCTCTGGATTGTGCAGTAGTAGCTCTTTCTGATGGAAGAGGGCACGTAGCATCTTCCCCTCCTAGGAATCTGTGGCAGTGAGAGATTTTGATCAGTGGTGAAAGCTGCGAGTGTCCTCTGAGGATCAGGCCCCTGAAGTTTGGGCCAACGAACGTTAGGGGTTTTCCACTATGAAAGCTGCAGGGAATCTGTGGCTGAGGCCCTCCGTGGCAAAGACTGCTACAGTACTCTACAGAGGTGGCCACTCGGAAGCACAGTGGCATCTACTGCAAGGTTGATACCAATAGCCTCTACCTTTGTTCTTGGTTCCTAACTATTCCTGGATGGCTCAGCTAAGCTGATCTCCACAATCCTCTCTGTAGAGTTAATCTCCATTTCTGGCTCCATTGTGTTGTTGTATGTTCTTAATTGGACTCTTGAGCCCTCTTAAGGCTATTTTAATTCTCGGATAGCTAATTATTATTTCTGGGGAGATGAAGGTTGGTATACCCTACTCCCTCATCTAGGTCTCTATCCTGTTCTTTTTTTCCTTTATCTGATTTCTGTGTCCCCATCCTCTTATTTTACTGTTACTGAAGTTCTCTCTGCACTATTTAGGATAGAGCGAGTAAATTAATTGAGTTGAAACTTAACTCAAGTTTGAGGAGAAAGTTATTTAGAAAGATGCATCAATAATGTTCTTTTGTAATATGTGTAGAGTTAGAGAACACATATTTTTTTTGAAAATTTATCTGTATATGGTCAACATTAATAGAAAAAAAGAGAAATTTCAATTAGTTTTT
This sequence comes from Ailuropoda melanoleuca, assembly GCF_002007445.2. Classification (NCBI taxonomy): domain Eukaryota; kingdom Metazoa; phylum Chordata; class Mammalia; order Carnivora; family Ursidae; genus Ailuropoda; species Ailuropoda melanoleuca. The sequence continues at coordinate 87,565,203 of NC_048218.1, forward strand.
TTTTCCTCTTCTATTCAGTTGATTGATGCACATGAATCCACCTCTGACTATGTAAAATGTTTAATCTGCCATTTGTTTTGCAACTCAAAAAAAATTACATTTTTAAAGTGTGTATTTTATAAAAGATGGCCTCAAAAAGTAAATCAAATACTTCTTTAGGGGCTCAACTAAAGAATTAGTAATTTGTCCCAATGCTAGATAATTTCTAAATATTATTAAGTACTAAGCTAAAACTCCTGAAGAGAGGATATCTGTATTTTCTATCTCACTCTGAATTGAAGGGGTATATACTTTTTGTATTATAATTTCATGTTTTAATATTATGAACAAATTGAATATATAAAGAACATATAACATGCAAAATAAAGAATAATGAAGGAACAACCCAGCTTATGAAGTATAACATCTCTGATATTATTGAGGCCCCCTCAGTCCTCTTAATTTCATCACTTACCTTGTTCCCCTAGGGTAACCATCCCCCACAATCTGATTCTTTTCTTTTTTGCTTCTCATTGCCTTCTTTGTATAGATTTAATATTTATGTACGCATATGGCCTTAATACATTACACGGTATTTTTTGAATGCTTGCTTTTATACAGCTGTCATTTTATATATGAATTAATTTTTTTCATCTTTATTGATATAATTGGTATAAAACATTGTATAAGTTTAAGGTGTACAACATGTTAATTTGATACACTTATTATTGCAAAATGATTACCACTATAATGTTAGCTAATATCTCCACACATCACATAACTATCATTTTTTTTTTGTAGTGAGAACGTTTAACATCTAGTCTCTTAGCAACTTCCAGCATGGTGATTATAGTTAATATATATGTATTCGTTTGTGATTTGCTTTTTTTTCACTTACTATTAGGTTTCTGAGATTCCTCCTCATTTATTTATTGATTTCCTGAGATAAGTATTTTAAAATTCTTCACAGTTTTCCATTATTATAAATACGAGGAATTTATAATACAAGGAAGAAAGGAAGATAATAAATCATTAGGTAATCTATTTTCTTTTTAAAAGGAGAAAATAGACAAAATTAGAAAATAACCAACACACAGAAGCAACTTAAAAAAAAAAAAACACTATGAGAACATCTACACAGTTCGATGTAAATAAACTTTCTATGATCACCTGGATGATAGAATTCTTCCTTTGTCCCCCAAATCCTTTCTCTGCCCGATGCTTCCTGCATGCCTGGAAGGTAAACCTGTATGGACCTTTATCAAGCCCTCTGGCTTCCAGTCAGTTTTAGTTTCAGTCAATGGAAAACACATGAGAAGAGACTTTTTTGCCCCTAGATCTCTCCTTCCATGAAAGGGCACAGGAAAAAAAATAAATAAATAAATAAAGGAACATTCTTGTTCATATTTCCTGATAGACATATGCAAGAGTTTCTCTAGGCAAGGAAGGCATATACCTGTATATCTTTAGTAAGAAGTGCCAAAATGCTTTTATTTATTTATACTAAAGATTTATTTAGTTACTAAGGTATTTCTGCACCTAATGTGGGGGCTCAAACTCAGGAGCCCCAGATCACGAGTCACATGCTCTACCAACTGAGCCAGCCAGGCACCCTGACAAAACGCTTTTGAAAGTATTTTGATTACATTCCTATCTGCTCTGCATGAAAGTTCTGATCCCTCCATTCCTCACCAACACTTGGTGTTGTCCTTTATTTTATTTCATTTTATATTTTGCCAATGTGGCAGGTGTAAAATTATATATCATTATTTATTTAACTCAAAGCACCATTACTGGGTTTCAGGGTATGCTATGCAATTTTACAAAATATTTTATACCACCAGCACTTTTTAAGAAGTCCTATTTTCAGTGTATCTAATTTTTGCTAACCAATGAGCATAAAACTGTATACCAATGTATCTTTTGTTTACATTTCCGTAATTACTCATGAAGATCTTTTCATGTATTATTTAGCTATCTGTGCTTCCTTTTCTGTGCAGTGACTGTGTATTTTGTCCATATTTATGCAAGTTTTTTATATTCTGGAAAATTCTCTTTAGTTCACTCTGTTCTACCACTTTTTGGCTTCTCTTTAATTTTTAATGTCTTGTCTTATGATGAATAGAATTTCAATGTACATAATTTTAATACAATGCAATGGTCTATACAATTTTTGATGTGCTTAAGAAATTCTTCTCAAACCTGAGGTGATAAAATGACTCTCATTTTTTCCTAAAGTTTTAAGGAATTTGTTTTTAAACATTTCAGTGTTTACTTGGAATGTGTTTGTGTGAATTGGGGGTGAGGTATGAGGTGGGAATTTCATATCACTTTTTTTTCCATACGAATAACCATCCTAGTACCCTTGATCAAACTCTTCACCGATGTGCAATGACATTTCTGTCATTTATGAATTTCCATATGTGTGTGGGTTTGTCAGGGATCCCCAATCAATTCCATCCATCTTTTTGATCCATGTCCATTTTAATATGCTATATTAATTAGTTTGACTTTCTAATACATGTTAATATTCAGAATGGCAAGTCCTCTTACTTACACTTCCTCAAAGACAGCTTCACAAATTTTTTCTCTTCCATATTAATAATGGAATGAGCTTACCAATTTTTTTAAGATTGTATCTGGAATTATCCTGAGAGTGAAAATCAATTTGAGGAGAAATGTCATCCTTACAATAACATAAAAATAAGTCCTTAATATATCAAATAGCTGTTAATGTTAACATAAGATGTTATAAAATTAAAATATTTTTCTGCTTATTACTGGTACTGAGGAATACTATTCTGTTCTATCAAATAATCTTGCTAAATTCCCTTACTAATGATACTGTTTCCTTGAATTTTCTACATAAAAAAAAATATGTGATAAGCAAATAATGAGGATTTTTTAACTTCCTTTCGAATTATAGATGTGATTGCTATTTTTTTATTACGATGCAGGTTATAACCTCCAGAAAATATTTAATAAAATATTTAATAAGTTGTAATAGTGGTCATGTATTTCATATTTCAAATATCAGGTTAAAGATGTTCCTCCCATTCTTATTTTGATAAAAGATGTTTCATGAATCAGTATTAAATTTTATCATAAATTCTGATGCATTTATTAAGAATCATACTATCCTTTTCTTCAACATGATGGATTATAGTAGTCGATTTTTTAGCATTCAAATTTGCATTTCTAAGATTACCTTTTACTTAGAATGCATTTGCCAACATTTTGTTTATAATTTTCATGTCTCTTTTTAGAAGTAAAGTTGGTAGTCAATGCCCCTTTCAGGCATCATTTCTGTCATATTTTGGCTTGAAGTTATACAAACTTCATAAAATGAAATAGAGAGTGTTCCTTCTTGATCTCTTCCTGGGAGAGCTTGAATATGATTATAATTTTTGAAAGATAGAAATCATTCTTAGACTGGGAGAGTTTGAATTTGATTATAATTTTTGAAAGATAGGAATTATTCTTAAACTAAACATTGTACTTGATATTCTTATTATGAGAGAACTGTGAACTACTGATTCAATGCCTTTAATGCTTTAAGAATTTTATTATTTCTTCTTTGAATCACAGCTCTCCCATTGCTCCCTGTGCCACCTGCTATTAATTCTCACAGTTCTAGGTTTCCAGATTCATCACTTGCCACAACACTCTTTCCTATGTTTTGGTCCCCTTGGGGATTTCCCTTACTATTCTGTGAGCTCAGGATAGTAGTATTTAAAGGAAGTTTATGTATACGTTATCTATGTGGTTTTCAGAATATTTATTTTTAAATACTACCAAAACCAGAAATGCACTAACTTGAGTGCCCACCTTCCATGTAACACACGATTTCTTTGTAAATACTGATTGCTATTTCCACAACATCCAAGCAGGGAAACTCTGCAAAAGTAGCTAAGGATTATGATCCATTTTCTTGTTTTTTGTTTTTTTCCCATGGACCTATAATGTAGATAATTTATTCAAAGTTGATTGGTGTGATATCATTTTGCACATTGCCCTACCGGATGGAAATTATTCAATCCATATTATGATGGTTGACTGGATTTGAGGGGAAATGAAACCCCTTTACAGTAATCTGAAGAGAACCACTATATCTATATATCTATGCATCTGTATCTATATAAAGTATCCTGAAAAATGTTAATGAAGTTTTTGTATAACATGGTTATAAAATTACTGGTCTTTTAAAAATGATAGAGGGAACAATATTTTTTAATAAATATTACCTAACATTTCAAATAATTAATAATAATAAATACTTGTTCGCAAATCCAATTTTCCTAAGATTACTTTTTAATTCTGTTGCCTTTAACACTGTATTTTTATTTATTTATTTATTTATTTATTTATTTATTTATTTATTTATATTTTTATAATATTTTTTATTATATTATGCTAGTCACCATACAGTACATCCCTGGTTTTTGATGTAAAGTTCCATGATTCATTAGTTGCATATAACACCCAGTGCACCATGCAATACGTGCCCTCCTTACTACCCATCACCGGCCTACCCATTCCCCCACTCTCCTCCCCTCTAAAGAGCCGAGATGCCCTTCAACAGATGACTGGATTAAGGAGATGTGGTCCATATAAACAATGTAATATTACTCAGCTATCAAAAAGAATGATTTCTCAACATTTGCCTCAACATGGACGGCACTGGAGGCAATAATGCTAAGTGAAATAAGTCAAGCAGAGAAAGACAATTATCATATGGTTTCACTCATCTATGGAACATAAGTAGGAAGATCTGTAGGAGAAGAAAGGGATAAAGAAATGGGGGGTAATCAGAAGGGGGAATGAAGCATGAGAGACTATGGACTCTGAGTAACACTGTATTTTAAATTTGTCAAATTATTTACAGGCTCCCTACTGAGCAAGGAGCCAGATGTGGGGCTTGATGCAGGCTCCATTCCAGAACCCTGGAATCAGGACCAGAGCCAAAGGCAGACACTCAACCAACTGAGCCACCCAAGCGCCCCTTGATACAAATGTTTTAATCAAAGGATTATAGTCATTAATCACTTCAAATCATTTAGAATATTAAAATGCCTAAATTTTATTGGGACTTTCAACCATTTTTCTTAATTTTTCCCCTACAATAGGTATTTTGGGATTTATGGTGAACGGTTCTGTTATAATTTGGTAATTTGTTACATTCAAAGACAAATGTTATTAAGTAATTAAGTGCAATCTAATCTCAATTTACTAATCCCAGAGAAAGCTGCAAAACTAGGAGTATGTCACTTAAAATCACAAGGTATTTGACAGAAAGTTTTACTTTGCCTTAATTTTTAAAATAAGAGTTTCCATGGGCCAGTAGTCTCGGCAGGCAGCATAATGAACCGTCCGTCGTGGTTGAGACTTGAATTTGGAAGTTTTGCATTAGCATTCCTTTGGCCAGTAGAGACTGGAAATGGGAGGATTTTGGCTTTGGTATACAAAATTCTGTTTATATCAATGTTCAACACCTGCTACTGGATGAGCCACAGAGCAACACTGATGTTAGAATTGGAGGAAGCGATGCATGTAGCGTTCCTAGTACCAGGGTGAGTGCCAAGATTACGTTGTAAATGAATGAGGAAAGAAAACAGCTAAAGAAACATACCAGCAGAGAAAAACCCAGCACATTTACTAAAGTTCACTGAGATTTTATTATGTGTGTATACAGTAACATACACAAGGACTCATAGTATGCCAGCTGGTATTTTTCACAAACTAAAAAAAATCAAAAATTTCTTTAAATTTATTATCTGACTTGACATCCAATGTAGTAAAAATCTGTGAATTACATACTATATGTGAGTAGTGAATTTAAATACTAAAGCATGTCCTGTGAAATCCTCCCACTTGATGCTTTGCTCTTCAAGGGCCAAACACTGATCGGCTTTCTGTCACTCTAGGTTAATTTTCATTTCCTAGAATTTTACATAGAATCATATAATAGGGCTGTGTTTTGTCTGGCTTTATTCACTCAGCATGCTTCTTGAGATTTATCCATGTTGTTTTATATATCGATGATTCACTCTTTTTTATTACTATTTTCCATCTTATGGAGATACCGCAATGTTTATTCATTCACCTGTTAGTGGAGGTTGGTTCCATTTTTTTGACTATTGCAAATAAAGCCACTATGAACATTAAAAAATAAATAAATAAATGAATAAACACTAAAGCATAAACTGATTTTTTTACCTTTTAATTTTACTTTGGAAATATAAAGACTAAAACACATGATAAAATTGTATCACACATAATATCAAGAAATTAAATGATTAGGAGAAAATGGCAACATCCCCTCATCTTCCTTGCCAGCCAGCCACTAACACCATGCCAAATAAAAGCATGATTACTTACTCAACTATTTCTTACCTTCTAAAATAACATACTAATAGTAAATTGTGTATTGAATATACACTATTAGGACTGAAAACATCGTGCAGATTCATTGCATAAAAAACTCTCAACTACTGTTACCATTTTGTAACTAAGGAAATTGAAAATCAGGTAAGGTAATCCAGATGGAAAATGTTCCAGATTAAATGGGTCAGATTTCTACTATACTACATTGTATTTCAGATATCCACTATCCCTAGAGGGGAAGCAGCAATCTTAGTCTCACAATCTTAGACACTTTCCAAATGCAATAAAAATACCAAGTGGTACAAAGTACAGTATTCTGGGTAAAATAATCAAAATTCAGATGGTGTGAAGCTGGAAGAGAGAGATCTTTAATGCTTATGAGAAAGTATGATTTAGGGATATCGAACTTGTTTCAGGAATACAATACACCAAATTTCAGAGTTTGGGAGTCATCTGAACAAGAAAGAAGAAAACTGCTACTTATACATTTCTTCTGAAAAAATTGGCACATAAGTAGATTATCTGGAGATCTTAATATTCCTTCTCTTTGTAATCCAGAAGAATATGGCACATAACTGCTTTGCACATTATGAAATGATGCTGATGGGGCTGGTGACCTCCTGCTAAGTCCCTAGCATAAAGATCATTAAGTACTTATTTAATTAATTTGATATTTCTTTCAAACTTATGTTTCACACAGTAAAATACAAATGTTGTAAAACAGTAAAATAAGATTTATTAAAGACCAGAACACAGAGAAATATAAATACCAACACATCTGTTGTGACCTGAGGGGGGGAAAAAGAAAAAAGAAAAAAAAAAAGAGTCTAGTGGTATAACTACATCTTTCACCTTTGCATATAGGAGATAACTTTATCTCTAGCATATTTGGATTATAATTTAAAAATACAGTCGTGGGGTGCTTGGATGGCTCAGTCTCTTGAGCGTCTGACTCTTGGTTTCGGCTCAGGTCATGATCTGATAATAGTGTCTGGTTTCTGAGACTCTTTCTCTGTTTTTCAGAGAGAATTTTTTCAGAGAGAATTGTTGTCAAAGGTTACTTTTCAGATTAAGCCACCTTAACCTACCTAAACCAAATCTAAAAGCAGACTCACAAAATGGTCAAGTTAATCCAATCAGTAAGACATTACAAATCTTTAGTTTCAGGAGATGGGTGGGTAATGGGGTAATTGCGTAATGGGCATTAAGGTAGGCACTTGATGTAATGAGCACTGGGTATTATATGCAACTAATGAATCACTAAATTCCACCTCGAAACTAATAATACAGTATATGTTAACTAAATTGAATTTAAATAAAGAACTTTGAAAAATTTAGTTTCATCTGCTAGGTTCTCTAATTCAATGACATAAACTTGGATGGTATCAATATTTATAGGGCCTATGATTTAAAGGGTCACTTTCCATGATTCAATGTTTCTTTAGGTAATTGAATACATTACTAAATAAATATCAGGAGAAATATTTCATTTCATTAAGATTGTAACAAAAAATGGCTAATCTCCATCATACTTCAGAATAAGAATATTTACTGAGAATTTTTTAAGTACCTAAAACACTAACATGATTTTCTTTTTTTTTTGACATTAACACAAAATAAATCAGTGTCACTAATTTTAAAAAGAAACTTTTTAGGGCAAGTAGTGAGTCTTATCCCTTTCAACATATCCTTAAACTCTAACTATAATGTCTTGTACCTAGTAAATGGTAACTGTAACAAGTATTCAGTAAACATTTTTTACTAAATAAATATTCCTTTAAGACTATATTAAAAATATAATTTCATCAAAATATACACATATTTTAGTTTATTTTCCAATACAGAAAATTAAATCTTGAGTACTACTACAAGGTTGACTGAAGCAATGAAGGTATTTTATATAACGGAAGGGCTAATATATATATAATATATATATATTATGTATATATGTATGTATATATATACATACACATACTTTTAAAAAAGATTTTATTTATGTATGTAGGTATTTATTTACTTATTTATTTGAGAGAAAGAGAGCACAAACAGGGGAAGCAGTAAAAGAGGGAGAAACAGGCTCTCCGCTGAGCAAGGAGCCCAATGTGGGGCTCACTCCCAGGGCTCTGGAATCATGACCCAAGCTGAAGGCAGATGTTTAACTGACTGAGCCACACCGGTGCCCCAGAAAGGGCTAATATATATTAAATATAACTTTCAGATATTGTTTTTCTGTGATACTGCAAATAGTTTAAGGCTATTGAAAGAGTAGTGATCAAAACAAGTAAGAATTTAAATACTATTCATTACTTGTTAATCAAGACTACCTTCCTTCATGGGCAGATTCATTTCAACAACCTAGAGTCAAATCTTCTCTATTAAGTCATACTTACTACATGACAAATTGAATAAATCATGAAAAAAAAAAAACAAAAACAAATGTTAATACACCCAATTTCATGAAATGAGTTGAAATCAATCCGTGGAGATGTCTGGTCATTGGAAATCATGACAGTATGGAAACAAAAATGAAAACTCTACATGCTACAATGATAGGAAACAAGAGAGTTTTGACAGAAGAGCATATTGCACGTTGTGATATTTGAATAAGCCGTCATTTAAGTACTTCATCTCTATTGTACACGAGGGGAAAAAAAAATGAGCAGCACTGAGCAGCACTGATGTTGGTATATTTCTGACACATACTGTTCTAGAGGGCCAGAACCTAACCATCTGAACCTAGTGAACAACCCAAGACACTTGCACAGCTGACTGTCCGCAAAAGACTGACAGGAATTAGTGGGTGGTGGGGAGATGGGAGCTTTGGGAAGAGTAGGATAGAGAGTGGAAAGATTCTAGATTTTTGGATTCAGCAAAAGAGGACTTAAATTCTGAGTCTCACATACAAGCTAGATGACCTTGGACATATAGATATCTTTGGAGCCTCAGTTTCAACACTGTAATATGCTGAACAGTAACATTTTACAGTTTTTTTTTTTTTGAGAGCATTAAATGAAAAAACATGTAAAGTACTTAAACACAATCTCTAGAACTTCCAAGCACCTAATAAATGCTACTTTCTCTTTCTTTCCTAAGTGATCTGTCCTAAGTCCTGAAATGGAAGCCATAGTACCTACTTTACTAAAAGGACTACATCAGAAAATATATATGTATATATGTATGTGTGAGTGTATACACATGAAGTTAATTTTGATTTATGGAGGGAATTATAAAGACCTATGTGCCATCTTTCTCTTTTCATCTCAAAACATTCATGATATCTGAATATATTGACACATGATTTTTGAATTCTAGACACTAGATTCAAATTTTTATGTTTTCTTTCTTCATTCAAGTCATTAACAGGATAGGAGCATGATGAGAAAGTTAAATTTAGAAGCAAGAATCTCGTATTATTGAGATTATTGATTATTCTTCATAGAAAAATTAAAATAATCTCTTTAAGAGGTTTTTTTTTTAATGTAAGCAATGTATATTGACCATTAGGGGGGTGAAGATAGAAAACACAGATAAGCAAAAAGTTAAAAAAAAAAGAAAAGAATGTAAGAAAATGATTCCCACAGGAAAATGCCTGACAAGTAATTGAAAAACTGTACTACCAGTTGGCAAGATTAAATTCACAATGCAAATGCTTTTGAAAATAAATATCCTTAAAAGTTACTGCTACTTATACTGTCAACATTCCCAACACTTTCTGAGTGTTCTGTGCCTGCCATTGTTTTAGGTGGTTTATATTCATAAACTCAAATATGGCACATGGAATTTTAAATTATATTAAAATGAGCCTAGAAAAAAAATTGAATAATTCCCAAGTTTTAAGAAAAGAGATTTAGGGGTTCCTGGGTCACTCAGCCGGTTAGGCGATTAACTGTCTCTGCCTTAGGCTCAGGTCATGATCCCAGGGTCCTGGGATGGAGTCCAATGTGTGGGTTTAGGGTGTTAGGTTCCCTGCTCAGCAGGGAGTCTGCTTCTCCTTCTCCTTCTGCCCCTCTCCGCTGCTCATGCATGCTCTTTAGTGAGCACGGGCTCTCTGTCTCTCTCTCCCTCAAATAAATAAATAAAATCTTTTAAAAAAAAGAAAGAAAGAAACGAAAGAAAACAGACACTGGCCAAATACTGGTACCTCATGAGATGACTTCTAATCCAGTGGTTCTCAAAGTGTGGTCCAAACACCCCATGGAAAGTTCCTGAGGCCCCTTCAGTTATCTATGAGAACATCCCAAATATTTCTGTAATAATACTAAGATATTAGTTGCCTTTTTCACTGGGTTGAAATATGAACTGATGGTGCAAAAGCAACAGTGGATAAAACTGCTGGCTTTTTGGGGACAAGTAAAGACAGTAGCAACAAACTTTCCTAATAATCACTGAATCCTCCACTACCATCCACTTGCAGGAAAAACAAAGTCAGTTTCATGTAAGATGAATATTGATGAATCTCTAAAACTTACTAATTTTATTAAATTTCAAACTTGAGCACACGTCTTTTTAATAGTCTTTGTCATAAAATGGAAAGTGTATATAAAGCACTTTTGCTGCATGCCAAAGTGTAAGAGTTTCCAGAAAAAAACACGTGTTTAAGTTGTGAGCTAATCCAGTATTACTTTCCATGAAACACCATTTTTACTTAATAACGAATACATAAACTATGGTAGATCAAGCTTTGGTATTCGAGACATTTCTCAAAAATAAGCAAAGAAGGACTTGAAGAAAATAGCAGTTTTGGGTGCCAATGAAAATATTTAAGCTTTATAGTAAAAATTAGAATTTTAGGGGCACCTGGGTGGCACAGCGGTTAAGCGTCTGCCTTCGGCTCAGGGCGTGATCCCGGCGTTATGGGATCGAGCCCCACATTAGGCTCCTCTGCTATGTGCCTGCTTCTTCCTCTCCCACTCCCCCTGCTTGTGTTCCCTCTCTCGCTTGCTGTCTCTATCTCTGTCAAATAAACAAATAAAAATCTTTAAAAAAAATTAGAATTTTGGAAAATTTGCATTTGTCACAATGAGCTTTATAGATTTGTAATACATAAAAATGTTTCTAATGAGATCAGTGATAATATAAATAGATGTTATTTTTTTTATGTTGCATAATGAAGTATGTAAATATTGGGAAGATCTGCATTACTCAGGGAAGCAATATTTTCCAAGTGAGCAATGTATGGCACAAAAATGTGCACAGGGAGGAGACCCAATTAAAATACAAGATTGGCCATTTTATTTTTAATACAATTAAATATGAAAAGCTTATTAACATAGTTTCAGATTCTATATTGCAACTATTAAGAAACATAATATAATAAAAAAAACATTAAAAAAAAAGAAACTGCCACTTGTTAAATTTTGATATGATTTTAAATATCCACAAGGCTTTTAAAATGCATTGCCCTTTCCCAACCACATATGTATGTAAGGCCAGATTTCCTTGGTAAACTTCAACTAAATCAACATATGCAATAGATGGAATACAGGAGCAGATATGGGTCAAACAGTCTTCTATTAATCCAGACACTGAAAAAATTTGGAAGATATAAAACAATGCCACTCTTCTCATTAATTTCTTTCTTTGAAAAATATATTTTATAAAACGTTTTAGTTTAATATGTTGCCAGATTTCTATCATTTTCATTAAGATTTTATTTATTTATTTATTTATTTATTTATTTATTTATTTATTTATTTGAGAGACAGAGCAAGAGCAACCAGGGGGACAGAGAAGGACAAGCAGACTCTGCACTAAGCGTGGAGCCTGATGCAGGGCTTGATCTCAGGACCGTGAGATCATGACCTGAACTGAAACAGAGTCAGATGCCTAACCTGCTGAGTCACCCAGGAGCCCCAGATTTCTACTATTTTTAAATAAATTAATCTTTTGAAAATTTCTCAATTTTAATCCTAATGTAATAATTATGGACATATATAACCAAAATATTTAAGAACCACTGCTCTACTCCATGTTTAAATGTAGATAGAAATGGGAGATGGCTAGAAACATCTGTGAATATACTATGTAATATGTGTTTCCCAGGTCCTGAATATAGAGATGCCAGTTAATGAAGGCTGGCAGAAGAAGCTGACAGCATCCAGTCTAGAGGGTGGGTTAATAAGTGAAGGTTCAGAGAACTGTAAATTTTCCAGTAAGAACAGAGATAGTGAACAATTCTTTAATCAGGCCAATGATGTCTTTTTTCTATGTATATGTGTCTTGGTTCATACTACTGGCTGCATTATCAGTGATGTTAATCCAGTTGTTGAAAGACACACAGAAAGCTAACATGTTCTCAGATTGAGGAAGAAACAAAAATATCAATACTCTCATCATTGAATATCGACTATGTACAGGAAATAAAAAAGCTTCCATCTGGCAGAATCTGACAAAACGGTCGTAACTTCTTTGGTACTCTGTACTGCACCCACGTATTTCCTGGACTTCGTCATTACATAACCATGCTAACTTCCACATTTAATCTCCACTCCCCACTGACCCATCAAAACAACCACTGAATATCTGTGTAGGAGCTACTGTGTAGCTGTTTTGGATAAGTGGTTAAACCAAATACACAAACTCCCTGACTTCCAGTTAAGTAAGATAGGCTTTAACATTTATAAAGCAGGGTCTCCTGGGTGGCTCAGTCCGTTAAGCACCCAACTCGATTTTAGCTGTCCTTGTGACCTCAGGGTCATGAGATCAAGCCCCTCCTTGGGCTCTGTGCTGAGCATGGAGCCTGCTTGGGATTCTCTTTCTCCCTCTCCCTCTGCCCCCTCCCCAAAATAAAATAAAATAAAATAAAATAAAATAAAATAAAATAAAATTTATAAAGCAAAATTTGAAAGAGCAAAGAAAATATGCAAATTTACAATCACAGTTGGAAATTTTAACAGACCTCTCATTAACTGATAGAATATGCAGAAAAATAAAAGTTAGGGAATAGACAACTTGAATGATATAATTTTGAAAACTGATCTATTTAACATATAAGAGAAACTATACCCAAAAACTTCGTAAGTGAACGTGGAACATTTACCAAGCAAGTCTCAACAAACTACAAAACACTAAAATCATACAGACTATATGCTTTGAACACGGTGGAATTAGGATAGAAACCAATAACAAAAATATGAATAGAAGATCCCAGTAGCTTGGAGATTACATAATCCTTCTAAATAACCAGTAAGTCAAAGATAAAATCGAAAGAAATAGAAAACATTTTTAAATGAATGATAATAAAAATATGACATAGCAGTACTTACGGGAACAGCTAAAGCAGTGCTTAGAGAAAAGCTTACTGCTTTAAACAAATACATAAGGCAAAAAGTCAATGATTTAACTTCAATTTCAACCAATTAGAAACATAACAGAATAAAATTTAAAGAAGAAAATAATACAAATAAGAAAATGAATCCAATAGAAAACAAATATACAAAAGAAAAAAGTCTACAGACTCTCTGGTATGCATTTTGGGTATTTCTTTTCTATATAACCCACAAGTCTTTAATACATATCCTTTAATTTATCTACTACGGAACATTTACATAATACACAAATATTACATAATAAATGAATTATGTAATATATAAAATAACTAAAAACCATGCTTCGTTTTCTCCTAAAAACTTAGCCAAAACAGAACTGAAACATAACATAATAATTTTCAGAAATTTGGTCAGGCGATTCATTAAATGCAGTTAAATTAACATAAACATTACATCCATGTTCCTCTGCCCTGGTCTTAGTCTCTACCATTTCTATGGCTTCTATATAAATAAACCATGATACAACTCCTTTCATTAGCCAATACATTTGGAATTTCTAACAATTACTAACTCCAATGAAGACAAAAATCCAGAGAAAAACAGAGGGAAAAATATAAGGGAAATGAACTAATTCTTTAGAGCCCCCTACTCTAAAGTCTTATTTTAGTTCTTGGAAATACTGACTCAAGCTTATTTTCATATGAGCTCATAACTAACTGCTAAAGGCCACATAATGTTGAAGTTGGTTTATAGTTAAAAGTGGAGCTCTGATTTTTCTTATAGTTGGCCACTACTCTTTCCACAGCCGTAAGAATATTACATAATTATATTGAACTCTGTTAAGCTAACTGTAAGAAATAAGCACCAACCAAGCAACTTCTGCAAATTACCACCTTTAGTATTATTTTTCATGGATGGCCAGAGTCTATTTTCAGAGTCTTTAAAAATATATGCATATATTTCCAAATTAAATCATGCTGTTTGGGAATACTTGAACTAATTTTTGGTCCATGTGAAATTAACAGAAAAAAACATTTGAGTCCTAAGCAAGAAAGTGGTGCAAAGCAGAGTTGCTACTTTTGCTTGTTATTTTTGGAAAACCAAAGCTTCTGTGAGGACTGCAAACTAGAAATGAGCACATGCTGTTGCTGGGCAAGCTTTTCTCAGTATTTCTCACAAAGAACTGCAGTGTCCTTATTTGTGTATTCTTCTATTCCTCTCTGTGGGTTTTAGGTATATGTGACTAGCTAGGCTGTACTTAGCGCATATATAACCAGAGATAAATGAATAAAATTATTCTGATTTTTTTCTGAATCCAATGATATTGTAGACAGGATATGAAAACAATAATACACAAAACACCTAAAACATGTGTGAATCAATGTTTCAGATATGTTTAAGAGGTTGAAAACTTGTTTCCTTCAAACCGAATTTGGTGTTCCCATATCTTATGTTTTACTAACATTTAAAATTAGGAGTTTTAAAAAATTCAAAATTTCTGGTTCCCCTTTTACCCCTCTCTTTTCTCCATTCATTTTTAGATTTGAAGATTTGATATCACCAGTCTGGAATTCTTGCTTCTCAACAGTCTGCTGGAACCGGGGAATGCTCAGGTGTTTTAGATGGGGTGAGTTCTGCAGTTCACTACAGACCTCAATCCCCAATACTCTAGCACTTACTCACTTTATTTTATATTATCTACTTGGCCCAAGAAGGCTTCTTAGTTTTTTGGCTTCCTCCCTTATACTACATACCTTAAAAAGGTAACTGTTTTAAGAATTATATACTTTTTCCGTAAATTTGTTACAACTATTTGCATCTATTTATATTTTTATTTATTTTTTAAAGATTGTATTTATTTATTTGACAGAGAGAGAGAGACAGCCAGAAAGAGAGGGAACACAAGCAGGGGGAGTGGGAGAGGAAGAAGCAGGCACCCAGTGGAGCAGGAAGCCTGACGTGGGGCTCGATCCCTGGACCCTGGGATCAGGCCCTGGGCTGAAGGCAGACGCTTAACGACTAAGACACCCAGGTGCCCCTGTATCTATTTTTAAATGAAGAGTATTTTTATACTCTCTTGAGGCCTTATTAAGCCTGAGGCAATTCAACTTATTTCCTAAAAACTAATGCAACCAATGATTATGCTAAGGAAAATGACCACAGCAAAATTTAATTTTGTTTTAATATTAATGACACTGAGAAGAGAGAATGGGGAATCAAGCTATGTAGTATTCATAATTGGTCATCTTTTTTCATATGACTGCATTTATACTATTTCTTATCATACTAAAAGTTAAAAAAAAAAATCAAATAAGAAGCCAAGCAGTACACTTGTGACAGATTATTGGCAGGCCAGAAAACGCATTTAAGTTATCTTTGGAAAGGATGATTACAAATTGACACTAAAATTATTCATCCATTAAGGATCTACTGACATGTCATAGTGTCTTGAAAATTAATAGAAAAGAAATCATTCTATTTAGAAATAATTACATTTAGTCCTACATTTTTCTTCAGGATTATGTTTATTACCACCCAGCCTATCTGACTAGACCAATTCTCATAGTCCTTCTTGTTATATCCAAAATACTTATTTTAATTATAAAAAGAAACCTAGTCCTAAATAGGTAGACTTTTAAAAAAAAATTAGTGGAATAAATGTGGACTGGTCTATATGGCAAGAAATCAAGAGTTGAATTGATGAATTAGGGGTATGGAGATAACCATGTCATCACTAAGAATGAATGAGATCATCAGCTAAAATGACTTTTGACCCAGTGATTAGGGGATATTATTGGAGAATTCCTGAGGCCAAGATTCTCAAAAGGACATTAAAGGAGGCATAGAATGGGCCTGAGAGGTGGCCAGAGCCTGTTGATATGAAACCTATCACTGCACAATGTGCAGAAATGCAGGTAAGCAGTCAATTGCCAAGTAAATTGACAGCAGGTAGCAAGACTCCTGCACCGGTTTATAATCCTGAGGCAGGGCTTTAGTCCCTGGGCAGAGAAGAGGAAAGGATGAAAGGCAAGGTATTATGAGGGGAAGGGCCAAGTGATGCCTCAGAACTGTGATTCAAGAACTGGCATCTTTTTAGAGGAAAAGAGACATAATATTAACATGGGAGAAAAGCAAGATTTTCTTGGTGGTAATTCTCTGATTATTGATGAAATCTACCACCAATAATATTGATGATTTATCAATATGCCTATCAACCCTGAAATGTATTTATACTGAAACATTAAAAATGAGGAAGCTGAGGTTCAGAAAGTTTGAGTTAGAGCCTCTCACATCTCCCTCCCCTAAACAGTGACTAATCTCAGAGACTGTGTGGGGATTTGACTGCGTGTAGATGTCAAGTAACTTTGGCTGGAGAAGAACCACTGGATGAGCTCATATGTAGGAATGCAATTTGTATTATCTAAAGTAGCAAAACATGTGAAAAATTAGTAAACCCCAATAATTGACAGAAATACATTGCATATTTGTACACTGTGAGGTAATCATCACAACAAAACCAAGCATTTTGTATAAGGATCCAAATTAATGCACAAGAATGTCTACACTGCTGAATTGCAGGTCCTAATTGTTAGAGCTCAAATCAACAGGAATTGTGTGCAAATGAAATCATATCCTTATTAATTACATTTTGATATCTACATAAACTTATCTGTTTAGTAAGAATAAGTAAAACCTGCTCAGATTTCATTCTTAATATCTGCACTACCTTCATAGTTCTATCAAACAGGAGAAGAATATGTTTGTTGTCTCTTGAAGACTCTATAAGAAAAAAATGATTTTCTCATGACATCTGGTTTTTACTTTTCAGGGGTCAGCCAAAGAAGACTGATGATAAGCAATATCTGCACTCACCTAAAGCTCCGACGGGATATGAATAGATCCATCAAAACTAAATCAGTAACTGACATTTGTACAAAACATACAATTAATCCAAAGGTTTATAGCTTCTCAAGATAAATAACTGTCAGGAAGCCATCCTTTATTAAAAGAATGTTTCATCTGAAAGACAGAACAATTTCTAGCTCTGCTGTGAAAGCCAACACAATGGCAATGACTGGTTTCCAAGAAATGCATCCAATTTCTCATGACTTTTGCATAAATTATAAATTCAATACACTGATTAGGCAAAAAATACTGTCAGATATATGACAATACTAAACATAACCTCTATACGTAAAAGCAATCTCAGTGTTTCTTCCCCAAACGTCTTGATGTTTGTTTTGAAAGATAATTTCCGTTATTTATATAAAATAGGCATGTTAGTTCATATTGAATACACTATCTTTTAAAATACAATAATGGAGTTCTGTTTTCAAAATTTTCACACAGCATTCCTTCCCATACTTTCATAAACCATTTTGGAACACTGAATTTTGAGTTAACCTTAAGAATTCCCTCTTAAAATCCATAGGTATAGAGTTGTAAATGGGATATCACACTTCATGTGAGAAGGGGGAATGTGCTAATGGGAATTAAAACTATGGTTCTGGAATCAAAATGTGCCAAGTATCTATTTTGCCATTTACTAACTGAAGGACCTTGAGCTCTTTATTAAAACTCTTTAGCTCTCAGTTGTTTCACTGGAAATATAGATTATTAAGTTGCATTAATTAAATATGATAATCCCTATAAAAAATTTAGCAGAGTGACTACTCAATTCCCACCCACCGGCCAATCCATCACACTATCTCCTGTACCTGGTACACTGTATAAATGCATAGTATCCATCTAGATTGTTCTTGCTCAGCTCAAGAGTAGATACATTTCATGCATAGGTCTCCTTCCTCCAACAGCTGCAGATATTCATTTGATTATGATATGTCAATCAGCCAATTGATTATGATCTATCAATTATCTTGTGAATATCTAATTGTTGAGTAATAGACAGGACCAGCTCTAATATGATTTGACCCCTGTCCCCTGTAATCTTTGTGAGTTGAGGAAAGACTCCAGACATGGAAAGTAGGTATTTTTTTTTTTGGTGACATAACTTCCCTAACAACTACCTACAATCATTCTTATTACCTATGAGATGAAGCCCCAAACCTACTTTTTGGTGTTTATGTTTAGTTACAGCCTTATCTCCACTTTCATTTCTAATCTGATCTACCGCAGTACTCTCACCTGCTGGATGATTCAGAGGGATCACACTTCAGGATTTAAGAATAAGGAGTGGGAGCCAACCTGGCATATCCAGATGTAAGAGCTTGGATAAGTTATTCAGCCTCTTGCAACCTCAAATGCCTTACACCGATTCCTACTTCAGTGACAGCTGTTAAAATCAAAAGTGATGTTTGTAAACTGCTTAGCACAGAACAGGCATACCATAAGCACTCAATAATTAGTTTCTACTTCAAGCTTTTCCTTACTTCTGTCAGGCCTGCCCATCACATGAGACTGTCCTGCTCACTACCACTCCATTACCTGCTCCAGAAAGCCATTTCTGCACAGGCCAGACAACTCTAAGCAATTGGCACTCCAAATGCTTGGTATCTGACTGGTAAAGCATTACACAGTCCTCTATGGTTATTTAAATATTTCACCTGAACTTTTTTTCCCCCATGCACACAAAAGAAACTTTTTTTTATTATGGAGAATTTCAAAGATAAATGTATGCAGAATAGTATAATAAGCCTCACGTACCCATCATCAGATGGCCCCATTTTAAAATACAGCATCTCATTTCTTGGAAAGCTGACTTAAAATTATCCTCATAATAAGTAATTGATAAATTAATGCTGAGTTAAAGAAGACAGTGAAGAGAGGACAGAAGGAAGAGAAAAAGGAAAGAAGGAAGTGTGGGAAGGGAAGAAGAGGGAAGAGAAGGAAGAGAAAAAGGGTTGGAAGAGGGGTATCGGGGAAGGAAGGAAGAAATGAGGAAAGAAATAAGGAGGAAAGAAATAAGGAGGAAAGGAAGAAATTAATTTGTCATGTATGGTTATTCCTGATGCCTGATTTATGTCATTATTTATACCTTGACATATATGCTTTCTCCTAAAGACCTTATTCAGAAGATTTGATTTTTACCTTAGAAACAAATAGTAACACAATTTAAACCTAATAGACCCTTTGAGCTTTGTTTTCTTTTACATGTTACAAGTTTATATAATTCTTTGTTTTTATCTTACTATGGCTTAATTAATTAGTTCTTGTGGAGCAATGTGATTGTCTGTTGATAGGTCTCTAATGTGTAGATGTTCTGTAAAATATATTTGAAATAGGATGGCATTTACTTGCTTTCTTAATGGGCTCAGGCCCCATATAGAAATCTTACCACTGAAAGTAATAGGAACAATTCTAGATTGAAGCATTTTATCTGTTCTACTTCTGCCATTATTTTTCAGAGGAGAGTGATAAAATGTCCTTTAAATTACTCTCTTGGAAGAAAGAAAGGGGGAAAAAAAAAGAACTTTGAAACAGTTATCCTAGTTTTATCTGAATAATGTCAAATACCTGATTAAAAAAAAATAGCCAACATACAGCGATTTCATTGTGTTTAAGAACATTTTGGCAAATAATTGAATTTCCCCTTTGCATCAGTATATCTTCACAAAATAAGAGGACTCTTCTTAGATGAGGCAATATTTTCATAGATGAACACTTATTATTTTAGGAACACAACTTGAAAACTCAGAGTGCTTCCTTGTGTGGACATTCTCCATTAAGAAATACAATCGTACATCAAAATGTGTTCACTTTTCATTTAAGTCTTGTTAAGCAAGCAACTCCTACATGTTTAAACACACTGTGTTCACTTGGCACTAGAGAGCATGAGGCAATACATTCTAGATCTGCTTCAATGATATTGTTATTTCAAGGAATGTATAACACTATACGATACGGACAATAATATAAGTGAGAGATCTGTAGGAATGACACACATATTATTTTACAGTAAAAGTAATATGTAAATGTTTTAAATACAAAATTACTTTAGTATAAAAAATTCAAGGTGTGTTTCTAAAAGTAAGGCAAAGAGGATATCTCTACGTAGAATGTATTAGGTCCAATAGGCAGTGTCAACCCTGGATCAAAAATAATCACTGAGCTATTTCCCCTTGGACGTCTTTTATTACTTTCATCTGGACTACCTTTCCCCAGTCTTGCACTATTCAGATCTTGCCTGTTATTCAAGTTCTTGTTCCTTAACAGCATTTTTGAGCACGTGTGCAACACATAATGAAGACTCTGCTGTGTCCTTATTCATGTTATTCCAAGGCAGTTTTAATAGATTAAATTAAAATGTGTGTCGCTTTATGCATTCCCCTCTACCCCAGCTTTACTAAAACAAATTATTCTCAAACTTTTAATCCTTTGGCCTAATTAAGGGATTTCTATCCTGGTTAGAATATAAAGGATGCTCAGAGAAAGTGGGCCTCTTTGTTTAAAATTTTAGATTTAATTTCCTATGAGTAAAATTCTATAACATAGAAAATATTAGGTCT
This sequence comes from Ailuropoda melanoleuca, assembly GCF_002007445.2. NCBI lineage: Eukaryota > Metazoa > Chordata > Mammalia > Carnivora > Ursidae > Ailuropoda > Ailuropoda melanoleuca. The sequence goes on from NC_048218.1 coordinate 87,586,300, forward strand.
TATTAAAACAGTAGCCAGTACGGTAAATATGGAAAATGCCAAGAAATAAATTCTGTTCAGCCTCTATAATCAGGGTGATATTAAAGGTAGATAAGTTACAAAATAAATGTTTCAGGATTTCACCATTTAGAAATCTAAGATATTTTTAAAACGATATAAGCCATATGGCATAATGAACACTGGATTAGGAATCATAGACCTAGGGGTAATTCTGTAAATTTTATTAATTTTATATACATAGATGATCATGTAAAATTGATCATTTCATAACATCTTATGGAGATTTTTTCTTTTTCCCTTTTCCCTTTCTTTTTTCCCTTTAGCTAGTTTTGATTTCCTCCTGTCCACTCATATCACATTACCCCCTATTCCATGCTAATTTATGTATTCTTCATCTATAATATGAATATATAACTACATAAATTTATATTATGTATTCTCCAGTATTTTCTCCCAGAACACACACACAGATATACACATGTGTTTATACATACACAAACCTAAGTATAAATTGTTTTACAACAAAAGAGGTAAAATCAAAATGTACACATTTTTCTATTATCCTGCTTATCATACGCAATTTCATCTCTTGAAAATCCCTCTAAGTCATCTGGAATGTTTCTAAAATACTATTTTTTTATTATTGATTGCAAAACTAATATTTTAGACTTTATGGTATATGATTTTTTCCTACTGAAGTTCATTAACTTCATTTTTAGTTTTTCTACCCATATAAAATTAACATCCTTGTACATGTGTTTTTTATGTACTAGTAATTTTATTTTACACACATTTCCAGAAGTGGGATTGCTGAGTATATATTTATCCTTGCATTTTCCCGACAACTACAGAGTTTGAGCAGTATCTTTTCACATTTATTTGGCCATTAAGATTTGCTCTTCTATGAATACCCTATTTAAATAATACCCTTGGCTAAATTTTGTTTGTTAGGCTTTTTCTTGAAAATTTGAAATGGCTCTCTGTACATTATAATATCTACCATATTTCTGTCATTAGTACTGTAATGCTTAGTATCTTTATTATATAATAATTTTAATACATTTTGCTATATTTATAAAATTGTGTTATTACTTCTCTTTCTAGTTTCTGGGTTTCCCTCAGAGGTTAAGACTCTTTCTTTTCCTTATATTTGCACAATGAAGAATGCTTGATTTTTTCTAAGATTTTTCTAATAATTACTTCTCACATTTTACACGTGTGTTATTCTTTCTGGAAATTAATTTTTATATAGTTTAAGTTAAAATTAAGTTAGATTTACTTTGGGATAGCTTGTTAGGTTTTCAAAGCTATTTATTATTAAATTTCTCCATTAGCCACTAAACGGAAATACACCCTTAATTGTAGAAAAAAATCCTTAACATCATCCTTCACTGCATTTTCTATTCTGTTACATGAGTTTTTCTTTTTTTAAGCTACTGATATGCTATTTTTATCTGAAATGCATTTTAATGCCATTTTTAGAATACTTACCTGTAAGGCAAACCTCCAACATTATTATCCTTTCTCATAATTTCCTTGGTTTGTTCAGGTATTTATTTTTCTATATAAAGTTTAAGAAATTTTTTCCAATTAATAAAATATCCTGTTAGCTCTAACTAGAGGTGCATTAAATTTATATACAGATTTAAGAAAAATGTGTATCTGTTATTAAATCTTCCCATAAATGAAGACAGTTTTACTTTTTGTACTGTTTATTAGGTGTTTGTATTATATGTTGGATTCATAAAAATTAGTGGGAAAATTTTTTAAAGCTTTTCTATGCTCTGGAATAATTTAAACAACATTGAAATTACCAATTCTTTAAATGTTTGCACTAATTCAGCTATACAAATATCTGGTTGGGGCCTTTTTTTCTGGAAGGTCTTTAAACACATACCCAATCTGTTTTAGACAACTGCACTACCTAAAATTTTTGGTCTTTGATAATTTTTATCTTGATAAGAAATCATCATGTCTCTAGGTTTTAAATTTGTTGTCTTATATTATAATTTATATTGTAATCTTTCTTGTATCTGTGGTTATAGCTCCTTTCATATATGTCATCTTATCTTCCTTTGTTTTTTTGTTTTTTCCTAAATTGGTTTTCTGAGTTCAATATAATTTATTGCTTTTTTCAAAGAATCAGCATTTGAATATAGATATGTATAGATGATTTTTTCCTATTTCATTCATTTTATTTTTTCTTTATTAATTCCTCTGTGTAGCTAATTGTATTTTATTTTGGGATTTGTCTTTTAATTACTTAGGATGATTGGATTCATTTATTTATTTATTTATTTATTTATTTATTATTTTTTCCTTTAATAACAAAAGGACTTGAGGGGTGCCTGGGTGGCTGAGTCAGTAAAGTGGCAGACTCTTGATTTAGGCTCAGGTCGTGATCTCAGGGTCCTGGGGTCAAGCCCCAGTGGGGTTCGGTGGGGAGTGTGCTTGAGGATTCTCTCTCCCTCTCTTTCCACCCATCTCTCCACTCACCCATGCCCTCTCTCTCTCAAATAAATAAATAAATCTTTTAAAAGAAACAACAAAAGGACTTGAGATGAGTTAATGAGTTAAACTTTTTCTATTACCTACAGGGTCTTTTTTAAAAGATTTTATTTATTTATTTATTTGACAGAGAGAGAGTACGGATGAGCAGCAGAGGGAGAGAGTGAGGCAGACTCCCCACTGAGCAGGGACCCCCAATGCAGTGCTCGATCCCAGGACTCAGGGATCATGACATGAGCCCAAGGCAGACACTTAACCAACTGAGCCACCCAGGCACCCTATCTATAGGTTTTGACAAGTAATAATTTCTCTCTTATTTTCTTCTAGATAATACAATTTTAGTGCCAGTTTCTAGTTTGAAGAAAATCTTATTTAAAGAGTATGGATTTGGGGGAGATTCAATTTTTAATATTTATTTATAATGTTTTTAAGTGACTGAATATATTATGATTGGATAGCAATCAAACATCAATATACTATATTTGGATAAAATACCTCTTTGGAAAAAAAAATAGCAAGATATCTTTGGTGGCCAAATACATGATTGATTTTTGTAACTGCTCTATGGACATATTTTTAAAATATGCAGGATGGTAAGACCCTACATATTTTAAATAAAATCTCCCACTACAAATACTGTCGAGTCATATTCTCTTTATATATTTTATTCCTATATTGATGGGTGTAGAGTTCATACAATTGTTAATCCGTAAATTTGGAAGTACTATCCCATTCCTTTGATAGCTACCTTCGCCTTCCTTTATTAATCTATAAATTCTACTTTTCTATTTCATTGGTAATTACCTTTCCATTTCCAGTGGACATGCAAAGACATATATACCATTCTGTACCAATTCTGTAAATTGTTATTTTACATGAACATTGTTTTCACTATGTTATTTGCTACCAAAATTTATATTCATAGTATTATGACAAACAAACAATTTTTATTAATGTTCAACATTTTAACTGAATATGCGATGGCATTTACAATGTCTAAGGTTTCAGCTTGGCCAGATATAAGCTCCAAGCACTTGATTACAACTTTATAAACTGGGTGCAAAAAAAGAACTGTATTGGAATTAACTGACTTCCTCTTGAAACCTCAGATACCACAGGTATCAAACTGACATTATGCATCGCTTAACCCTTGAAGGTAAATAATTCAACAGTTAGGAGCTATCGCTTTACTTTTCATAGGTACACAGATACACACAACATTTGGAATTGAAAAAAAGTACCTTTAATTTAGAAGAACTGTGATTTAATCTAACATTTGCGTCCTGCGCTTTTCGTAGGATTATCATATTACTAAAGCTCCACCCACAGTAGATGGTAAATGCCGACAAACATGAGCAAGTTACGTCATCATTCTTTTAATCAACTTTTTGAAAATGGAAAGTCAGTGCTAAATTCTCTATTAAATCTTCATTAATTAATTAACTGCTTCCAAAAAAGTTTACTGAAAAATTTTAAAAAAAAGGACTACCAAACAATAAGTTAATAGTTACAAGTTTATAAAACCACTGAAATGGAATTGCTCACACTACCCTACACACTCTAGGGATTGACCGCTTAGCCTAATCACCTCCACTTATTCCAGGTAATCCTAATCTACATTCCTGACTTTCATTCCCCCTGACACTTTCTGCTAGCATTGTGCAATTCATAAACACGGCCAGATGGGGCAGCAGAATTAAATCTTTCTCCCACTACCACTGGTGATCAGAGAGATTCATCTGCCTTTCATCTCATAGCACATTTCATTTTACCTTGTGTCTAAAGGAGGTCAAGAAAAAGAGAAGTGTAATTCTGGATTAACCATTTCACACGACCAAGTATGAAGCTGGAAACTTGTTTTAATGTAACAGTTAGTAATATTTTGTTGAAGGAAGGAAAGAAGTCAAGAAAGAGAAAGAAAAACAATAAGATTCAGGATAAATCCTAAATTTGACAAGATGATAGGTCAACAATTGTGCAAGTGAACTTGCCCCAGCAATGAGTATATACTCTATGACAGCACATAGCCTAAGCCTCTATGATCATATTTTTCAAATGGTATTGTAAAAGTTTTCCTGATTTTCCTACCAGGTACATGCTGAGCTTGCAGAAAAGAGGGAATGCCTTGTTATTTTCTATAATCCTATTATCTATTACAGGTCTAGCCAAAATGATTAAGGAAAAGAATAAGTAGTGAGAAAGGTGTCCACATGCATATTTATAGATACTCAAGGCCTTTAAATAAAAGCAAAAAAGTTTGCTTGGGTTTTATGGCACAGCTCCATAGATATCCACAAAGTATGTATATCCAAATAACTAGGATATATTCTCAGTAACATGTCACTGAAAACTGGCAGTATATTTTATTTAATGTGTGCTTATGTGCATTTAATCTTCTGTTTTGTTATATCATTATGGCATATAATGATATGCACAAAATATCAACAAATTTTTTCTTGTTTGATCTTCTGAAGTTATAGAAGTTTCTACCAAAGCACTCCTATTCTTCATTACATAAATGACACACACATTTAAAAGACAAGTAGCCATTTTCAAGACAAAATTTTGTCTTTTTCAACAATGTTTGTGAAAACTATAATATAACCATGTACTAGTTCTGCTTCTGCTCTTTTGAAAAAATAAACTTTTCCCTGACTAGTTTGGTAGTAACTGGGTAGAAAGAATATAGCAGCACTTCCAGACTCTCTGTATTGAACTAATTTTTTTTCCCCTGCTTTTATCTTCAGCAGTATCTTTTATAGTCACTGAATAAATGCAGCACAACTATGCGTACAGTCTTGAAAAGGCAGAAACCCATTTTATTTTGGTCTTTTAACCATTTTAAGTTGATTTAGAAAGAGACATGTTTTCTTTGATGTTCTGTTCCCTACTATACCCTCTATTTAAGACCCATTAAAAGCAAAGAAAAGAGATCAAACATTCAACAAAATGAAGGCCTCTTCTTCAATTAAACAAAGCTTTTGCTTTTTAATGTCAGAAATCCCTTTGTAAATAATACTGTAGCCACAGAAAATGCAACAGATTAAAAAAAAAAATTTAAAACACTATAGGTTGTCTATAACTGACAGGCCAAAACATTCTAAAATACAACCTAGCTAGTTCAATCTATGCCAGACCTGAGCCTTAAAATTCTCAAAGAATAAAAATTTATTCCACAAGCAAAAGTGATTCATAGTTTTTCTTCAAATAGTACGATCTATTAAACTCGTTCTGGCATTAACACATTTCCCAAATTTCCATAGTATTATTTCTTCTCTATCAAAATTGAGTTTCCTCTCTATCTAAATTCAACAGTATGGAGGATTGTGTGCCTAGCGGGAAAATGCATTATTGGGAGAATGTAATACAAAAGTTGCATCTTTAAGAAGTGAGACAAATCATTATATTCATCTTTGTTTCAGCCAAGTCACTAGGATTGGCTATTGGCATTCTACTTTATAACAAAGTTGATTCATTTAACCACATGCTGACTGACCAACTAATGTCAATGACAGGGGTACTGGTGGCCACCTAAGGCAGAAAGAACAAAAGTTTTTCTTAGGGTCTATTCATGTTTTGAATGAAAATACAAAACAAAGCACACACAAAGAAGTCAAGCTGAAAGCCTGTGCGTATTACCACACTATAAACTTTCAGATGCCTGGAAGAACATGCCACCCCAAAATATGACACTTTGGCATAAGGATTACTTTGAGCTGATAGTAACTGAGAAGCAGATACAAGAAAAGTTTTTGCAACTCCTCTTTTTCTTTTTTAAGATTTTATTTATTTATTTGACAGAGAAAGACAGCGAGAGAGAGCATGAGCAGGGGGAGGGGCAGAGGCAGAGGAAGAAGCAGGCTTCGTGCTGAGCAAGGAGCCCAATGCAGGGCTCCATCCAGGGTTCTGATCATGACCCCAGCTGAAGGCAGATACCCAATGACTGAGCCACCCAGGCGCCCCTCTTGCAGCTCCTCCTATTTGACTAAAACCAGGACATAAATTCATAAAAGTGTCCTCCCTTCCCTCTCTAGTGACAAGGATGGAAGTTAACCATTGGAGACAACGCTAGGAACTTGGCCTATAGACAGCACTAGAGGAATCTACATAGCGAACCTTGCCAAAACTAACCCTTATCTACCATTAATGCCCCCATATATTTTCATTCCCACAATTTGCTGCCCCCCAAATCTCAAAATCTTTTTCCTTTGTCTTATCACTTCTCTACAAAATTACTGTTCTTTTGTTAAGATGCTATATAAGCCCAAGTTCTAACCATCCCTTTGAGTTACTCATCCCTGGGTACAACTGACTTCTATACATGATACAAGTGTTAATAAACTTGTTTATTTTTCTCTTGTTAATCTGTCTTTCATTAGTCTAATTTTCAGGGTCCCAGCCAATTAACCTAAAACGGAAGAAAAGAAAATACCTCCTGCCCGGTACCTAACAAATCCAATGGCGGGGTGCCAGCAAAACAGACAGGTTTAGAAAGAACAGATGATCTTCCCCCTAGACTTTTAAAGAATTCACAGAGCCAACTTGATAAAACAAGGAAGCAAAAGGCAAACAGGGTAATAGCAAGCATATACACAGATTGGTACAGAAAGAAGTAAATACAGGCATTCCTTGTTATGTTGCACTTCCCATTATTGTGCTTTGCAGATATTACATTTTTTTACAAAAATGTGGCAAACCTTCCTCAAGCAAATCTCTCAAATGCCATTTTCCCAACAGCACTTGCTCACTTCATGTCTCTGTGTCACATTTTGGTAAATCTCACAATATTTCAAATTTGTTCATTATTATTATATATATTATGGTGATCTGTGATCTTTGATGTTATTAATTGTTTTTGGGTGCCACAAACTGAACCTACGTAGGACAGTGAAAGTGAACTTAATTGATAAATGCTCCGCTGACTGATCAGCTGTTACCCTGTCTCTCTCCCTCTCCTCAGCCCTATTTCCTGAGACACAATATTGAAACTAAGCCAATTAATAACCCTACAATGACTTCTAAGTGTTCAAGTGAAAGAAAAAGTCACCTTTCTCTCAGGTTAAATGAGAAGCTAGAAATGATTAAGCTTATTGAGGAATGCATTTAGAAAGCTGAGATAGGGTGAAAGCTGGGCCTCTTGAGTCAGTCAGGTTGTGAATGCAAAAGGAAAAGTTCTTGAAGGAAATTAAAAGTGCTACCCTAATGAACACACAAATTATAAGTGAAACAGTCTTATTGCTGATACAGAGAAAGTTTGAGTGGTCTGGATAGCAGATCAAACCAGCCATAATATCCCTTAAGCCAAAACTTAATCCAGAGCAAGACCCTCAGTATCTTCAATTGTATGAAGATTAAGAGAGGTGAGAAGCTGCAGGAGAAAAAATTTGAAGCTAGCTGAGGTTGGTTCATGAGGTTTAAGGAAAGAAGCCATCCTTATACCATAAAAGTGCGAGATGAGGCAGCAAGTGCTGATGTTGCAGAACTGCAGCAAGTTATCCAAAAGATCTAGCTCAGATCAGTAATGAAGGTAGCTACACTAAACAACAGATTTTCAATGTAGGCAAAACATCCTTCTTTTGGAAGAAGGCACCAAGCAGGACTTTCATAGCTAGAGAGAAGTTAATGCTTGGTTTCAAAGGACAGGTTGATTCTTCTAAGAGCTAATGCAGCAGGTATCTTTCAGTTGAAGTCAGTGCTCACTGACCATTTGGAAATCCTAGGGCCCTTAACAATTTTGCTAAATCTACTCTGCCTCTGCTCTATAAACAGAACAACAAAGCCTGGATGACAATACATATGCTTACAACATAGTTTATTAAGGATTTTAAGCCCATTGTTGAGACCTATTGCTCAGGAAAAAAAAAAAAAAAAGATTCCTTTCAAAATATTACTGCTCATTGAAAATGTGCCTGGTCATTTAAGAGCTCTGATGGAGATAAACAATGAGATTAATATAGTTTTCATGCCTGCCAACACAACACCCATTCTGCAGCCCATGGATCAAAGATTAATTAATTTTGACTTTCAAGTCTTATTTAAGAAATACATTTCATGAGGCTACAGTTGCCATGGATAGTGATTCCTCTGATGGATCTGAGCAAAGTTAGTTAAAAACCTTCCGGAAAAAATTCTCTATTCTAGATGTCATTGAGAACATTTGTGACTCATGGGAAGAGGTCAAAATATCAACATTATTAGGAGTTTGGAAGAAGTGGATTCCAACCCTCATAAATGACTTTAAGATTTCAGTGGAGAGAGTAACTGCAGATGTGGTAGAAATACCAAGAGACCTAGAATTAGAAGTGAAGCCTGAAGATGTGACTTAATTGCTCCAATCTCAGGGCAACTTGAATGGCTGAGGAGTTGCTTCCTATGGATGAGCAGAGAAAGTGGTTTCTTGCGATGGAAACTACTCCTGGTGAAGCTACTGCAAAGATTATAGAAATGACAACAAGGGATTTAGAATATTACATAAACTCGGTTGATAAAGCAGTGACAAGTTTTGAGAAGACTCTAGTTTCAAATTTTTACAGTGGGTGAAAAGATATCAAACAGTATCGAATGCTGTCAAGACAATGTGTGGGGCGCCTGGGTAGCTCAGTGGGTTAAGAATCCGACTGTTCAGATCATGATCTCAGGGTCGTGAGATATAGTCCCACATGGGGCTCTGTGCTCAGTGCGGAATTTGCTTGAGATTCTCTCCCTCTCCTTCTGCTCCTCCTCTCTCTCTCTCTCTCTCTCAAATAAATAACAAAATCTTTAAAAAAAATTGTTCATGAAAGGAAGAGTCAACCAATGTGATAAAGTTTACCGATGTCCTATTTTAAGACATTGTCACAGCCACCCCAACCTTCAGCAATCACCACCCTGATCAGTCAGTAGCCATCAACATTGAGGCAAAACCCTCCATCAGCAAAAAGATTACGACTTGTTGAAAGCTTACATAATGGTTACCAATATCCAATGGATAGCAGTATTTTTTAAATTAAGGTATGTACATTTTTAGACATAATGTTAGTGCACATTTAATAGACTATAGTATAGTATAAACATAACTTTAATATGCACTAGAAAACCAAAAAATTCATTTGACTTGCTTTATGATGATATTTGCTTTATTATGGTGGTCTGGAACCAAACCCCCAATATCTCCCAGGTATGTCTGTATTGGTAAGATAAGGAGATTACTTTTACTGGGGCTTTGGATGTGTTGAATACTTGTGATTCCCTAAGGAACTGTTAGGTAGGAGACTACGAACAAACAAAAGAAAATGTGGACACTATGTTTCTCAAAATATATGTCATGTATTATCTCTTCCTTTCCTTTCATTTAGTTTCTGGAGCACTTTATATTTCTTTCCAATAAGAGTTTTTGTGTCCTTGTTCAGTTTATATTCCCTTAAGTAAATCTTCTCCTCAAGCCACTGAGTCTGTGGTTTCAAAAATACATTCAGTGGCACAATTTCCTTTTCCTCAAGTCCATTCTTTCTTTCGTCTATCAGATGAAGGACAAAATATCACTGCTTTGTCACTGCATTTAATTCTGGATCCCCTTAGAAGAGCCCCGCCCCCCTTTTTTCAGATATGTTTAAGCACTTAAATCTAAACATTAGATAAAAGAAAGATTTAATAAGTCTCATTCAGCTTAATGTGCTTTCAACCCATTATTGAAGTATTAAATGAAGGAATAATCATACAAGGGGAAACAGGAGAGAGGAAATGTGTGGATAAGCAACTAGCAGACACAGATGTTGAGGAATTACAATGAAGCTGAAAGATGCCCCCTAGTAACAATGTGTTCTAATGCGCAATCACCTGAATTGCCCACCAAAATATACAAATGTGTTGTTTGCTTTATGAATGCTTAATCCCGAAAACCAGATGTGGGAAGCTATTGTTGTATAGTAAGGAGAAATTAAGGCACTCCAAATATCCAGCATTAAATCTTTCAAATCTAAAGCTAACTTATGATGCTTGTCATTAATCCCCACATCTGTTTTTTTTTGTTTGTTTGTTTTGCTTTTTGCTTAATAAAATAGTCACTTAAGATCAAAATTCAAGTTCCCTATTTTATATTTTTACCTACTTTTGCGATTTACCTGCCTTCAATTCCAAACCTTCCAAACCTCTAACAGTTTCCAAAAACAGTGTTAGTATTAACATTATGCAGTTCAGCCTGGTGTATAACTTGGATTTAATCAGACATAGTATGGACTTAGTCAACTAGTTTATTCAACCATTACTTCATAAATATTAATTGAAAACTTTAGTTTTATACACTGTGTTGTGGTCTCAGATGTAGTACTTTTAATATTAGTGCCTCTCCCAATAATTGTTGTATTCCTTTGAACTTTTCCTTATTTTTCATCTTATTCTTTTTTATCATTGCATTAATTTAAAAAATATTTTTTCAGTGATTTCTCCAATTTTTTATATCTCCTCAGTCCTTTCTTCTCATCATACATTATTCATTATTTTCTATGTCATATATCATCTCAGAAGTCTGTCTTTCTCCTCTCACATTCTTATTCATTTATTCTTTATATGCATTTTGCCATCTCCTCTTGCATACATCAAAGAAAACCTCTCAGTCACTAACTCATTCATATAGTCATTTATTTTCTAATATTTTATCTATGTGTTTTTCCCTGTGAATATACTTTGAAATGCATATGTATTTATATATGCATATAAATATCATATATAATATATATGTATATAATATATATAACATGACTATATATACATTTTATTTACACGTTATTTACATCTATTATATATACATATATGCATGTATATAACATATATGTCTATAAATATATGCATATATAAAGCTCTGATGTTCTTTAACATCATTTAATGCATCTATATATCAATTTATCTCTATATAATTATATTTATGTATAAATAATATATATGAAATACTTTACTTATTTGCAATATTTATGTTTACATTTGTGTCTGTGTATGTAACAGCAGTGAGTGTGTGTATCCAGTTTTACCTTACTTTTTCACTCACTTTTCCTTCTCATTTTCTTATCTTTCCCCTTTTGAATCACAAGCTGAATATTTAAAGACCAGTGTAGGTTCAATGGGCATCAAAAAGGAGGTGACTAAGATACACTGCTCCCTGTCTTAACATGTTGAAAAAGTCTGCAGACCTAATCTATGAAAAGTGACAGTGGCTCTACTCCTCTACTGCTGCAAACATTGGGCACCATTCTCAAATGGTGGTTCTTTCTACTCCCCGGGTCCAGTCAGCCACACAGACTAAAATAACTTTTCCTTGATTCAGTCGGAAAGCTGTTGGCAAATTGGATTGGACAATTCGTCATCATTCTAAAGATATTATTTATTTATTTTCCAGAGAAAGAGAGAGAGAGAGAAAGAGGAGCAAAGGGAGCAGCAGGCTGAGGGAGAAGCAGGCTCCCTGTTGAGCAAGGAACCCAATGTGGGATATGATCCTGGAACCCTGGGATCATGACCTGAGCTGAAGACAGACGCTTATGTGACTGAGCCACCCAGGCATCCCATCTTCATCATTCTAATGCAACATGTCAGGCTTTCCAAAACTCACTCCCCTATCTAGCATTAAACTGCCATGTCATACCTCAACCTCCTCCCACCCCCGCCCAGACCTGTCCTCAAACTCAAACTGAGGGGAGAAGAGACACAGATCAGAAAGGATGAACAAGAGACTTGCCAAGCTTTATATAACAAAGAACTCTCCTTCCCGAAGGAGGAAGAAAAGAGCTGGAACAAGGCCAACCTGGCTGCCTTAGCTGGAGACCACCATCTGGAAATGAAGCCCAAGGCTGAGAGGGTAACTCCTGGCTAGCAGAGAAGCTAGTCAGCTGCAAATCTCACTTGCTTATGGAGAATTCAGCTTCCAAAGAAAGCATCATAGCAGAATGATGAGGTGTATAGATTTGGAGTTAGACTGGTCATATTCAAATCCTCAGCTCTAAAACATTGGGTAAACTATCGTAACTTTCTCCGCCTCAGTTTTCAAAAAAGTAGAAACAGTAGTATCAGTACTGACCTTATTAGGACTGTTGTGCAGATTAAATAGTTTAATATTTGTAGGTGTTTAAAACATGTTAAGTGCCATATAAGTGATAAAGTGAAGAAATACACAGACAAGTTCAAGTGCCTCCTTTCTCAAGAAAATAGGATTAACAAGTCTATTTAGCCCTCTACGTCCTTTAAATCTTCCACTCTCCCATTCCCTTTAGCAATAGTTTTGCAAAAATGTTTTTTTAAATAAGTACCTTCAGTTGAATTTCTAGCTAGCTATGTAAAGCAAGGATGCTTAAATGAGAAAGAGATACACAACAGATGGTAGAAAGCATACAAAAGGAAATTAGAGAACAAATTTAAAGAATATGGTTACTTAAAGAATTAGAAAAAAAAAACTAAGTGGAGCTCTGTTTGTAAAGAAATACTGTAATGAAAAGAATGTATGAAATAATTTAGATTTACTTTCAAACTTCATTAAAATGCTTTGTTTTCTATATGGAGAATTTGAAGCTGAAAAGTTAAATTATTCTATGGAACTCATGGTATGTAGAATGATTATAATAATATTAAAATAAGAAACAATCTGGGGTTTTAACAGTATTTGCCATAGGAAAACTGAATTACTTAATAAACTTGTGGAGAATCATTAAATGGTTGGGACACATTGGAGCTACTGATGGTGGGATGGGGAGCGTCTTATAAGGTAAAGAGTAAGCGTACCATTAATGTAACCACATTAGGCTCAAGATAAACTCACTAATGCTGAAACCCATGTCAGCAAACCAGAACTTCAATTTTCTGTGCTCAATTCTCCCAGAAAAAGAAGGCCTAGGTGAACCAATCAGCACTTGCCTGCTCAGCATGTCCCCTGACCCAGCTCCAAGACTTCCTTTCGCTGCATGTAAGGAAGGTAATTCAGCTTTAATCAATCAGCAAATGCCTCTATAACTTCCTTGTTCCTGCTCAATTTGTTCTGTACAAATCTTTTTCCTTGTACAGCTCTTTGGAACTCCTTTCTGCTAGAATGGATGCTCCCAGTTTGTGAATCACTGAATAAAAGCCTACTGGATCAGTAAATTGTGGATTTTTATTTTTCCACAGAGGAGTGGGAGGGTAACTTGGGTTTACCTCTTATTTCTCACTTTTAGTTTCAGATTACTTTCGTTTTTAGGAATAGGCTTTCACTCCCTTTGGATAGAAAGTTCTCTTCTAGTTTACATCTGATTGTAAAAGGGATGGGATCTGCAAGTCAATGCTAAATTGGGTGCCATATTTTCAATACATTCACTACAGTATACCATACACACTACAATACATACAGTAATATTTAATTGCTATCTGTGATTTGTTATTCCTCAGTCAGTAGCCTATTTGTGTAGTCCTTGTTTTCAACAAAAGTTGGTAAGAAGCATATGCATTCTGGGGTGGAGGAAAGACAGGCAGGAGGGATCTGTAGATTAACGGTGTGGTCCCAGCACTCAGGGAGTTCACATCCTTGATATTCAGAAAACAATCAAAACACGGTGTTACTAGAAAGAAAAGAAAAAAAAAAAAAGGAGAGGGAGAGAGAGAAAGTTATGAGAGCACAGGAGGAGTTCACCTAATTCTCATGGGAGTGGATGAGAGGTTTCAAATGGTTTTCCATATGCAGGAATTGATATCTATGCTATGTTTTAAAGTATTAGTAGAAGCTGGCCTGGGAAAGACCATGGAGAATGATATCAGGAGCCAATTAAAGAGTCAAGAACAAAATACAAAATACTAGCATGATGTAAGTGGAGTAGAAATAAGGAGATCCAGTGAGAAATCAGGTTGAAGAAGTCATGCTGAGTAGTTTGCAATTTAAATTTGCCTATTTAGAGGTAATGGTAACGTTTCAAAGTAATGCCCTGTTTTGTATTTAAAAAAAAAAAAAAGGAACTGTGTGCAGATAAGTTTGAAGGAAAGAGGTTCTCTTTAGTAATTTGGATAAGAAATACTGAGGGCCTGAATTACAACAATAACAAAGAATAATGGTAGAAGGGAATACAGTGAAATTCATTGAGGCAATCAAAGTCATTAGATGTGGTAACTCATTAAATGTTAGTTAAGTTTAACACCTAGCTCTTCCTGGCCTTCATACTGGGAAAGTGATTCTTTCCCTCACTAATAGAGGAAGTGGAAAAGGAGGAAGAGACTGAATCCAGGGTTTCAGAAATTGATTATCATGGGAATAATCCTGAAATAGCTAAGAAGAAATGGTTGATATATATGTTTGGAATATGCAGTTTCAGACAGTGAGTTTGCTTTCATTCTACTCATACAATTTATGGAAATCATTTCTTCCTCTTATAAATTATAAGAAAATAATCTCTATTGTTCTATATATTTATTGTTGGTATACAAATTACATTATGGTCTTCATCTTTCACTTGAAGTGAGATGTTGTTGCTTAAATGAAAAAGAAAAATTGGTTACCTGCATGAGCAAAGATTTCATCCTATTGGACTCATGATATGTCAATCGTTATGCTTTTGAAATTGAATTGGGAAACTAGCAGCATTCCTCAGGCTAAACTCAGTTCCCAGTTGTGGCACACTAGAGAATAACCTTTTCCAAGATTCAAAGCCCACTGAGTCAGTTAAAATAATAAATGACAAAGCTAAGCTTAAGCAAAATTAAAGCCAGCTGATTATAGTTTCAAACAAATAAATGTGATAGACTTTGGCGAGGGTGGGAAGAGTTCTGAAAGCCTTCAAGCAGGACAGAAACACACCCTCTAAGCCAATGTGCAGCTGGACTTTGGAAAGCAGAGGTGCAAAATATTATCTACTTCCATGCTTACACATTCACTTTTAGCTTAAGTTACATTATTTTTCCTGCGGTCTACTGGGAATAGCAACCTTCGTTCTGTGGACTAAAGGAAAAAGAGATTTTTTTTTTTTTTTACCCCTACACATAGAACAAGATCTAGAGACTACAGTACTAAAGCAGTGAGCCGATCAATCACCTCAGCCAGAGGACTACGAAACACAGTATTTATATCAGTGGAGAGCAAAGCTAAAACCTGGATGAGACAATGGCCATCTTAGAGTAAAGTGAAACCCTAGGAGAAAGGCAGGGCCATCTGTGACTGCTGATCTGTGAATCCATGGGGTAGCCCTAACTGAACGTTTATTCATCCATCCATCCATCCATTCATTTAAATAACTACTGGATACTTACAGTGTGTTTGCAGCTTATGCGAGCAGATGGAGTTACAATAGTGAAGAAGGCACACAGTCTCTGCCCTTGGAAGCTTTCGAACACTACTTACAACTCATATGCAAAAAGAACATCACAATCGAGCACAGTATGACAAATTTAGATAGAAGTAAAATGTGGTGTCAAGATGTACTAGCAAGATGTACTCCCTATGTCACTCTAAGATTGGCTGCATTTAAAGTATGAGAAAAAAGGAAAAGATGGGGGATGCAGATAAGGATGTGCCCAGAATAAAAATCATTGTGTGTAATTTTCTCCCCGGTATCTAAATGAACTCCTCCAAAGAGAGAGCAGAAAACACACAAGGTGGTAATCAGGAAGCGCTAAAAGTCATTCAAAAACATAACATCATTTTCGTTAAATACACATTAGTTTTGGAAATATACAATTAAGAAAAAATATAAGAAAAATACATATTTAAGATAAAATATGAGAAAACAGTATCAATTTCACAAGAATGTTGTGAGAGTAAACTGCATGACATTTGAAAGCACCAAAACTTTGTGGGTAAGTGGGGGATATATTTTTAGAAGTTCTTTAAGTGGAATTTGTAGAACTGGGAACCTCATACAATTAGATATTAATCTATCTTAAGAGAAATTTGGCTTTATTTATCAAGTGTAATAAAAATATGTATACCCTTTGATCCAGCTATTAACATTTCTATGCCAAAAAATGGAAAGCAGACAAAGAAGTTCACTATAGTGTTATGATAATTAACAGGGCAAGAAAGAAAAAAAAGAAAGCATACAATAATAGGGAGGAAATTAAATAAATAATGAAATCACATCATAGGGATTTAAGACATCTGTAAAAAGTTGTATCACCATAGGAAAAACAACGAAATGTTAAGTGAAAATTCTCTCACATATGTGTGAACATAAACCTACATGATTAATAGAGAAAGATTAAATGGAAATAGTTCATGCTAATTTGATGATGACTAATCTGAGCTGAAGGATCATGAGTTATTATGTTTCTTTTATTTTATAATGTCTAAATTTTTGGCAATGAGCATACTCTCCCTCTTCACCTACTTGCACTCACTCTCTTTCTCTAAAATAAATAAATAAATCTTTAAGATTAAAAAAAGAAAGAAAGAAAAAAGAATATTTGATTACATATTGAATAATTTGGTCTTAAATACTTTTTAAGTTAGAATATCAGACAATACATGTCTAAAGATAGAAAGTCTTTGGGGAAAAATCAATTAAAAACTGGAGAACAAATATACGAGCTTACAGGATTTTGTCAGTGTTGGCATGAAATAGCAGTATAGATGTTCCATTAAAATATTTAAAAAAGAAAACGTTATTGAACAATTTTATCACACAAAAAGATAAACTTTATTCAAAATGCTTTCAATTTTAAAGATGCTAGCCAATTAAGATACCTTATTTTGCTTAAGAGATTCTCTGCTAAAAGGAACAATTTATTTTCCATTGCTGCAAAACCCCACTTAGAAAATACTTAACTCCCATTTATATTTAAATGCAACACTGAGATCATCATTATACCTGACTCCTAAAAACAGATAACAAGATGTGGAGAATATAACCTGCTTTTTCTACCTTCAGACATTTCTAACTACAGTTCAACTTGTCTCCTGCTAGATGAAGCATAAACCCAGAGAGAAAAGCCACACTTGAGATGGGAACTATTCTACCTTCAATGCCATTCAAAAGAGGCCTCAGAGAAAGTTTCGCACTCTTTTGGCAGCCAGCACCTCCACTTTTATTTTCAGACATAAAAACATGTTATTAGGAGGTCCTACTGGCCAACACAATCCCCTTTTCAAAGGCAAAACTATTGCATAGCATCTAACATGATGCTTAATCTAAAACTATTTGTTGAAAGATTCCTTAATATGTAAATCTAGAATGTCCAGATGTAAATATTCACGGAATTACAGTTAATCTCAGTTCTGAGCTCAAATGATAAAACAAATAGATCCTATTTTTGAGATGCATGAATCAGTTTGCTTAAGGTTTACATCTGGGTGCTACCTAATTACTAAAGCTCACTGTATTTTTTTTACATAAAAAATAATGGTGACCTTATGAAAATCGCTGGAGTTTGGGAGAAAAAAAGTATTGGCTCTTAAAATTAAAACAAAACAAAACAAAACAAAACAACTTGGAAGTACTCTAGGTTAGGAGCAAGTTTCCCATTAGGACAACAAAAATTTTCAGTCTCGAGAGCTGGGAAGTCCTTTTGTTTAATTTTTTCTCCTTCATCATGCTTGTCTGTCATGAAATTCCCCTCTAACGTCACATGGAGGCAAAAGGAAGAAGGAGCTCAAGCATGTGAAAGTGTTACTGACTGTATTGGAATTATAGGAGTATATAAATCCTATAAATATGCAGGTATACTTCATATATGTGTATATGTGTGGATTTATTTATACACATATAACTAACACATCTGATCTTATGTTTTGGTTGCAGATTTGGGGAGACTATTATGAACTACAGTACTTGTCTAAATACTTCTATTACAGATAAAGGTTAGCAGGTATGAAGTGATATATGAGAATAGAAAAGTACACTTTTTAAAGTTAAAAAAAAGGTATTTCAAGACACTTCACTTTTTAAAATTATATATAATTTCAGGTTGCTAAGTAGGAAAACTATTAGCTAGCTGAAGTTTAAAATTTATCTTGAGTATAAAGTTTCTCATACCCTTGCTAGGAGTAGAGCGTTGGTGGGTCAGCTCTAAAGCAAATTTTATACAAGTGTTACTCAAAGTGTGTTCCGCGAATGTTTTGTTATTGATCCATGATTAAGCAAATAAAGAAACTGAGAGCAAGTGATTGAAAACTTTAATAGCAATTTTACATGTAATTTTATTTTTTTGGATTTAATAATAAAAGGTCTCAAACAACCTGCCACTTCTCTACAGGAGCTTCCTGAGGTCATTTCCCAAATAAACCACCTGAATTCACACTTTTGTTGCAGGTTCTGTTCCTAATGTCAGACTGTTTGCTCTACTCCTTATCACTGACATCTATAACAATGCTTGACATACAGTAGTTGTTCTATAAAAATTAAGTAATGTTTATTTTTCTAAAGGTTGGGTAACCTTGGACAAATCAGTCTACTTCCCTATGCCACAGATTCCTCATATAATGTTCAGAATGGATAACTCCCAAGTGTCTTCTGGCTTCCAGACTATAGTTATAGAATTGGTTTTCTGAAGAATTGCTGTATCCAGTGTTTTCTAAATACAAAAAAAAAAAAAANTTTTTAAAAAAAAAAAAAAAAAAAAAAAAAAGAGACAAATTCCAGCGGAATGAGGTGGGTAGAAGTCATACTCAATGAGAAGTAGGAAAGCTAGAGGATGCTTGGAATTGGAATAGACAGAGAGGAGGGGAGGATCCATTTGGAGGCAAATTGATATTTAGTGATGAGAAAGCACAGGACATGTTGAGAAACCAGTCTGTGTACACCAGGGTTGCCCTGCATAGTGAATTTGTTTAGGAAAGTAAAAAAAAAAAAAAAAAAAAAAAAAAAAAAAAAAATTATCCTAGAAAAGCATTTAAGGACTGGACTAATAATTATTGCTATTACTAGTCCAGGCAAAAGCTTGGAATTTGTAAGTGTATATGGGTCTATAATACTTTGGGAAGACACCAAAAATTTTAAACCTACCTCTAGATGTAATTTGTTTCATTAGAATATCCTAAGCACTAAGAGCTCATAAAGATAATGACAAGAGTTAACAGTTGAGCATTGACTATGCTCTGGACATAGTACTAAGAGCTCTACAGACATAGTCTCATCGAATTCTTACAACAACCGTATGTGGCAGTTAATTTCTATCCTCGTTCTGTAGACCAGGAAACTCAGGCACATCGTGGCCAATATCACATAATTTGAACCAAGGAATATTTACTGCAGGTTTTATTATTTTTACACAAGGGACGTTGCATGCATTGGACTCCTAAAAGTCACTGTCTATTTTAAGGATTGAGGTGGATTTGTTCAGTGAAGGACAGAAGGTACATTATGGGTTACACAAAACACAAGTGGAAGCATCTGAGAGGTGTTAGGCATATGTTTAGGGGAGAGTGAAACGTTCCCCAGATGATATATCAGAAAGCTAGCATCAGGGAGAAGTAAAAAGGAGGCTAGATAGAGCATAAGGGCGACTCACACGCCTCAACTGGCTTAGCTTTCCGAAATGGTCAATTTGACCCAAATGCTGATCTTAAAAACACTTTGGGAAAAAAGTCTCTTTAGACTCCATTCTTCATTGTATATATCGATCACTGTATGAGATGCTCTCATCTTCATTTTAGTTAATCTTAATATCTCCCCAAATGAGTTGGCATTATTATCCCATTTCCAGATGACATATGAATAACTTAATATATAACTGTTTGTATTGTTAACAGAGTCTCAACCCTTCACTAACTCCTAACCAGTTTATATCCTACTGTCTTACACTTGTAAACACTTGTTACCCCCAGATAGAGTGCAGGCATTTTGAGACAAAGGAACCTACATCACCCATCTTTTTGTCTCCAGTAACTACTATGATTTGGGGACGTAATAGGAAAGGAATGAATAAAATAAAATGAAATAAACATTAAAAATTATAGGCAGGTTTTAATACCCCTCTCCAAAAATGAAAGTCCTATTAAAGAATTTTGACAAAGGAAATCAGGGTTCTTCATGCACTAATGTCGGTCTTTGAATAACAAAGACTTTCTTCTTTAAAATGTACAGAAAAACAAAACTTTCTTCCAGAAACGTCTTCTTAAAAGAAAGAAAATTAAACAGAACACAAGACCACCTTAGCAGTCTCCATTTCATCGGCAAGGTTCTTCTTGTGTCCTCAATCTGTGAATGAAGGGGTGCCCCATGACTCCATCCTCAGGGTTTTTTTTTTTTTAAGATTTTATTTATTTATTTGACAGAGAGAGATACAGCCAGTGAGAGAGGGAACACAAGCAGGGGGAGCGGGAGAGGAAGAAGCAGGCTCCTAGCGTAGGAGCCTAATGTGGGGCTCAATCCCAGAACACCAGGATCACACCCTGAGCCGAAGGCAGATGCTTAACGACTGTGCCACCCAGGTGCCCCTCCTCAGGTCTTTTCTACACCCACTGCCCAGCTGATATTATCCAGACTCATGGATGAATCATAGGACAAGAATATGCTGATCATTCCTAAATTGTGTCTCTATTCCAAACTCTCTCCTAAACTGGAGATGCAAATATCCAAGTTCATACTCAGCATCTCCAATTGGATTCATAATAAGGGCCCGAAAATCAGTATGACCCAGGCTCCTGAACAAGCAGCTCTTAGGCAAACATGCTCTTTCTGCAGTCTTTCCCATTCTGGCTGTGTGGCGCTTCCCTCTTCCCAGATGCTCAGACAGAAACCTTTGGGTCACCATCAACTCCTATGATTTCTCTCATTACCAATTTATAAGCCACTAGGAAATCCTGTTGGTTCTAATTTTAAAATGTATTCAAGATGTGAACCTTCACCTTCCACACTAATATGCTGAAATGAAGGATCACTCACTCGCACCTGGATTTTTATGATAGCCTTATAATCCTCTCTCTGCTGTTATTCTCCTTGCCCAGCTGGTCTCTTCTCTAATAAGTAGCCAGAGTAACCCTCTTAAAACCTATCACATCACTCTATCCCAAACTATCTAATAGTTTCTCCTTGCATTCAAAGCGCAGGTCCAAGCCCTCCAAATGCCTGTATTTTCTGTCCCGTTTACCTCTGTGACAGCATCACCTTCATGCTCACGGCACACCATCCAGAACTCTGCCGTTCTTTCAACATACCAAATATGCTCTCAACCCAGAGGACTGCTTTTAACACTCCTCGGTTATTATTTAGTCTGTGTTCAAATATCACCTGTCAGATGGGCCTTCACATAGCATCTTGTATGAAAAATTATCCCCACACCCTCTCCGCACCACTTGATCATCCCAAAATGCCTACTTGACTTTTTTCATAACTTATTTTTTTTATAACTTTGTACCATTGGACATATATTTACTTATTTGTTTATTATCTGTCTTCTCCTAATAGAATGTAAGTGCTATGAAATCAGGGAATTGTTTTATTTACTGTCCCTCCCCCTACCAGCAACTAGAAGAGTACCTGGAACACAGTTAGTTCTCCAAAATATATTTTAAATGAATAGTGAGTGAAGGAGACATATCATCTCTCTCCTGAAATTATTAGTTGAATTAACCACCGTTACTGGCATAAATCAATTTTCCATGCAGCATTAACCTGCCCACGTGCATATTGTGACCTTATATTAAAGAAGAAGCAGTTTAAAATAGTACATGATCACTTATGTTGAGGAATTACAGAGTCTTAGACAGAGAAAGAGAATTAGAAACCAAAGTTTCACTTAACTCAAACATTGAAGGAATAATCCTGTACCGTTTAAATGGTGACACCAATTAAACTTCACTCTTACACAATGGCAGATTCTTAAATTTTAAGTCTGTTGCCCATGCCAGCATGGTTGAGGGAAAAACTTCATTATTAAATAATCTGGTGCTCCTAATATTATGATTACCTCAAAGTTACAAGGATGTAGTCCCCAAATAGAAAAATATCCAAACAACTTAAATTAAGCATTTTTGAAAGCACATAAAATAATTAGTGTGAATACATATTGATTGAACCATAATTATTAATTACTTGGTTAAAAAAAACAACTCATATAATCTGCATAATAAATTCCTTATTAGTAATGACTCCACCCTCGTAAACGTTAACCCAATTTCAACTCAATATTTATAGAGGCAAATATGTTTTAAAATATTCAAAGAGATTTTCACTTGGATTTTTTTTTCCTGCCGTATCACTTCTAACTTGCTGTAGGCTACCTTTCATTAAAAGTTGATGTGACAGATTGCTGTAATTTTCAAATTGCTAAATACTTCTGTCAAACCCCTTAAGGCATCTTCAGAATTTAGTTCTTGGATTCATTGGGATGATTTCCAGGGCTCTCCTTTTTGGTGGGAATGAGGTGAGCAACAGCTTGAAACTATGATTCATTTCTGTTTGAGTTTCTGTCAGATACATGCAGAAAAAAGAAAATGACTAATCACCTACTAAAAATGGCAACAGATGCCATAAGCAAAATTTCATTCAACCTGTTAACTTTGGTTCCAATGTAAAAATCATTTAATTAAAAGTCTTAGTTTTAAAATATCATTTTTTGAAAATAACATCTGCTTCTAAAATATGAGGTAATAAATTTCATGCTCAATATTTTAAAGTTCTTCACAATGACGTTCTTCTGCGTTTCAGTTTATATACAGCAACATACATATACTCACAGGCTCTATTTTGCAGTCACACGAGGGTATACATATATACGCTCTGTGGGAAGTTCTAGGAGCTTAAACACAAATCAAGCATTCTTGTCTTTAAAACGCCCTAATGGTGCCATGTTTGCCACATTCGGTTCACATGAAATAGTAATCAATGTTTTTATTTAATGTTTTTCTACCTTTAGTAGTCTAAGTAAATTTTTGTTCAATGTTTCTTTGACTTTATATCTATAGGATCAAGAAAAAACCGATCAATTTTGTGATTCAAAGCAGCACACTGATAAAATAACAGAATTCAAAAGTCTTCCCAAACCAAGCAGTGGTCAATGAAGGTTTTTTCCCCCCATGAAGTACTTTTGGGAGACTTTGTTCACAACACTTCAAGTAGGTGTCATAGAATAGAACTGGGTAAGGACAGGGGAGAAACAGATCCTGAAAAAGAAGAGGAAAGGGGGGGATAATGGCAAGATTATTTCTTATCTGTCCCCTATGTCAGAGCAAGGAGGCTGTAATAGTATTTAATGAGTCAATGTCTATGTAAGGTATTCCTAGAGACTATCGTCTTTTTTGGTCTGAAAGTAGGGCTAATGCTGGCTATTTTCCCCCTCTTCTAAGTATTAGTCAAGCTTAAGAGCCCTTAGGGAAGAATAGCTGTGATCTCATTGAGGAAAAAAAAAAGGGAAAGTTAATACTTTAATATTTATCATTACATCTGCATTACTTAACATAGTTTGGTGAGCTTATGTGTCCCATTTTACAATAAGGAAACCAAAGCACAGAGAAGATAAATAATTTGGCAAAGGACATATAACGAATGAATGGTAGAGAGGGAATCTACCTAGGGCTTCTGACATTTAATACAATTGTTGTTCTACTAAATATGCTTAAACATGTATCCCTGACATTTTATAGATGGAAAATATAAAGTTCACAAAAGTCAGGTGACTTTCAAAGCACCAGAAACCTAAATAGAGTACTATTCTCTTATTGTTTCAAATCTAGTAATATATGCTTGACTTCAAAAAGTCTCTTGGTCTTTTTGAGCTACATATTTCTCTGAAAAGAGATATAAACCAGGTAATCTCCCAGGTCTCTTCCAGTTCTAAGATGTATAAAATTTTTATCCTACGTTGGCTCTAATCAAAATCTTAAACTGGTTGATATTATCAAGAACAAGTCCAAACTGCCATGGATGGTGTTAAATATTATTGCTTTGTTGATAAGAGAATTATTTCAGTAAACAAAAAAATACTGATTTGAGAAATATGCATTGGTTAGGAACCAATAGTAATGGTGCCAGGAATGCCTGACTATTATCAATATTAGCCATGATTCAGAAAAAAATACAAAAGTAGGAATTTGTCATAATTAAAATGCATGCAGTGTTTTTTCTTTTTTTCTTTTTCTTTTCTTTCTTTTTTTTTTTTTACTTGGAATAATAATTCTTTCTCTTCTACCTTTAATGGCTAATTCATTTGAAACTCAGGAGGCAAATCAGTGAACATTCTACACTTTTTATGAACAAAATTTTAGCAGCTAATCTCCTAGGAAGTCATGACAAAATACATTAAACAGGCCTGTAGTAAGTTATTCGAATGTGACGAGGTAAAAACCAACCTTCTGTTCAACTGATATAAGAAAACGAATTTGTGAATGAAATGATAGAACATAGAGTCCCAAGGAGAGCACAGGAATTATGATTTCAATTATTTTAAAAAATCATCCATCTGAATCTTGAAAAAGATTGAAAGTCAGTTTAACTCTCTGATAGTAAAGTTGTAGTTTTGTTAAATGAACCACTATTTTGGAACTAGTTTTATATTTATTTATAAATACAAATACATTAGTTCTGAGATTTTTTCTTTTTCTTTAAAATGCATCTTGCCACAAGATGGAGTATACCCCTTGCAATAATCTCCAGGAACACTATGGCAAAGCCTGATGCATTAGCAATATTTGTTTTACCTATTTTAGGGACAATATAAGAGAAATTAAAATATGAAAAAGCTAAATAAGATTTATTACCAAATAAACTAATCAGTTATCTAACTTACTGCCACTGTCGGTCTATTTTTAAAGTACATTTTATAATTAATTTCAGTGGAAACAAATGTGTTTATTTAGGAGGCCACCAATTACACAGCAGCTCAATGAGACTGCTGGAGAAGCTTTCCATTGGATGTTCTGACTCCCATCTTTTCCTTAGAAATGGGTAAGAACGGTCTTGCTCACTTCAAGCAGATTCTAATAAGTGGGGGTCAAAATAGCCTTGTTTTTTCCATCCACTTCAACAAACCAAAGAGAATACTTGCTACATAAAAGGTTTAACCTTACACAGCATCTCCTCAAAATAATGCTTACTGTAAAGTGAAAAAAAAATGCACAGACTATAGCTATCTTTTGGAACTCATCCAAAACTTAACTGCTTAGCGAAGCTTTCTCATTCCCCCACTAGAGTTAGATCTTTTTTTCTGCACCCATAGAACACTTCACCCTTATATATACATGTGTATATATGTAAGTGTATACACACACACACATATGTCATTTGATTCAGGGTATGCCTTCTAGGGTTATTATTGTAGAGGCCCCTTGGAGATAAATTCCTGCCATTATCCTTGAAAACCACCCCTCTTTATTTTCAAAACTGTCCCAAATCATGGGGCGCCTGGGTGGCTCAGTCATTAAGCATCTGCCTTCAGCTCAGGGCATGATCCCAGCGTTGTGGGATCGAGCCCCACATCAGGCTCCTCCACTGTGAGCCTGCCTCTTCCTCTCCCACTCCCCCTGCTTGTGTTCCCTCTCTCTCTGGCTGTCTCTCTCTCTGCCAAATAAATAAATAAAATCTTTAAAAAAAAAAAAAAAACTTTCCCAAATCAGAGATTCCCAAGACCAGCATGTCCTAGGTCACCACTCGTATAACTACTGATGAAACTAAGCTGCAATGAATTCATGATGCCCTCCATAAAGGCAAAGGACATCTACCATTCCTTCATTACTTGATTATATTACTCTTTGTTTACTCAACTATATGAACGCACCTGGAACTGCTGTAATAGTTGCATTTTAAGATCATGCCTAATATTTTTCTTTTATTTCTTTGTGGTAGGTCCAGCATCATCATTTGCATTATTGCAGTCAGGTATTATGGGTCAAAATTTCCTATCAGAGTACAAAATTAATGACAGAAGAGAATTTATCACAGAGTCGACAACACATATTGCAGAATAAAGAGAGTTTTCGATGTGTGGAACATTAATCTTTGCTGACCTAGAATCAGCAATTCAGTTTGATGCATTAACCCCTGTTGGGTAAGAGCAGATAAATACACTCAGATCAGAGGAAAAAATAAATATTAGCAAAGGAAATATTTAAAAGACAAATGGGGAAACAATAAGTGAACACTACAAGTGATTGTGTGCAATTGAAGCGCTTACATTTCATATTAATGATGTATTTATGTATTTATCTTGTCCTGAGGACAAGAACTATGTTCACTTATCTCTTAAGTCTCCTCAACTCCACTTTGGGCCCAGAATGGTGCTTGGCACATAATATGGAAGGAAATCAATGTTTACTGTGTGGGTTCTATTCTACTGATCAGATCATTTTCATACGGCCTCTTGGGATAGCCACGCCGAGATCAATTACCTATAGCTGACTTAAGATACTGAAAAAGAATTATAAACAATTCAGTTAATAAAAAGGCTTAGTCTTTATATACTTGTAGTGATATAAACATACATAATAAAATGATCATTTGGTAGAATTTCATTCTACTCTATAGTCCCAATTCTAATCAAGGACTTGTTGAGAAGGGAAAAAAAAACAAAAAAAAAAAAAAAAAAAAAAAAAAAAAAAAAAAAAAAAAGAAAGAAAAGAAAAGAAAATGGAGATTCAAAAAAAGGTTTACAATATTTTAGAGAGTGAAAGTTAGAATAAATAAAATTGGAAGCAATATATAAAATATTTAAATGCGAGGATACACTAAGATAGGCAATAATCAATCTTGAGTCTTCACGTACCATTGTACCAATGCTTCCATTACAGCATTTCCTATTATGAAGTTGTTTGTATCTATGTTTATCGCCATTCTTGCAACAAATGCGAGGCACATGCATGTTCAAAAAATTTTATGAAATGAATGACCACATGCATGCATGAATGAGTGAATAGCTATCTAAGAAATGTAGATGCTGGGTAATCAAGGCATTGAAGCCCTACCAACTGCAGCAGCCAGGCGACATAACAGAAACATGAGCTCTTAGACATCACCAAGCAGTGCAAATTTAAATATTGTTTATTATAAAAGGAAACATCAGAAAAGAAAATAATAGGCTAAAGAACTATTACAATGATCTTTTTATCACTGTATTATTTTTGCTTTCCCCATTTGGGGAAACTTTCTTATTGTTCTTCTATTGGACGAAGTAATACTAGCAGGGCTCGGACTACAAGAAACTAAGGCAAAGGCAGAACAGATGCTCATTTAGTTTGAACAGAGTCTGTGACATACAAAACCTACTTGTGGTGGTGAAAAGATGGGGAAGATAATCAGCTCTCCAGAGATAAACAGTTCAAGGAAACCTGTAGTAACCAAAGGGTCAGCCTATTTTGCCAAAAAAAGTTTTCTGTAGTTGATGTTAAAAGTGAAAGGCAATAAAGGAAAAGAAAGTTATGTTTGTTTTTTTTAAAGATTTATTTATCTGAGAGAGAGAGTGAGCGAGTGAGCGGTGGGTGGCGAGTGGGGAGAAAGTCTCAAGCAGAGCCTGCACTGAGCACAGAGCCTACCCCTACTCTGGGGCTGGATCCCACAACCCTGAGATCATGACCTGAGCCGAAACCAAGAGTTGGTTGCTTAACCAACAGCGCTACCCAGGTGCCCACAGGTTATAGTTAATAAACAGCTTAATATTTTAGGTGTTAATTTACCTCTTTCTGTTAGGTAACATTTCAAAATAATGTTTTAAAATCTTGTTGTGTTCTAAGAGATTTCAACAAAGGGGACACTTGGATGATTTTATTTTTAAATTAGCCAAACACTAAAGTCAAAGGAAAAGGAGACAATTAGAAGGAAAAGGTATGAACATCTGATGAAGGTACTGGAATTGTCCTAGGTGGCAATGAACAGGTCAAAATTGCAGCTGGAGTGCAACCCCAGGAAGAGAATTTTCTCAGAAAATAGTCATGTGCAAGATTAATGTATAATAAAGACTGACACTAAAATTAAAGTAATTTTTATTATTTTAGTTCTCTAAGTTCATCTCGACATTTACCATATGTCAGACATCACTCAAACGGTCCAACACTTAAACTCATGCCTTACTAAGTTATGCCATTCAATACCGCAGGCAGACACATCCAGCTGTTTAATACTTAGATTGAAAGACGTTCAGAGCTATGTTACTAGGAGCAAAAATTATATGACCCCTAAAATTTGATACTGAAATCTCACCCAAATGGTATAAAACAATTTTTTTAAATTTTCAAATTAAAAATAATATATTTTGAATGTATAATTCTTAGGAGAATGATGACATAATAAAATAAAGGAATAATTAGCAAGTCATAAGGGCTAATTTTTCACTATCATTGACATATTTCACATTATTGTATTAAATATTTTAGATATACAAAAGGCTTACAAGAATTATATTAGAAACACTAGCTTAAGAAATAAGACATTACCAGTTCCATTATCACATTCCTGCCTCCCCCACTAAAAACACCTTCCTGAATTTGATATTGATTATTTGCATGTATGAATATATCCTTTTATATATATGTAATACATATCTATAATACATTTCTATGAAATACTGCTTTGATACAAAACATTATGTAAATATATCATGCTGCATGCATCCTTCTGCATATATTTTTTTCATTCAATCTTAGGTTTGTGAGATTCATTCATGCTAATTTCAGAAAGATTCACTTCATACATTTTCACTGTCATTGTATGAATATACTACAATTCACCTACGTAGCTAGAGAGGGACACTTACATGTTTCTATTTTTTTCTTCTACACAAACTACACAATTAAGAATACTCTTGCACACACCTCATTGTACATATGTGGATAAGTCTCTCTTAGGGAGCTCAACTAGAAGTGGAATTGTTGGTTTATATGTTTTGTGCATCTTCAGCTTTATACATAACATCAAGTTGTTGTCCCAATTTACTAGGACGGATAAGAGTTGCTGTGGTCTCCCCAGTACTCCAGGTAGTAGGTCTTAAATGTATTTCAATTGTTTTATAGGTCCTCATTCTTTGCATCAGAGCCTTTTCCCAGCATGACATGTGGCAAGTAATAATCCTACATTTCAGCAACTGAACATCACTCCCCAGAGTCAAGAAGCACCAAAGAATTTTCCTATCCCACATCCTTAAAACGCTCAAAGGCAAGAGGAACAAGAGTTCTAAACAACAATGAAAATATATCAGCTAGAATACATAACTGAAATGACAATAGCTACAATTTACTGGGAGGCAATCATTTGCTAAGCGCAGTTGTATGTACTTAGTGTACATTCTCTTACCAGGTCTATAGACTAAGGCAGGCAATATAGGTATTATTACTCTTGTTTTGTACAAGAAAACATTCAGAAGTTGAAACAGAAGTTTGGTTACTCACTCAAGACAACATGGCTAGTAAATGAAGCACGCAAATTAAATTAGTCAAGCTCCAAAGCCAGGGTTCTCTCTGCTATCCCCCAGCAGTAGATGGCAAGTTAGATCTCAACACATTCACGACAATAATCTATAAAGCACTGTGAAGAGAAGAGGCTTTAATTAACTTCACTTATTTAGGCACTGTTGTACACACATCTCAGATTTTCCAACTGCCTATCATTGCTTTATTTTAGTGGTAAAATTTCAGTATTCCTCAGGACTTCCAGAAGAGTAACAGAAGGGATCATGAAATAAAATAACTTAAAGCTGACCTTTAAACAACCTTGAAACTGCACAGGTCTATGTATACGGGATTTTTTTTTTTTACAGTATAGTACTATAAGTGGATTTTCTCTTATGATTTTAATATTTTCTCTAGTTTACTTTATTATAAGAATACAGTATATAACATACAAAATATGTGTTAATTGGGTATTATTGGTAAGGCTTTTAGTCAACAGGAGGTTATTAGTAAATTTGGGGGGACTTGAAAGTTATACGTGGATTTCTGACTATGCAGATGATGGTGCCCCTAACCCCTTCATTGTGCAAGGGTCAACTGTATTTAAAATAAAACTTAGTCCATTTACTAAAGAGTCACAACACTACTAAAAGGTGCAGCAGAGAGTAAATGATTAGTTAAAATGCATTTGGGTCACTATCTGTGGATTTAACTTATTTGTAAAATCTATCTCTCACATTTACTTAGATGATTCAACTATTCAATCAGCATCTTAAGCCTCACTTAATGTTAAAGGAAAAAAAGACTTCTGAAGCTCTGAAGAAGAATGAATCAAACAGAATTAAAGTCATTCTCACACAAAATGGCCTCTGTCCTACAATAACAACTTTAAGAAATAGGACACACAGGCAAAGAGGGTTAAAGGAAGTTCCTTAATTTCTCTTTCTTTGGTCTCGTTGTGGATGTGTAGAGATGCAACTGATTTCTGTGCATTGATTTTATATCCTGCCACTTTACTGAATTCCTGTACAAGTTCTAGCCATTTTGGGGTGGAGTCTTTTGGGTTTCCATATTAAGTATCATATCATCTACAAGAGTGAGAGTTTGACTTCTTCTTTGCCGATTTGGATGCCTTTTATTTCTTTTTGTTGTCTGATTGCTGAGGCTAGGGCTTCTAGTACTATGTTGAAAAGCAGTGGTGATAGTGGACACACCCACCTCACACCACTCAGAATGGCTAAAATTAGCAATTCAGGAGACAACAGATATTGGTGAGGATGCAGAGAAAGGGGAACCCTCCTACACTGTTGGTGGGAATGCAAGCTGGTGTAGCCACTCTGGAAAACAGTATGGAGGTTCCTCAAGAAGTTAAAAATAGAGCTATCCTACAACCCGGCAATCGCACTACTGGGTTATTTACCCCAAAGATACAAATGTAGTGATCTGAAGGGGCACCTGCACCCCACCCCAATGTTTGTAACAGCAATGTCCACAACAGCTGGACTATAGAAAGAGCCCAGATGTCCATAGACAGATGAATGGATAAAGAAGATGTGGTGTATATATATACAATGGAATAATATGCAGCCATCAAAAAATGAAATCTTGCATTTGCAATGATGTGGATGGAAATAGAGAGTATCATGCTAAGTGAAATAAGTCAACCAGATGAAGACAATTATCATATGATCTCACTGATATATCGAATTTGAGAAACAAGGCAGAAGATCATAGGGGAAGAGAGGAAAAAATGAAACAAGTTGAAACCAGAGAGGGAGACAAACCGTAAGAGACTCTTAATCTTGGGAACAAACTGAGGGTTGCTGAAGTGGAGAGGGGTGAGAGGGATGGGGTGGCTGGGTGATGGACACTGGGGAGGGTATGTGTTGTGGTGAGCACTGTGTATTGTTAAGACTGATGAATCACAGACCTGTACCCTTGAAACAAATAATACATTATATATTTATAAAAATAAAAATTAAGAAAAGGAAGTTCCCAAGAATATGTAGATAGAGCCCCAAGCATGGTACACAGGACATGCTGCCTTCTTGAGTGACAATGGTAGAAAACAGTGCAGAGATACAATAGCAACATAGTGTAGAGGCAGAAATGTGAAGAGCCTCAGAAAGGATGGAAAATACATATTCTCATTTTGAGGATGGGAGAAAGACGGCCACATGGTAAACAAAGACTTACTCTCAAAGTTAGTGTCTTTCAATACAATGCATAAAATATAATTGTTTGACTAGGAAATGATAGGACTCAGAACTCTATCAAAGTAAAAGGTCTCTTAGCCCAGAAATAGAAAATTCAAGGGATATAAAATTAGTTATTTTCAAATATGTGTTTTGTTTGTTTCTGTTTGTTTGTTTTTGTACTATACCATGTAGAAAAATTAAGATCAATGGATCTAGCTTACCAGGGGGTATATTTTGGACTAGTGACATACCCTCCCTGCCAAAATGCTAATAGAGATAGGTCTTAAAGATACATGGGTGCTTCCAAATGTCATAAGAGGGTGAAGCATAGTAGAAATGTTCACTTGGTCAGGCACTTCACTCCCAGACAGCTGTACAGCATGCTGATTCAAAGAGCTCCAGAGTTCTGTGACCTGGGATCATATTCAGCTCAATCTCTTACTATCCATGTGACTTTAGGCAAACTATTTAACCTCTTTACATTCATCCTCTGTAAAATGAAGATAATAAAAGCATCTACCTGATGGATTCATTGTCAGGATTAAAGCATTTATAGAAATGCCTGTCCCATAATAAATATTTTGGAACAATAATATTTATAATTATATTAAAAATCATGAATAAATCATGATGATGATGATAACTAAATAGTGGCTGGGAAAAATAGCCTAAATCCTTTTTCTCATTCCATGAATTAATGGTGTACATTAAAAATTTCTGTCTCCTTCCTACGTACTACCAAGCATTTACCAATAGGTAATAGTGCATGAGAGCATGAGAGGTGAACTAAGAAGGAACCCAGAGGGATCACTTGTGGGCTTGATTTCACTATCTCACCAGTAATCACTAAGCAATCATGAAAATTCTCATTACTTTTGTGCCCACTTTTACTGAGCTTCTCTAATGGCAACAGATTTCCAAGTAACATAAAATAATGAAAAAGG
Organism: Ailuropoda melanoleuca; assembly: GCF_002007445.2. Lineage (NCBI taxonomy): Eukaryota > Metazoa > Chordata > Mammalia > Carnivora > Ursidae > Ailuropoda > Ailuropoda melanoleuca. The sequence goes on from NC_048218.1 coordinate 87,619,170, forward strand.
GTACCGGAGGTACAGAGATAACTCTCTTGCAAGAAATAGTATCCAATATATTTCAGTATATTAAAATAGTCAATGTGTAATTGTATTAGACATTTTCATACATCAAGAGAAAGAATATTTGTTGCTCTTTTCACTCTTTTTTTTTAATTTCAATAAATCTAAATCATTTATCCTCAACACATACTGTTATGGTGTGAATGTTTGTGTCGCCTCTCCAAAATTCATACAATGAAGCCCTAATCCTCCACGTGATGGTAGTACGATGTAGGGCCTTAGGGAGGTAATTAGGTTAAAATGACGGCATGAGTGTGAAGCTCCCATGACAGTAATAGTGCCCTTATAAGAAAAGGCAAAGACACCAGAGCTGCTTCTGTCATTTGAGAAGGTGGCTGTCTGCAAGCTAGAGAGAGGACCCTCACCGAGAACAGAATCTTGCCAGCACTTTAATCTTGGACTTTCCAGCCTCTAGAATTATGAGAATCAATGCCAGTTGTTTAAGCCACCTAATCTGTGGTGTTTGGTTATAGCAGCCCAAGCTGACAATGATACTCAGAGCCTAATTATAGTTCAGCAAAATTCCATTATCTAAGTCAATATATTCTAATATATTCAGTGCATGTTAACTATAGGCTAAATATTTTCATTGTGCTGGTTACAACTACCTTCTCCGAATTCCTCATCAACAGCCATAAACAAACACCTTATGCCTACTAATTGAACCTCAGAGAGCTGATCTGAACAACCAGCACATTTGTAGGAACTGAAATGTGCTTAAAATCTGAGTGACTTCTGTCAGTGAATGTGCTTAAACGCAAACAACTTCGATGCATCCCGATACTGTGTCAGTGAACTGGTTGTCAGAAACAGTTTTCAAGGCTCAGCCTAATCTAAAATGTGATGCTTGGAATTCTGAACCAGTATAAATCAAGCTGAAGTAGCTGATAAAGTAGACTAAATGCAACAAAATAAACCATGATAAATACAAAAATAAAAATGTAACTGCTATACTTTAAAATGCCAGCAATTCTCTCAAAAGCTGTGTTAACAGTAGCTAAGACTTAGTTCTCTCTGGAAGTAACCCACGTCTAAGGAACCTACAAATAGCTATAAAGTTTTATAAGTCTCTAAAGGTTTCTAAGCAACCAGGAGCACTAGGAGAGATATTCATGTTACAAAAGAAGGAAATCGGAAAGTATTTTGAATTTCTGAGAAGAACCAGTGAACTTCCTCCGGCTACTGGTTCTATCATAAGAACTCCATTAATAAGATATAATGTTTCTTGACTAAATAATATTGACTGTGGTCTTGGTCTTGATAAAGAGCGCTCATAACTACCATATGACCCCCCCGCCCCCACGTATGTATGTATTTACAGAGGTCAGAGTTTAACACATTGATTAACCCAAATATTCAATCACCTAACATTTATTTAGTACCCATCATGTTTATTTAGTGGCCCTGAGCTAGTTTCTGGAACTACAAAGAAAAATAAGAGCTCACATTTTATAAAAGAAAATAGATGTGCAAATGAACAAATTAAACTATAACTCGGTCAGAGCATAAATGAAACATATATATGTTAGAGGGCAGAAAAGGAAAACAACTTCTTGTGGAACTGAGAAGTCACCCCCAGAAAAAAGTAATATTAAAAATACTTCATAAGAGTTTGGCTAGCAGGTCAAGGAAGGAGACAAAGGAGTAATATCATGAATATTGGTGAAGAACGTCTATAAAAATTCATAACTTTTTATTTTCAAACCAAGTGACATTTAAAAGTAGCCATTTCTCTCACAATAGAAAATCCACTGTTGAATCTATAATCTTGGTATTCTGATAGGTATTAATGTGTCCAAATCCTTTAACATAATGTAGCATTAGCTAGCCTAATTCAGGACTATTTTAAAATGGAAGCCAAGAAAAAAAATAATAATTCTGTCTGGTTTTGGTATGGTTTAAAGATTTAAAGCACCGGCTCTCCAAGTATAGACCCTGGCCTGCATTATAATTAGCAGGAACTTTTAGAAATGCAGATATCTGCCCTTCCCTAGACCTACTGAAGCAGATTCCATGCGGATGTGGACTAGAACTCTGCTTTTACAAGCCCTCTAGATCATTCCGATGTATTTAAAGTTTGAGGATCACTGATTTAAAGCACTGTTTATTCCAGTATCAACATGTTCATGTCTTGTCAGAGTCTCCTGGCTGTCTTCAGACAGAAGGAAAGCTCAACTCTAATAACAACTGGCTTGATCATTTCAAGGACATAAATTCTATGGTGAACCAATCTCAATGTTGTTGCACATAAGTGACCAAATTAGTTCATCTAAGATTATTGTATTTGACATTGATTGAAGATAATGGGGACTAAAATGTACATTTGGGACAAATGAAAGGAATGATTTTTTAGAAGTATGTGTATAAGTACTTTTTTCTTATTTGAATGCATACTCCCACTTGCCAGTTGCACGACCTTGGAAAAAATCACCTGGCCTTCTTTTGTATCAGTTTCCTCTTATATTAAATGGGGACAGAGTAGTTTTAAGCATGAAATAAGTGCATATAAATTATTTAGAAAAGTGTTTAGGATATACTAGGTCCTATTATTGTTTCTGTTGTTATCTGAAATAAAAGTTAGGTGTTCCTTCTATATTTTGTCCTTTTATGGTTTGCACCAATAATGTTTACACTTACTATAATTGTTCCTTTAACAATTTCAATCGTTTCAAATAGCCAACAACTATTACTCTTCCTAGCCCATTTTTCAATTAGTTCTAATATTTTTATACTAGTGTTGAGTGATAGAAATAGGATCAGAAAGGCCTGCTTACTCTAAATTTCCTTTCTGAAAGTAGGTTTGAATTAGAATCCACTCTCTATGTAGATTTGAATTACAATCTTCTCTACTTGGAGTTTTCAATTCTCTTTCTTAGTTTAGAGAGGTATGAAGAGACAACAACAGAGATCTCATGGGAGAAACTGAGATCAGATAGCTGCTTTTTAATTTGTAAGCCCAGATATCAAACACAAAATATATGGTGATGGGGGAGAGGTATAATGGAGATGGTGGGGGAACAGTAAGGTTTTAAAAGAAAAACAGGCAAGGCAAGCTGAAGCAGGAGGAAAGAGATGATTTGGACAAGATGCTTGTGCTGGGGAAGAAAGGAAAAGTTCAGAAAAATGGCTCATCTTTCATTAGAGAGGAGGAGAGAATGAATTTTGCCTACTTTATAATTAAAAATTGGCTGGCCTTTTTTTCCCCCTGCAGTTCATCCTCCTATACATGAAAGATTATTGTTATTAGTTTCCTATTGCTATTGAAACAAGTCACCACAACCTTCGTAGTTTGAAAAAGCACAAATTTATTATCTTACAGTTCTAGGGATCAGAGTCCAAATTGGGTTTTATGGAGTTAAAACCAAAATCAAGGTGCCCACAGAGCTGTGCTTCTTATTTATGGAGGCTCTACGGGAAAATCCATCTCCTTCAATGTTGGAGCTTCTAAAACCTGCCTGCCTCCCTTGGCACATAGCCTCTTACTCTATTTTCAAAATCAGCAGCACAGTATCTTCAAATTCATTTTCTCTCTCTGATCGCCTCTTCCTTAATCACATTTCATTCTCTGACTCTGTGTTTCTCTTATACATATAAAAGCCCAGTGATAATATTGGGCCCACCCAACTAATCCAGAATAATCTTTTCTCAAAATCCTTATCTTAATCACATGTATAAAGTCCTACTTGCCATGTAAGGTAACATATTCAAAGACTACAGTGATTAGAATGTGGCCATCTTTGGGGAGACATCATTCTGTTTACTAGAATTTTGTTCTAATATCCTTGCTGACAATATCTGATTTCAGTGCAAACCCACCAAAGGGTTAGGGCGTGAAATATGTCATCTTCTAAGACTGCTCCAAGATTCATAGAGCTATTAGTCAAGCTTATGCAAAGTATTTCTTTTCTACTTAGTAAACCCATATGCTGAATTATAACATAATAAATGATTACTATGTATTTGTCTGACAAGAAATGATTCATTAAAATGCAGAAAAATCTAAGTTGGTTTTCTTTAAAGGCATTTTCCAAGGCATCAGGAATGAAAGAGTTACAGCTGTGTGGCCACAGAAGATATATTTACAATTATTTTACCCATGCAAACATAAAAATCATTCAATATGAAATGCACAGATTCAAATAACCCAGTTCTTGATGAAAATGGGCTTTATAAAAATTGGTTTTTATGTCATCAAAAAGGAATGTTGTCTTTTTGAAACACTTTCCAGATGAATAGCATATCATAATATATATTTTCTAGCACATAAATAACTGCCTGAATACAAAAAGATGGCAAAAACAGAAAAAATTTGAAGACATGTGCTACAAATAAAGCAGATATTTTATGATTCACTGCTACATCTAATTTTGTGCCTATATGTATCTCTTCCCAGTATGACATCTGAATATTAAGATAATTCCTATAGGTTTGGCACCTAATGTTAGATCCAATAGTACAGATTGAGTGAGCATATGAAAGAAATAGATCATTAGCTAAAAATCAGAAAAGAGAATACTACTGAAACTGAAGTAGGCAAACAAGGGCCAGCTCAATATTCTATATCACTTGATTAATAATTGAAACAGAAAGAAGGGCAGTGAGTACTTTGAACAAACACTAAAACAAATTTAAAAGACCCGCATCGTACTACACCTCCCTGGTTGTGATGTATTGAACATAAAAGTCCGTGAAATTAACAAAGACAACAGGACTAAAAAATCTGTATGATTATGATGCTGTGAAAACTAATTTAAAGAGCAAAGAAGTTCAAGTAACAAAGGACACTGTTAAGTAACATAAGCAAATACAAAGAATGAAATCATTTAGAAAGAAACTATCTTCCAAACTTGGAAGACTGGGATGCAGCTTTTTACTAGACTGGGTGGGACAATGATAAAGCTGCTTACATATTAAAAATGTGTATTCAATTGTCAATGATCTGAAGTTTAAGTTGGAGAGCTAAAAAAACTAAAAACCAACAAACAAAACACACACACACACACACACACACACACACACACACACACACACACACAAACCAACTTGAGAATACATGGCTCAAAATGCAAAGCAACATGATGGGGACAGTTTTCTCTTCCAGGCACTAAATTCTATCAAAGTATTTACTAAACACACTTATTTCTAGGAAAAAAAGTATTCACTTCTGTTAGCTCTGCACATTTATGTGACAGTGTATCCTATTTATTAATCAATCAAAAGCTTTTTTCTTAGAAGTTGTATACATTTTGGGCACCTGGGTGACTCAGTTGGTTAAGCATCTACCTTTGGCTCAGGTCATGATCCCAGGGTCCTGCTCAGCTGGGAGCCTGCTTCCCCCTCTCCTTCTGCCTGCTGCTCCCCCTGCTTGTGTTCTCTCATGCTCTCTCTCTCAAATAAATAAATAAATAAATAATCTTAAAAAAATAGAATTTGTATACATTTCATAAAACAGATTTCTATAATTTCTGGTCACGAAATTTGCAATGGTAAAATGAAAAACAGAAAAGAAAATTGTACATTTTAAAAATATAATTTGTTTCTTTTAAAGTTAACTCCATGGAATTTGCATTTGCTTCGTGCCACAATATCTTCCTAATACTGTGCAAGAAGGTTAATGTGCAAAAGTTGAATATTAGATTTAGTTCTCTGTTTGGGATTCCATTTCCCAATTTCTTGAAAGTCTCTCTCTCTCTCTCTCTCTCCTCCTCCCAGGTTATATATCAATTTTTTAAACATTATTGATATGTTATTAGAATTTTATGTATGGCCTTTATTTTTTTAATAATATTTATTTTGTTATATTAGTCACCATACAGTACATCCCCAGTGGCCTTTAATTTTTTTCTCATTTTTCTTCAGAGTTAAAAATACCTGTCATTTATGTAAGTTCAGTAAGTATCCAATTGAGCCTAAAAATATGTCATCCTTGGCAGGCTTAATTATTTCCATCTTTGTTCTATTTTAGTAAGTACAAGGAAATTGCTTTTTATTACTTATGTCTGTAATATAATTCTTCCATTTTCATACTCTTATATAAAATATATATTAAGGGCAATATGAAAATTGCAATTATATTCAGTATATAACTGTATGTTGTTTTTCAAATAAGACAGAAATGCTGCAAAAACTTCACTGTCATCGCTCAAAATATACAAACATGGAATAGCTAAAAATGTTAGTTTGAAACAACAAATTTGACGTAGAAAAAACTGTTTAGGTGGCAATGTATAGTAATGGGTATAAGTGCTGGCTGAATGGAGGAGGCCTATTAAACATGATTAACTTGCAATAAAAAAATATTTTCAAAACATTCGTTATATGGATTGGTCGATAACTTGAAGCACAAAATAAATAAGTGCATGCAAATTTATATACATTTTACCATACATTTTGCATGTAATGTATGCATGTGGGATTAGGGGTATGTCATGACAGTTCATCAATCATTTTAAAATTTATTATTTCCTGGGGCGCCTGGGTGGCACAGTCAGTTAAGCATCTGCCTTTGACTCAGGTCATGATCCCAGGGTCCTGGGATCAAGCCCCACGTTGGGCTCCCTGCTCAGCGGGCAGCCTGCTTTTCTTCTTCCTCTGTTGCCACTCCCCCGCTTGTGCGCTCTCTCTCTCTCTGTCAAGTAAATAAATAAAATCTTTAAAAAAAAATAAAATAAAATTTGTTATTTTCTAGCTAGTGTCTTAAAGATGAATGAGAGTACAATGACATAATTATTTCCCTTAGAAAATATAAGCATATGAAATTGGAGGGCCAGAGATGAACAAAATTAAAACAAGGAATTATCTTCAAAATTATAATATATTTGACAAGTCTGTTATTAAGGTACTAACAGCTATTCTTAGATAGGTCAAAAGGAAAGAAAAGTTTTTTAAATCCACAGATTAAGTTGCAGAAGTCCAATTCAATATGTCTGTTGAATGGTTGCTATGGACAACATACTGTGCTAAGAACATGGGAGGTAGAAAGATGGATATGATACGGCTCCCAGTGCTGAAGTGCTTGCAGCTAGGAAGCCTGAATGCACTCAAGAGAAAGCTAAACAGAACAATAGGCAACGTAAAAATGAAGCATTGTTACAAATTATATTTTTAGCTAACGTAGATCAGTAAATGGGCCAGAAATTCAGAAAACGTGTACAAAACATAATATGCTAAATAATATTAAGGTTCAGATTTAAGGTAAAATCACTCTGATTTTTCTCAAACTATTGGAAAAATCTCATTGACATATCTTTAAAAGATGCCAGTATAGAATGGCTATATTGGATGGAGTAGTAAAAAACTAAACTTCAGCTCTTTGCTTGAAAATTTCTAATTAGCACCACATGTAACATCAAAAAATAAGTCTGAATCTCAAGCAACAAGGTGCTTAATGTGAAAACAGAAAGTCAGTATCAAGTCAATAAGAAGTCAGGAGATGGTTTCCTGCCTCCTTTTTAAAAACCCACGTCCTAAATGCCATTTAGAACTTACTGCCTTAGTTCTTCAACAAAATTCCTTTACTAGTCTGAATTTTCTATTTTCTACTTCTATGCTTGAGGATGTTATCATATGGTATTTCTAGGTCATACACAACTTTGTGTCTTATTCATGTAAGCTTTTCTAATTTTTCCCGCAAGGTTGAATGTTTCTCCAGGATTAGGACTATTTTCAATTCCTCAAAATTTCAGTAGTTCTTATGCTGGGAAGAATAACTATTGTAATATTAAATTCAGATATTTACATTGCTTTTGGACACTCATATAGGACATTAAGCATTAAAGAACTACAAGTTACCACTTGAAAAATGACTGTTAGTAAAATGATTACTTAACCAGGGATGTATGTACCTTTTATCTATGCATGAAACCGACTTCTAGGATCACTGACTGACTGCAAAGATAATTCAATCCTCAAAGCCAGTTGTTGGATCTGGATTAAACTTACTAATGGTTTGAACAGTCAAATTAGTGGTCCAAACAGTAAAGACATATATAATTTTCCATCAGAAATCAGACTGTGTAACACTACAGCATTTTCAGTATATCTTATTTTCCTATTTCTCAAGCAATCAGTGACTATGAGTTCTTAAAAGAGAAATAAGAAATAAAAAATATTCATGTTTGTTTATTACTTATTACTACTTTTTGAATATAATTCAAAATATTGGATTCTTTGCTGCACCTGGCACAAGTATATATATATTTTTTTCTTTTTGCGGTACTTGGATTAAGTATAGAAGATCTAAATATGAAAATACAATAAACTGAGTCTGCGTGAGTGTTTCTGGTTTTTTTTTTCTTTTTTAGAAAAAAATACCCTTGAGATGCTTTATTAATCTCTTTTTCCTCCAGCTTCATTGATATACCATTGACATACAATTGATCGATCTCTTAATTATGCATAGAGAAATTATACAAAGCCAGGAAAATAAAGTGAGTTCTACTATTCTAAGGTCATTTAAATCACTTGATTCCCAATAATGTAGGCAGCTTTTCTGTTGAGATACTAACTGGATGTGTCCTTCCCCCATGAAATACAAAGGATTTTTATCAGTCAATGCTTAATGGTACTTTCCAACATCATTAGGTACAATAGATATGCAACCTTTGACCTAGAGTATTCACTACAGTGGGGATTATGGCTTCTTTATAATATTTTGTCATGTGTTTAAAATGATATTTTTCACGTATCTGCTTACTCAGCACCCAATTATTAAACTATCATATTTCAGCTAGCATTTAATGTTTTTTGGTGTTCCACCAGACAAACCTGGGTCATAAGAAATTTTTTTTTCTAGACACATATAGAATCATCATTTTTTTATTTTGGCCCAGGAAGTAACAATTTTTCTTTAACATGTATGCAAAACCTTTAAAGGTTATTATCTAAAGGGAAACAAATATGGCACAGAAAAATTTCATTAGCATACAAATCTCCTTTCCTCCACTAGACTATAAAGATGCATGAGAACAGAAATAGCCATTGTTTCACATACCACTCAATATCTATAATTGTTTGAGACATATAGCAGGTTCTCAATAAATAAAATTTAAATAAATAAATGAAAATGGAATAAAAATAGTCAGCTGTCTATAAAGATAATGTTTTCTAGATCACATGGAGCCCCTGCTTAAAATACCTTTAAAGAAAAAGATTTAACTACAAAAAAAAATTATAAATGAAATAACTGTGGCTACCCATTTTATCTTACTTGCTTTAAAAATGAAATTATGACAATACTCCATAAATTACATATGGACTGGGAGGAAAATAAAACAGCAAGGAGGAATATTTTGATAGATTAGTAAAATAATGACAAGGGCCAGTATAGTCAGAAGAAATAAGGACTCTGCTCTTCCAGCCAGCAGCACAGAGCAGAAGATTAGTGATACATGTTTCTTAGAAGAATGAAAGACTAAAAAAAATGCAACTTTCCATATTCCCTATGCCACCTATCAGTACTATAGTTGTTCTAAGTGTACATTTTGTCTGAGACAGCTAAAGTACAATCAGTATACTATATCTACAACTGCATTTAGAGGTCAATGGCAAAACCATTCCAATTTGAGTAACAAGAGGCTTAAATCTGCTACTCATCCTATGTCATGGGGCATCCCAAGCATTTTGGACAACAATGTGTGACTCTATATGAACTATCATGGTGACTTGCTTAGTTACTGCTCTATACCACAGTCTCAAATTGCCTATTCTTTTGGTTTCAGTGCATCATGCTTCTCTGTGATATATGGTTATGACATAAGGGAGTCTAATAGAAATGCAGAATAATAGCACCTAACCTAATTGTAACTCTGAGATGTAAGAATTTTTAATTCCTGACATTAAAAATATCATAATATACAGAGAAAAAAGTATTCTGACTATATACCGTATTTTAACTAATGATAATTTTCCTGTTGTAAACTATTACATATTCATTACAGAAATTGAGAAAATAGGAAAAAATATAAATAAGAAACAAATGTAAAATCATCTGTGTTATCACTCTCTGATGATATCTATTCCTAGTATTTTGTTTTATTGCTATCCAGTCTATCATGTACATTCTATTTTTCCATACCTGAATCATACTGAATATATAATTTGATATCCTTATAGCCTTTATACTCTATTCTAAACATGTACCCATGAATTCACATTTTAATGGCAATATCACATTAAGGTATATGACTATTCCATAATTTATTTCTTTCACCAATATGGGCTATTAATTTATCTCCAATTTGTCTTTATTATAAATAATGTTTTAGTAAACATCCTGTGCATGAATCCCCACGTGAATCCTTGCTAACCTTCTTGAATAAATATATAGGATAGTAGTTATACAGTCAAAGAGTACAGATAATTTACTATTGAAGTGACAAATGAGAAGATGATAAGAACATCTTTCATTTCTTTTCTAGGCAAATGTTTTATATATATATATATATGCATATATACATATGTATGTATATATGTATACATATATATATATGCATAACACAATTTATCTGGAAAGAGTTCAACATAAAATCCTCTTACTAATATATCCTCATGTGCTAATGTGGAAATACAGAAAATTAACAGGAAAAGAGTATGATTTTGAAGTTATTATTCTATGATTTTTGTTTGTTCAACAGAAAAATAGAAATATAGTTTGGGAATTAGGAATTCATTTCAAGTATATTATATAATAGAAATTGCCTCTCAGATACTTAATAAAAACAGAGCAATACCATATGAAATCCAAATGGAGTTAAAAGTTGTCAACAAAGTAGGCTTATCTGAACACTTCTATTAAGTGAAACCCAACCAGGTTGTAAAAAGTTAAACGTAAGGGAATAAAATGTGTAGAACTCACTCATATCAAGGAAATGCTTTGAAATATTCTCAACCAGAGAGTTGAAAATGATGTTAAATTGCGTAAACCACCACCTGCAACTGCAAGCTATATCAGTAAGTTAACAAATATGTGTCTCCAGGTATCTATTCCTATGCAACATGTAACAAATCAATGGAATAGACCTCATCCAACAAAATAGCTATCATCAAAGTCTGGTTGAACCTATATAATGATATACTCTGGGATATTTCCAAACTGCCAGTACAGAAAATGACAAGGGATACATCATGGGCAGAATGCAAAAAGCAATAAAGAAAAAAAAAATAAAAAGGAATAAAAACTCAGAATTGAAAAAAAAAACTTACAAAATGAAAATATCACATTGAACCAAAAGCAATAAAATTTTTCAGCCATGTTTCTAGAGTCTTACAAAATCATTAGGCCTCAATGTTGCCCATTCTTAGGGAACTTAAATGAGAATGATGATTAAAGAGTATGTGACATCAGATAAAGCAGAAAAGAAAGGGCCAAGTCATGTAGTGATTTGAAAGCCACAAAAACGTTTGGATTTTGTTTTAAATATAGGAAAAAAGCTGTTTAAGATAGGTGTTCAGCAAGTGAGTGACATGATAAAATTTGCATTTAAAGCATTCATTCTAGCTGCAGGATGAAAGGGTTCACCATCTGTAAAGTAAAGTTTTATTAAAACAAATGTACCCATTCTTTTATACATTGTCTATGACTACTTTCATGCCATGATAGCAGAGTTTAGTTGCAACAGAGACTGTATAGCTAAATATTTAACTTAAAATATTTATGATTTGTTCCTTTAGAGGAAAAGTTGCTGACCCCTAGATTAGAAGAGTACAAAACAGAAGCAGGAAAACCTGATGGGAAGCTTTAGCACTGAAAGAGCTTAGGTGTCCCTAGTAAAGAAGTGGAAAAACATATTGATATAAGGCAGCACATTCAAGACATATTCAGTGGATTTAATGAAAAGATTAAGTGATCGACTGGATGTGAGTTGGGGTTGAGCAGCTGGGCAGTAGGTGATGACATTAAAATAAGTGAGACTGGGTGAATATTATGGTATTGGGAAGAGGAAATTAAGAATTCTATTTCATACATGCAAGTTTGAGGTGCTGTAAGAGAGGTCAGGGAGAACTGTATTCATGACAATAGAACCCTTGGTTCTAAGGAGAACGAGGACAGATGTAAGTATCGGTGTCATCATCAGAGAGACGCAGCCATGGAAATGGATGTGATCATGTAGAGAGAGAAGAGAAGGCCAACTGTAGTGGAAAACGTAAGTAAGTGTGACGTCTTGGAAGTTAGTAAGAACAGAGTTTTTTAATAAGAAAAGAATTGTCCAGGGTTTTAAATGCTGAGAATGGGTAGGAGAAAGACAGAAAGATATTCATTGGATTTTCTAATAGGAAGACATTTTGTGATTATTATGATTGTTCTATCACTGGAACAGAGGCAGAACACAGAGTGAAGAGGGTGAAGAATAAATGGGAAGGAATGGAGGCAGAAAGGGAAGGCAAATTCTTGGAAAAATGTGGGAAACAGGAAAGTGGGGTGAGAAATGGAAACAAAGGGAGAATTAAACTAAGTTCTGTTTGTGTGTTTGTGTGTTTGCAGAACAGGTTTATGTGCAATTGAATGGAGAATGGAAGGGGATCAGCACTAAGCAAGTTATGTTAGAACAGTGTGACGTTCTAAGCCATGACTTTCCTGAAGGCAATGGTGGTTAAAAATCCCAATTTGAGTCTGTATCTAAAATAGATAAGTTAGAAAAAACAAAAATAAAATTAAAAAAAAAATCAAAAAGTAACAAAAGGAAAAGTAGTCCACTAGATGTTGAAGATGGTGATATTAAAAAAGCCAGAAAACAGTAATAGGAAATATGGGGCTAGAACCGAAGTTCACGTGTTGTTGCATGAAGGAGAGCAAACGGAAAGATATTGGTAAATAGTAATGAGAAGAAAGAGGGTGGCTTAATCAAAGTGAAGGGGATTAGGAAGCAAGGAAGACACTAAGCACACCTCTTAAATTTGAGGTGCCTCTCTGTGTGGGAAGAGCGTCCACCAGAGAGAGTGACACAGGTAAGTCAGCAAGGGGTGTGAGTCCCACGCCAGGGGACGTACAGGCCTTACATGGTGAGCACTTCCACATGTAAGGAGGATTACACCACACACTGTTAGCACATCCCGAGCTCATTACTTTCAAGGAACACTTTTTGGGGAGGGGAATCTAAACCATTTCTTACAAATTCTACATAAATGTGTTGTTTTATGGCCTTAACACCATTATCTACTTCCCGAGATTCTAGGATTTGGTACACAAATAGAGGCACATCTTCATGATTTCATAAACTCTTTAATTCTAACTACTTTAAACTTTAAATTTTAGATTATTAATTTATTATTATTTTAAGTTTGTTCTGCTACTCTGTTAATTCGTTTATTGTTTATTCATTGATTCACCCATTGACTATATAAGCATTTTTCAATAATTTATTTTGGGCCATATACTCCCTGAGGCACAGGAGATTCGAAGACTGATCTGACAAACTTGCTGTTAAAGAGCTCATGGTCTAGTGTACAAGAATGATTTTAAAACATTGTATATTTTAAGGGTGATGATCATTTTTTGTTGTACTTCGGAAGCACGGACAGAGATTATCTGCTTGGGAAATACCGCACAGAGGAAGGAAGATGTGAATTGAGTAATAAAAGATTAAGATTCAAATTTAGACTCCATGAGGACAGAAACTCTCATTTCTACCCTCATTTCATCTCCTGTATGTATAGGACTGCCTAGCCTGGAGAGGTATGCAATCGATACTTGCTGAATGCACATGTGGCGAGAGGGTGTGACAGAAAATAATTTATTGAAGGTACAGTATATTCAAAGATATAACACATCTATTTACCTTTTTCCATAATTTATCTATTTCTAACAGTTTGTTTCTCTTTCTTTTTTTTAAAGATTTTATTTTTTCAAAGTAATCTCTGTCCCTAACGTGGGGCTCAAACTCACAACCCGGAGATCAGGAGTTGCATGCTCCACCAACTGAGCCAGCGAGGCATCTCTTGTTTGTTACTCTTGATTGGAGTTCAGGGAGTTAGACAGATGCACAGACTTGGGATACATATTAGACGATGTTCTCTGTGGTTTTCAAAGTGCTTTCTGAGGGATGCCCCCAAACTGTTAGCTCTATGGGCATCATAGAAAAATAGCTTCGTGTGACTTTTTTTATTCCATCAACACATTTTATTATTTTACAATATATTCTCACTTCCACATCATTTCTACAGCTTCTTCTGGTTAATAATTTGCTACCCAGAGTAATAAACATTATTGAATCTTACTGTTTATTTTATACAAACTGGTTTTCAATGCATACTTGTTTATTTCTTACGAACATTTTTTTACTCCTCAGAACACTTTCAAAATGCTATAAATAGTAAAACCAAATATTTTTTCTTCAGAAATTAATTACTGCAATCCAGTTTTCCAGTTTCTCTACTTGTTTTTACTTGTTTATTATTATTTTTTTAGGAGAGAAGAAGAGGATGGGACTGTTGAAATAGGGACCATATTTGATATAAAGATGTCCACCCTATATTTTTGCCTACAAAGTTTATATATAATGAATCAGTTAAAATTATACATACATAATATATGTTACGTAATATATGTATAACTACGTGTCTATATTTTTAATGTGCAATGAGAAATTGGACTACAACTGGTTCTTCTCTTCTTACATGGCTATATTATCTAAGTTTTCTTTAACACATATACATTTATTTTGTTAATTAAAAAACAGTAAAAGGCTATTTTTAAAATAATGTCTTAGAACTAGACTAAATATTAGCTTTTAAAGTGGTTTAGATTTAGAAAGAATGTGCCACTGCACATGGTAAGATATGCAATCACTTTTTTAACTTCCCTTATAAAGCATGTGAAACTGTATGGTATTTGCTTTATGGACTGCCATAAAAACTAGAGATTTCTGGCAAAACGCCAAGAAGAGAACCTGTTTCACATTCAAATTTCTGCATCATTGAGAGTGGAATCTTGTGCACTCTCCTCGAGAACAAACACAGTCTTTGCTCATGAATCATTGAATTTCCATCCCCAGTGTGGGAGCAGCTGCCCCTCTGGTTCACCCACGGCTTGTACAAACCAAAAGGTGCAGTGAAGCATAGAAAAAGAACTATGTAACTCTACCACAGGAGCCCACATAGATGGATTAATAAATACATCCATTTACAAGCTCATAGGAAGTGGAAAAATACCAGTGATACGGACTCTTGGGTCTCTTTATCCTAGTCAAGTATGGATAGTTGTTATGGTAATAGGCAAATGAAGAAATGCAAAGTCATGCGTCTGCCCTATTCCCATTACATGGCTAGCATATTATAGGGTGCACTCAGCCTTATTCCTGGTTCTCCTCTATCCTCACACTTATTTTTGTTTCTCTATACCAATTTCAGTTGATGTTAAATTTCTGTATTTTGACTCTCCACATAAGCTACCTCAGAATCTTAGTATTTCTACTCCCTTCCCACTTAAAAGAGAATATCACACAAAAAGAAGCCTCTGGGAGGAGGGGGGATTCAGCAACCACGTTCACAAACAGCTACTTCATAACTTTTCATCTTAGTGTCTCAGAATCAGGTGCCATTCATCATTTGAAAACAGTATAGATGCTTTCCAGTAAATTTATGTAATCTACAGGTAGAAAGAGCACACACAGTCATTCTGAACTTTTCCTCTGCATCATGGAAAAACTTTTAAAATAGAAAAGTCGTCAAATTTTTTCAGTCATTCAAATCTACTTTGCTATATCCTCTAGTTGTAACATCAGTTTCATTTCATATATAGCTTACTCAGAACACAAAGATTGCCTGCTTTTTTGAACTAAGTACAGACTAGCTCACTTCAGATAGTTTTCAGAAACAATACATATTGTCATGATCAAATCACAGAGATTTTGTAATAGATTTCCTTTCTCAAGCCCTGAGAAAGGAAAATGCAATTTCATCTAGGCTTTCTTCATATGCAAAGATCATTTGCATGCTTGAAGAGTAAAGTCATATATTTATGGTCAGAAAATATTCTAAGAAAATGAAACATTTTCAATTTAAAATATTAAAATATAAAGATCTCTCAGTTTGTCTAAAGAGAAAAGACAACAAAGAATCAAACATACAAATTAATATGAATAAAAACTTTTCAAGACACATCTCTCTTATACCCTTGATTTGACAAAGCTTCCTTTGAAAATAAAATCAAATCAAGCTATTGGAATATCCAGAATATTAACTTTCCCCTTGAGTGCTGGTTCCTGGCAAGAATCACTTGGAGTTTGCGAACAGTATGAGGATATAGTGCAACTTCTGGCCCATGTTATATACTCAAGAGGCACAAATAATTTGAATTAGTTATGTATGAGAAAGAGACGCAATCAGTCAAAGCTGAAGAAAACAGAAACCTCTGGTATTCCTTCATAAACACGGCAAAATGCGCCTCACCCCCCCCACACTGCCCATTAAACATCAAGACGTGATTTCAATCTGCGGTTCTCATTCTTTTGGATATCCGTGCAGACACCACAACTCAGTGCGGTGTAAATTTTCAATACTCTGGGTGAGAGAAGGGGGCACAAAACATTTTGGGTAAACAAAATGTGTTCTCTCATAGGAAAAAGGTCAGGGTATTTAATTTAGGGGGACAGGCAACATGGTGCTAATCCCTGATTGAGATTCAGAGAAAAAAAGAAATTGAATAGCCTTTTCCTCAAAGCTCAGTTTATACTTTACACCAAGTTGTTTGAACATTAGAACCTCACAATTAATATTAAAATTAAATAATCATAGATAACATTAACCTTTTTGTGGTTGGTATAATTGAAGTTCTGTGCTTCTATGTGCACTTTTTTTTTGGTAAAATTCTTGTACATATTTGACTCTCAATTTAAAAAATGACAAAGATTCTCTCCTTGATCAAACTCCACCTAGGTACCTCGAAATACCTTTTCAACTAGGACTTTACTTTTCAGCTTTCTCATTCTTCTCTGCATTGTCCAATTTTAGCAGGAATCCTGTGAAGTCAATTTAACCAGAATCTCCCTTCATCAATATCTCATCACCCTCAATATCCAATCAGGTTTCTCATGTCCTACCATCTCCTGGGTAATATCTGATCTCCTTGGTCTACGCTCAGAAAGAATCCTGTTAGGTCAGTTTAAACAGAATCTCCCATAACCACTGATGTGTCCTCTTGACAATATTCCAACTGACCAACCCCGCCCTCCCATCCTTAGCTATAAATTCCTACTTTTTCTTGTTTTATTTGGAGTTGAATCCAATCTCTCTCCCTAATGCAAAACCCCACTGCAGTGGTCCCTATACCTATTGTGATAGTCCCACTAAATAGAGCCTGAATTATCATTCTTTGACAAATATCATGGATCAGTTTTTCTTTAAGACAAGGAACCCACCAAAATAGCAATTTTAAATGTTTTGTTTTATTTAATCATTTTCCCAAAAAAGCAAATATTAATTTACTGATAGGGAGCTAATCCTTAGAAGTAAATATTAGATTTACGGATACCTTCTGGTGAAGTATAGGGAAAAATAATTTCTAAATCTTCTCCAGGCTTTTTCTTCTCCTGAAAAGGTAAAAGTTTTCAACCCTGAAGCCCTTAGAGATTATTCATGATCCAAATTCTTTCTCTTGTTATAAATATTTCTGAATTAACTATTACTTCTTCCAGATAATAAACAATTAAATGTTGCTTATACTTTTATAAGCAAAGAGAATATGCATATATACATATATGCATAACTTGTAAGCCTTTTTAAAAAAATTGCTATAATATTTAGTCTCTTGTAAAACAAATTTAAACAAAAGATAAATTTAAAACTGGTAGCTAATGTTAGTACCCAACACAAAATCATCAAATCTACCACTTTAGTAGTGACCTTCATGACAACGAATAATCATATAGCTAAAAAAAAAAAAAAAAATCCCACATTCTCCTCTCTTACTTCTGAAATCTCCAGAAACCACTTAGGTACTGCTACTAATTCATGACTTTATATGTAGTCCCATGTAGTCAAGACCAAAGAACTTCCTTTATGTCACAGTTTTGAACTACCTAAAAAGATTCAGAAAAATTGCTAGTGTTGTCCCAGATGCATTGTATGATTGGGTCCTACAAAGGATGAAGATATTAGAGAGAATTCAAATTTTTTTCCCTTCCTGTCAAAAATCTTCTCAAGGCTAGAATCAAAAATATGTATTGTAATCTGTGTGTGTGAGTGTGTATGGGTGTGTGTGTGTGTTAAACAAAACTCCTGAAACTTTCATTCCTGAACTTGGCTATAATTCTAAAATAATTTCATCTCCTGTTGTGGCATCTTTATAGGCCTAGACACAAAACAGTAACAATCAGCTACTTTGTGCTGCCCATGTGCTTAACCCAGGTTAAGTTGGTCCTTGCTGTATTCTCAGTATCAGTGAAACTCAAAACTTCTTTTAACTAAGATTTCTTTTTACATTTTTTGTGAGAATCTTACTCATACAGATAGTTGATTTTTTTATTGCACTTGTAGCTAATTACATATTTGCAAATATAATTGAGAATTCATTAATCTAAACTTTTTAAAGTTATCTATCTTTATTGAGATGACAAATTTATTTTAACATGCTTTTGTAGTCATCCAAAGTGAACTCTTAAATTAATGTATATTTTTTATCTCTTAATTTGATTTCTGAAACATGGAATATATTTTTAAAAATGTTTACAGATGAAAAAACTCAGATGTTCATTGTGATTAACATATATTTCAAAACTAGAATATTGGTAATAGCAAAATTCCAATACATTTTTTAAAAATCTGTTTTAAAAATAGTTTTTCAGGGTAATAGCATTACAAGATTGCCATTCACTATGAAATTTCAATGATTTAAAACATATTTAATTTTATTCACATTTTCTGACCATTTTAGGAATTTTGTTTTTGCTGATTAGAAATTCCCTTTGTTCCCTTTTCTTGGCAGAACATTCTTCACCGCCAAACTTATTACTATTTCTCTTTTAAACAGAATTTCAAAGAGAAAGTTTCTTTAAGATACTATGATTTTTTAAAATTTTAACCATGTAGGTACATTTCAATTGTGCTTATGAATTTCACACACTGACCAGAATTTTGTCTGTATTTACAATGATGGCTGAATATAATACTAGAAATAATGGGAATACTGTGTTGTTCCATACATACATACTACTACTAGAAACATGATTAGCCTTACTTTTTTTTTTTAGTAAAAAAAATTAAACAACATAAATTCTATATTCTTTTTTCAGCTACCATGAAAGAATCCAAAACAGCAAATGACATAGAGAGGGCAAAGCAATTCATGAGCTGTGTAATACAAAACCAAACAAGTAAAAATGTAACCATAACATTTCATCTATGTCCAAGATTTGATTACTGGGCAAATATAAATAATGAAATAGTAAAATCACTGTTAAATGAATAATGCATACTTTTCATTAATTTTACAATATTATTTGAATTAACTTCAGTGTATACCACCTGAGCCAGTACCCTCTTCCAGTATTAAGTCCATGTCTGTACTAACTGCCCGCACATAAGGTACCCTGAACCTTCAGATCGAGTCCAGTAGTTCTGAAGCCTAGCTGCAGAGTAGATTCACTTATGGATCAGTTAAATGCTGACACTGAGTCTCCACACAAGCCACTTAAATCAGTATCTCTGGTGAAAGGCTCACATATCATTATTTTTAGTTTCCTAGGTGACACTAATAGGTTGAGAACTGGTGATACTAATGCGTTGAGAACAGGTGATACAGTCCCGAACATTCATTTATAGATGAGAAAAGAGACCTAAAGAAATGCAAACTTCTCTGAAATCAAAATTACTAGGAGGCAATGTCAGGAAGCTTACCTAGGGTCTTCTGATTCAGAGCATGGGTGTTAAATATAGAACCAGGTTTTAATTTTTTTCACTGCCCTACTGGTGACTTAATGCTTGCTCTCTCTCTCCCTCTCTCCATTC
Source organism: Ailuropoda melanoleuca (assembly GCF_002007445.2). Lineage (NCBI taxonomy): Eukaryota > Metazoa > Chordata > Mammalia > Carnivora > Ursidae > Ailuropoda > Ailuropoda melanoleuca. Next base: position 87,639,165 of record NC_048218.1, read on the forward strand.
TAATTATTTGCTTTGATAAAGCCAAATATATCATCTCTAGTTCTACTTCACCTATTTTTCTTTTGATATTTTTTCGGAAAATAAAACAACTGTCCTAGGTTTTGCAGTAAATCTGGTATATTAGTATTGGTATATTAGTATATTAGAGTTCTCCAGAAGCAATACAGTTTGTGTGTATGTGTGTGTGGCGTGTGTGTGTGTGCGTGTGTGTGTGTGAGAGAGGGAGAGAGAGAAAGAGAGAGAGAGAGAAAAAGCATGAGAAGAGTGATACATTGTAAGGAATTGGTTCACACAATTATGGGGGCTAAGAAGTCCCAAGGCCTGCAGTTGGCAAGCCAAAGACCCAGGAGCCTCAGTACGTAGTTCCAGTCTGAGAACCAGGAAAACCTGATGCTATGAATTCCACTCTGAAAGTCAGTAGGCTTAAGAACCAAGAGGAAATGATGTTTCTGTCTTAGTCTGAGGGCAAGAAAAGACCAATATTTGTGCTCAAGCTGCCAGCCTGGAGGAGTTCTCCCTTGCTCAGCCTTTTTGTTCTGTTCAGGTTTTCAACTGATGGATGATTCCCAGCCACATTTGAGGACGGCAATCTTCTTTCCTCAGTCTATTGATTCAAATGTGAATCCCATTCAGAAACACCCTCACAGACACACCCAGAATAATGTTTGGCCAAATGTCTGGACACCCCCATGGTCCAGTCATGTTGACATAAACTCAACCATCATGACTTGAACCCAGAAATTCTATCCCCCCAGTTCTCAGACAGATGTAATACATCTTCTTATCTCACAAATACACTGTGTCATCAAGCTCTAAGCTCCTAATAATTGCCCTGCCTGTTGATCTACCAATTCAGAATAGGGTAATATTTATCCTGTGTGGAATATAATCATCCACAATAAATGGTCATTGGAGTTTGGATTCTTGCGTCTTTGAGACAGACTCAGGATTGAGTTCCCTTTTTATCAGATGAAGCCACAAAATCAGTAACCCCACTGACATGTGCTTAATGCACTGAGTTATGAAATATTAAAGATGATGATTCAGCTCAAAGTTGAACATGCCTTGCATATAATAGGCATACAACAAATATTTGATGACTGAAGAAATAAATTATGCCACCTGCATTCTGGTTCCATATCTAAAGAACACTCCAAAACTAAGCATTTTAGGTAAAGGAAGACTATTTTCTTCCACAAAGTACTTTAGGCAAACAAATAAAAATCCACAAAGGGGAAATATAAGCCTCTTCTATAATTTCTTGGCTGTTATGAATGGGGTATTAAGCTAAAATCTCAATTTTCATTTTGCAGGAAAATTGGATTTTGAAAAATTAAATGAACAATGCATTTATGCATTTATGACTTGAGAAAGAATGGGTTCTCTATGTCAATCAACTGAAGTCCTGTGAATTATTTAGAAAACTGTTAATACCCACCTGGAATGGCAACAAATGACATCCACCCCAGAGGATAGAAACTGAATACATAACTTTCCAGTTAACATAGGGGAGATTACAATCAGTTTGAGAATCCTCGTTAAGGCATTCCCCATTCCTCTACATTTTCAGTTAGCTTATCATGGATAGATGCATGCTGAATGACAGCAAGCTGATCCTATGACACAGTACAGGAATATGGTTGGGATAACAAATGTCCAGATCAAGCATGGAGCCTCCTAGCCTCTTCTAATAAAGAGACTAATTGAGAATGGTTTGTTAGTTTTCCATGTTCAGGGTCAGGCTGTGGGTGGGGGTTATGGGTGGAAGGCAGGCAGAGGGGCCCTGCCTCAGTCTGCCTTGGGCCTTACTCCTATTTGGCTGCTATGCCAGTGGGCAGAGGGATCCTTAAGTTGACAACACACACACACACACACACACACACACACACACACCTGTCGCTGAACCATTTGAAAGTAAGCCTCAAATAATGAATCATGGAATACTACATCAAAAACTAAGGATGTACTGTACAGTAACTAAAATCAAAACATTAATAGAACCCATTTATTATTCAATGTTTTCTGTGTGTCAGCTTATTTACGAATATTGTATGATTCAATCATAATCACTCTAGTAAGTAGTATTCTTTCCATTTTACAAATGATAAAATTGAGGCTTAGATAATTGAAGGATATACAGATCTTCCTCAAGTTATGTAAGGTTACATCCCAATAAATCCATCAATAGTCAAATATATCATTAAGTTAAACATGCATTTTTTACACCTAACCTACCAAGCATCATAGCTTAGCCTAGCCTGCCTTAAACATGTTCAGAACAGTTACATTAGCCTACATTTGGGCAAAATCATCTAATACAAATTCTATACTATAATAAAATGTTGAATATGTCATATAATGTATTGAATACTCCACTAAAAGTGAAAAACAGAATAGTTGTACGAATACAGGATAGTTGTAAGTGAATCAGTTGTTTACTTTACTCACTATGGCTGGGAGCTGTGACCACCACCACTACCTGGCATCATGGAGACTATGAAACTACATATCACTGGCCAGGGAAACAAGCAAAATTCAAAATTTGAAGTATGGTTTCTACTGAATGTGCTGAAGGGGTTCTGGACAGCCCCCACCCCCACTCCCAGAATGTTCCACTTTGGCATGTGGATTATTTTGAACTGAAAATAACCTATGGGCTCAAGAGACAATTTTGTTCTTCCCTTAACCACACAGAAAAATCTGAATTGGGAGGGTCTTTTCCAGAATAAGAATTATTAACAGAGGGGCGCCTGGGCACAGTGGTTAAGCGTATGCCTTCGGCTCAGGGCGTGATCCCGGCATTGTGGGATCGAGCCCCACATCAGGCTCTTCTGCTATGAGCCTGCTTCTTCCTCTCCCACTCCCCCTGCTTGTGTTCCCTCTCTCGCTGGCTGTCTCTATCTCTGTTGAATATATAAATAAATCTTTAAAACAAAAAAGAATTATTAACAGAGATAAATTTTATCTGAGTGACCCATCTGTATAGGAAGGCAAACAACTAATTACCAAACATCTGCTTTTCTTATCGCCTTGTGAAATGTTTAGAATGCCATATATACCTCGTTTTGCCTAGCTTTGGAATTTCCATGTCTATGTGGATGCCCACATATGTATGCCCATTAAATGTGACTTTCTACTATTAATCTGTCTCATGTCCAATTTGATTCTTAGTCCAGCTAGAAGGAACTTTGAGGGGACAGGAATTCTTCTCCCTAAGAGCATATTGCTTATGTACCATCATAAACCTGAAAAATCTTGTTGAACCATCATTAAGTTGGGAACTGTCTGAGTAGCATATAAACACTGAATCCAAGATTTGAACCATGATTTAGCTCAAAACTCCAGCTTTTACCCCTACACAGTATTGCCTTCTACATTTCATGCTCTATCTTAACTAGATGCAGAGGACCTTCTTTCACTCTGGTGACAGAGCTGACATGACTTTACCAATTTAAGTGTAACAACTAGAGGTAGGCAGTCTCAAGGCTAATGTAAGTCAGTTTATTTTTATGATTTTGGTTTAAAAAATCATTTGGATGACTTTTCAAACTCAGCAGATCTGAAACATTTTCTAATTTTTCTAGAACGCTGACAGAAGACAGGTACTTTGACAGCAATTTCTCCTTTCTTTTAATGACAAAAAGTACAAACAGTGGGAAAGAGGTTAAATGACAGTGGCTTTGTTTAGGTAAAGAAACTTCATTATGGTGTTAAAAAAATGACCTAGGGGGAAAAAATGACTTTGACATGGCTTAATTAATTCTGTGGATGAGCCCAGGGAGGTGGGTATGATTCTTAATTTTATGTTTTCATTTGACAAGGCCAGAGCGTGGCCAGAATTTTTGGCTAACCATATTTCTGGGTGTGTTTTCGAAGGTGTTTCTGGATAATAATAGCATTTGAATCCGTAGACTGAATAAAGATAGCCCTCACCAATGTGTGTGGGCATCATCTAATCCAGTAAGGGCTTGAATGAAACAGGCAGAAGAAAAAAGGATTCAGTCTGACTAACTGAGCTGGGACGTTGTTCATCTTCTGCTTGGACTGGGGCTTACAACACCAGCTTCCATGGTTCTCAGGCCTTCTGGCTTGAACCAGAATTAAACTTCCAACCTTCTGGGTCTCCAGCTTAGAGACAGGAGGTGTGGGAGTTAGCCTCCACAATCATGTGCCTCAATTCCTTATGACAAATGTATAATTATATATGTACACATGCTTATATATACATGGTTATATATGCTTAAAATAGTTATATATCTATAAATATGGTTATGTAGAAAAAATATATATATATATGTACGTATAAGTAGTTATATTACATAGATATATAGATCTCCTGTTGGTTCTGCTTTTCAGCAGGACCCTGACTAATACAGTGGGATATAATAGGTCAACTTATTTAAAACATTTTTTTTTTTTTTAATTTGGACACAGTAGTTCTGGAGGTATATATACCTTCCCTGCTTTTCTGCAGGTCAGCTGTATCCAACTAGATATGTGATACCTATGATCATATGAGAAGTTCTAAATTCTTAAAGTTAGATGAAAGCTTGTTGCAGAAGTCCTCCAGCCAGTGTTTAAGAATAAACAATCTACTTTTTCTAGTATAAATTTAGTATCTTCAAGAATAAGACTTAGTAATATAATCAATATCTGATCATTGAATGACATTTTAAAATACAAACAAAAAAAAGAAATTAGGATACATCAAACAATTTATTACGCCAAAATCTAGGGTCTCTCTCTTTTTTTTTTTACACCTTTCAAAACCAGTGAGGGGTATGATTTTAACATAGCGCTCAAATAAAAAAGCAATGTAGGAAATAATAAGCATAATCAATCATTGATCACATTATATATAATTCAATATATACTAATCACACATTTCATCTTCAAATAATGAACTTCATTCATGCAGGAAATTATTAATACTAACTTCACTGAGGTAATAGAACTATTTATCTAAAGATTTATCTGAGAATAAAGAACATGGAGTCTAACATGCATCCAAAGGATTATGGTCTCATTTTAAATCTATGGTTCACTTTAGTATTTTACTCCGGTGTTAGGATAGCATCAAAATGCTGAAGAATAAATACTCACTCCTGACAATTTAATCTAGAAACAAGAACCCTTACTCTAACAGCAACCTGAAAGGGTCATTTATTCCACTTCCTTGAACAGGTCTGAATTTAACTCACTACTTTATCAATCACCTCCAAAGATAGTCTAAAGTTTTTCTGTAAAAATATATTCTACTTTTTTTTCCTCAAAAAGTATGCCAAATTTTAAACTGCATTGTCTTATTTTTCCCTTAGCATATCTCTCTCTTTTTTCTCAATTATTTTTTTTATTTACACTTCTTAAATAAATTGTTCTCAAATTTGGGTGCACATTGTTATTTGCGGAACTTTTAAAAAAAGATCAGCATCCGTGTCCCACACCCAAAGATTCTGATTCACTTGGATTCGGATGAGTTTCAAGGGTTTGTATCTCTTAAAAGGTTCTTGGATGATTTTAATGCACAGTCATTGCAAAACACTGTCTACGTCTCCTGGATGCAATACTCACAAATATCTAGAGCAATATAAGCTTATTAAGACAAGTATAAATAATAATCACACATGACATAGCTATATCCAAGATCTAGGAAAAAAAATAAAGAAGGAAAGGATGATAAATAATAATAATAATAATAATAAAAAACCAAACCAAAAACTAACATACACTTAAAGTACCATGAACTAATTTCAATATAAAGACTGTCATTAATCTTACGCTCCTCTCTCTTTATTACTAGAAGCTCCCTCAACTACTTTTGCTGTGGTCAAGACTCTGCAGCTTCTGTCTATAGCTAGCCAAATTTGTTTCTGTCACCTTGGGTATCAGATGCTAACATTCAGAAAAGCAAGCTGATACCTGGTAAAGCAAGTATCAAAGGAACCATCACCGCAGCTGTTGCAAAACACAGGCACCCACTAGCCAAGGAACACCGAGAACGCTTCAGTAATTCTCTGTCCCGGTTGTACTCTATATTCTGGGGAGCTTTGAAAAACTGCCCCAGATCTGAAGTGAGGCCCAGAAATCTTGTTGTAAGACCTCTTCAGGGGTTTGTTATGTGAAACCAGAGTGGGGAACCATTGACTAAGATGAGTTTGAAAAATCTGAAGGTCACATGTATGTGGCCAACTTGTAATATCCCCAGGATAACAAAACCTGAGGGACTCCTCCTCACTTCTTTATACACCCTCAAGTACGCTAACATTCCTTCCCTTCACAGTTACTCAAAGGTTGCTCTTCTTCATCTCAAACTTATTTTAACTCTGTAAAAACAAACAAAAACAGGGATTTGAAATTAGGAGAGTACTGTGATTTGGTATAAATTCTCTAATGCCTAGAGTGGCTTTCATCAGAGGTAAACAGATACTGGGAATTTGATCCTTCTGTTATATTTTGTTTAATTTATCTTTATTCTCAATTCTTCACAGTTTAGGTGTCAAAGATATCCCACATTGTTCCCCAGAAGTGAGAAAAATGTAACAAACATGATGACAAATTGCAAAGCTTTTTCCCTTTCTTTTCAACTTACCCAGATGAAAAATAATTTTTTTAGTCCATGATATTAACAATAATGAAAGCAAACATTTACACACACACACATACACACACACACACACAATCATTATATGTGCTATATACCAAGACTATTCTAAACACCTTGCACATATTAATGCATTTACTCCTAATAGCAACCCAATAACAAAGGTAATATTTTATTTCCATTTTACAGATGAGAAAAGAGAGACATGAAGAGGTTACACAAGGTTCTCGAGGTCATTTAGCAGGTAAACTGTCCCTTAAAATCTGTATTCTTAACTAAAATGCTATGATGTCCCTATAAGAATTAATATTTACCTTCCTAGAGTACACAGGTGATTTGTTATACTAATGTGTTTATAAGTAATGGATTTAACTTTCATAATCTAGTGGGAGAATGCAACAGAAACAAAATTTATGTGTTATAGTGTTTTTTCCAGTAATCAGGTACCAGAAAATGACTAAAGGTATCCTTTGGTCCTCAGAAAAATAGGTATATAATGTTGGAATTATCTAGGAACTACCTGTTAGAAAAATAAGTCATTTGGGAGACTTTTTCCAACAGAGCCATTTCAGAAGCCCCTCAGAAGGCCTGGTATAAATAAGGTGGGAAGCTCAATTACTTGGGGGAAAGAAATGAGCATTAAAAAGTTCTTACACTTCAAGGAAAAGTCTAATTGTTGGTTAGCTTTAGAACTAGTTTTAAAATTTTAATCAATTCAGTTTGGTGAACAGCCTCTGTAAGACAACTAATGAGTAATAGCCTCAGCATTTGAAATTTGGCCAGTCAGCAGTAGCCTCAGGCCAGTGGACAAGCTTGTAAGGCCTCCTTAACCGACTACTATGTCTTTAATTCACTCACCAATGAAGAGATCAGAAGTTTGCCTTGCTCAGCAAGACTGTGCCTGACCAGCATAACTCTCTTATTTCACTGTTTTTTAACTTGATCTTATTTTTTCCTATATTTCATTTTAAGCAATCTCTACACTGAATGTGGGGCTCAAACTCAAAACCCTGACATCAAGAGTCACATGCTTCACTGACTGAGCTACAAGGCACCCCATCACTTTTTTTTACTTTAACTATTTATTTATTTATTTATTTATTTGAGAGAGAGTGAGAGAGAGAGAGAGAGAGGAGGAGGAGCAGAGGGAGAGGGAGAGAAAGAATCTCAAGCAGACTCCTTTCTGAGCATGGAGCCCAATGTAGGGCTTGATCTCACAACCCTGAGATGATGACCTAAGCCAAAAACAAGAGTGAGATGCCCAGCCAACTGAGCTACCCAGGTGCCACATCACTTTTTTAATTTTAGATACTGACTGGTGATCTCTTCTCTCAGTAGAGGATACAATTAAGTAGTTTTGCTTTAAATAATTAAAATTTAATGCTACTTGAATCCTAGAATGCAACCAGTGACAGTAACTCTAGGTGTATTATATGGGACAAGTCAGATCCAGTGATGACACATCGCCCCCTATGGCAGAGTGGGACCCATGGGCAAAGCATATGTGAACCAAAAATGCTACATGAAATGATGGGTCTACCCTGAGGACCTATGCACAGGGCAACTTCTACTGTTAGACTGAAAGGTACAATTGTCCTTTTGTGGAATCAAGGTGGCCTTTAAGTCATTTAAGGTGAGGGACATCTCAATACATCAGGGAACATCATTTGTTAGAAGGGCAGGCCAGTTTTCAACACTGCCATGACTCGGTACAAAAAAGCAGTAGCAGCTGGAGAGTGGTTAGAGCAGGCTCCCATTTCTCTTCCCATTTATCGTAAAAGATAGACACTACCCTTTGAATTGTGTCAACCTTTAAGGTTTGGGGCAATCCAACAGGAAGGAGATCTTTAAGAGGTGATGGTATACTTCCTGTTAATAAGACATCCAGGTTCTCAAACAAGAAACTGGAAAAATAAGAGATATTCATGTATTTGCATTTCAAGCTTGGAAGGAAGTTTATACTTGTGAACATGTAATTTCCATTTTATAATAAAATCTCATGGCTCCTTTGGGTACCTTTAAAATTTATTTTCAATAAGAACTTACTTGGGAACCTATTTAGATATATTAAATTTCACATAATGTAGCAATTCTTGAATATCCATATTATTTTTCTCATCACCAGCAAACCCTTGTTTTACTTCTATATTTTTTTTTGATGTATCAGTTTTCTTTCATCTTCCCTAGGAACTACATATCCACATACTATGAGTATCAGAGTCCTAATTTATCATTTATCTTTGCAGAAGAAAACCATCAAAAACTTTGTAACATTTTGTTCAGAATATTTTGATAATTTAAATCACAGAAGAAATTTGTATTAGGGTTAGCTTATCCTGAGATGGTCTCTAAGAGACAAGAGCAAATAAACTAGCTCCATGATCTTAGAAACATAGCTGAAAGTTCCTGTATGTAGAAATCCAGATCTCTTTATCATGATCCTTATGCCAATTCTTTTCTGTTCAAGGTTTTAGAAATTACTGCTGATAACCTTCTACAATATAGTCATGCTTATAAATTCTTAATAAAAAAAAAATCCAGCTCATACTAGGAGAGTAATGAGGCATTACCTAATTGACACCAGCTATTAAAAACAAATACAAACTATAAGGAGGACATTACTTTTAATCTGCTAATTGATGAAAAAGAATGGTGGTAATAGAGTAGACATTAACAATTTTATTTTATTCCAAAATAAGTTAGAAAATATATTTGGTAATTACTTTGCTCAATTTCTCTAATGTTAACTGTGTCTAGAAGGTAATAAACTCTCAATAAATGTTAGTATTTGTTATTTTATTGTTGCTATTATTTATTATGATGATGATCTAATTTTTAGCCTTTGATGTGCAGCATATGGATGGGTCTTTTAAAGTGTGCAAATGAAATACTGAGACATTTCGTCCCTTTAAAACTTTATGGTTTTTGCATAGATTTTGTAATTCACAAAATATATGGTAGAGTGGTATATGTATGTACAGGGTTTATAGTCAAACTGTTACTATTTGGGTTGTTACCGTTCTCTTTCTTTTATTTTGGTATGAAGCTCAATCAAGAAAGTAGAGTGGTTTCTAACTTGGAGGAAGTCTGACCTACACTCACCTTAATCTCAGGACAGTTTGTTTTCTAGAGGATGAACTATTTGCTATGAATGGAAAGGCAATTCCCGGTTTATAGGATAATAAATAGGATGTTGATGGCAGAAAAGATGTTGTCAGGAAAGCAAACCGGAACTACAGTGCCTGACCGGAGCGGGCAGCATTCCAGCCCGACCACATTGGACACCAATCAGAGGCAAGCTGGCGGTACCTAAGGTAGCTGCCTGTTTAGCCAGGTGTCATGCAGCTGCTCTGTGAGCAGGGCCTGGAAAACTCATCCTGTCCCTGTAGCTGATTCCTCCCAACCCTGACTGCACACCGTTGATTACATGGTAAGTGACAGATGGAAGAACCGACTGACAAACGCAGACACAGTTCTCAAAGTTGCCAGGACATCCCAACGCTGACTCATTCCCAGAAGCTCAAACTCATGAGCAGAGGCCCTATAACGTGTGCTCAGACTCTGGGTGCATCTTTCTCTTTCTTTCTTTCTTTCTTTCTTTTCTTTCTTTCTTTCTTTCTTTCTTTCTTTCTTTCTTCTTTCTTTCTTTCTTTCTTTCCCTTCCTTCCTTCCTTTCTTCCTTCCTTCCCTTTTTTCCCCAAAAGTATGACTCATTATTTAAACACATTTTGAATTTGAATTCTGTCCAGTAGAATATTCATTCTTCTTTAGCAACAGCCTCCACCACTGATAACGGGCTTATAGTCACAGCTTCACTCATTTTCTTTATCTGCTTGGCCCTAAAGGCATTTGATTTTTTTTTAATGATTTTTTATTATATTATGTTAGTCACCATACAGTACATCCCCGGTTTCCGATGTAAAGTTCGATAAAGGCATTTGAATTTTTAATTCCTGTAAATAACCTGTACACCACAGGAAGGCAGGGATTATGTCAGTTTCATTCACTAATGTGTGTCTGGCACCTACCAGAATGCCTTACACATTATAGGCTATCACTAATATTTGATGAAGCAAAGAAAATATACATCACTGAATAATAGTCTTGTATTCAGATCTTCGGAGTGAGAAACAAGTAAAATTATTACATGCCTGCCTTGATCACCTTTATAGCCCTTAAAAATGACCATTATTTGTTTCCATTAACTCTGGCAAACTGGTACAAATTAAGGCAGGCCATCTAAATGAGTTACTATGCTACCAAATCACAAATCACAGTTTCTGAGCCCTGGAGGTGAAGGTTATCAAGAAATTCCAGACCATTATTCTGAGCGTGCTCTCAGCATATAAGATACTGCTTCTAAAAGACAAACAACGTACAGATGCACTGCTGCCTGTCATAGACTTTTTAATAATCATCTGTCTGAGAGAGAAAAATGGGAAAAGGGAATTCTTAACAGCTGAGATACACAAAGCTAAGACGGGCTCTTTCATTGGTACAAAATCTGACAGTCTTATTTATGAGTGGCTCAAGGATAGAGTGCGAAACCAAGAGAGGCTATTGTCATCAACCTTTCCTTGAATAGGCTAGCCTCTGAGTTTTTGGCACCTAGCTCAATGGGTTTTAACAGGCACTTGGAAACAAAACATTTTCATCACATCCTTTATGCTCTTTTGAAACCTTTGTATCACTTAAAAACACATAATGATTCTTAATCTCAGTGTTGTACACTATCTAGAAATTTCATCTCCAAAACTGAGAAAACATGCTGGCAGGGAGGTACAGAATGATTGCCTCTTTCTAATACCTGTGGTAGGAGCACAATAATAACTGTAAGACAACCTCTCCCTTCTCTCAAAGATAATTATGGCTCTCTAGAATTCATCATCTGTGTTACCAGATGTTACTGTCAAACACGTAAGCAATGGGTTTGAGCACTGCGCAAACCTGGCCAGCTTCCAAGAGTCTTTGTCTGAATACCTCAGCAGAAGCAGGTGGCTTTCTAGAGTCCAAGATTTTAAGTACCTTACCACACAAATCCTGTTCAATAGGGAAGAAATGGTTTTCTCTAAGGATGGATTGAATCTGTTCATGTTCAAGCCACTACTTTTAGGGCTACAGATAGACACTTTTACAGCTATGTTTTACATGGAAGGAATAAAAACTCAAACATTTAATATCACTAATAAAAAAATGAAAATAATTATAAACTAAAAATATGTCACCATTTTCCCTCAAATATGACATCTTGCTGTCATGGCAACTGACCGAATGATTTTGTAAGAATGGAAATAAAATGTTTTTTGAAAAAAAAGCAAAGATGTTTAAGTAGACCGCAATGTTATTTGCACAATCCAGTCAGTGTTAGGAAGACATTAAAATGTTGATTAGGAGATATAGTGAGTTTTAATAGCCTTTCATAAAATTAAATGTAATTCTTAGTATTTGAGGTTGTCCTTCCTTTTTGATGTTCAAATAGACTTCAATTTATGAAATACTGATAGTATACCATAATATTATTTTTCTAATATTTACTAAATTGAAAATTATTAACCATAAAATTTTTAAAGAAATTAAATGTAAAATATCTATGTTTCACTAAGATTTGAAGACAAATTTGCTCTTAACTCTAAATTTACTTTAGAAGATATTAGTTGACCTTTTCCTAAAGAATGCCACAGTCAAAATCAGTGCTGCTACCTAGCAAGACCTAGTCGAATGCAAATAATTCAGGAATTTTATTAAAATGAAGCTATTTACATTATGTGCATTTTTTGTGATTAAATAAATGATCCATTTCAGATCATAGAAGAAGAGTATGTGTCTACATGGTGCCAGTAAACCGTAATTTAATTAAAATCAGTTAAAAAATAACTTTTCTTTTTCAAAAAGGCAACATCAATCCAGAACTTTCGCATACAGAAGGCAAAATAGGTGATTGGTTTTTCTACTTTTCTGTCATCAAATAATTATAGGGAAAACACACACAAAATGAAGGGAAATATTGAGTTTGAGTCTTTTTCATTATTGTTACTACTCAGTTTGTGATTGAAGCCATTCATTCTTCAAAATCAACTTGATCCATCATCCTAGTACAAGTATTTACATATAGCCTGCCCTACTTTGTAAAGTAAGGTAAGCAAAACTCTCTGAATCTCATTTCTCTGGTTTATCTATATTTTTCTTATCCATTTTCTTACTCGCAATTATTTTAGCTTGTCAGTTACTTATTAGAAGTCCCACCAGAGGGCAAACAGAGGAAAGCTCAAACTAAAAACTCAAATAAGCGCAATACTGATATTTATTCATTTTCCCATCAAGGTTAGTGTAGAGAGGGGGCATTCTGATGCTATTTCAGACCATTCAGTATTGTTTTCCACAGTCTTCTCTTGTCTCTGGGTAGGCTGGAGACTCTCTTCATGATCTAATAATTATCTAAAATAAATTTTAATGAAACAGAATTTATTTTGTATGAAGATTATTTATGAGTCAACAGACACACATGCAGCAAATCTAAAATTCAAGACAGTTCATAATAAGAAGCCAATAGAGAGATTTCAACTGGTGAGATTTTTAACTGTCCTGTGGGAACCATGAATCATACTTATTACCAAATACAGTACGTGTCACATTTTTTACAATGAGAGTTCTGATAAAGGTGAAAACAGAGAATTATATTAATCCAATCTGTATGCTACAAAAACATATAAAACAATTTCTACATCTACAGGAGTCAGTCAGTACTTGATTCTAGCTCTATTTCTGAAATGATAAAAAGAAGGTTTAATAGCAACTTTATTATGTTTGTCAAAAGAGAGAATGCCCTTCAAACCACCTCAAAATTCTTTGAAATGGTAGAAAGACTTGTTCTAGAATATCTTTAAAAAAAAAAAACTTTAAATACTATAATTATTATAAGGAACAGTAAATCATTATTGCCAAAACAATTTTGTGCAAAATTAGTAGGAAGTATGCATTTTTGCAATAGTAATAATTCAGGTGAAAAACTACAGAGGAGTTTTAAGACAGCAAGACAAAATGTAATGTGTAGGTTATCACTAAATTAGCCAAGAACTAAGTAAGCCCTTTTTTTAGTCTAAATAACTTCATCTTTGAGCCTAGATTTATAAATTCAGGCTTAAGAAAGGTCAAAAGAAAGAAGAAGAAATCATTTTTTTTCTAGTAAGAAATAATTATTATCCAATGTTCTCCAAACTCAGAAATTATAAAACTAACTCTGTTAATTCTGAAGATAACCTGTTCACAAAGTCCTTGACAACTAGATCTTTTACTGGGTTTATATCTATTGGATGCCACCACTACGTAGATAACCTGGGAAACAGAATTTTTTTTTTTCTAAATTGGGGAAACAGGAGCAACTTACAGAATTAAAAATCTAGGTAGCTAAAGGGGGAGTTAATATGTCAATAGGCACAGGAATTATTGCTGTAGAAGGGGTGAATAAACACCAAAACATGGTAAACATTGGCTATGGAAATTGTGGCACCTCCTAAATAAACAGTAAGGGGTCTATGGGAAATTATCCTGCCTGCTGGCAAATACTAGATCCTCAAAAATCCCTTCCTATCCAAGGATGAATTAAAATATTTAAAATGAAATATGTATGAAAAATGCAGTAAATAAGGGAAGGAGAGTAGGGCGGTGATGAATAAAAAAGGGAGAATTTTGGCGGCGGGGGGGAAGTGTAATACCAGTTAGTGAAGAACTTTGAAAGTATTATATCAAAAACATACAAAATTATAAGGTCTCTTTTAAATCTTGAAATTTTGTAGGAGATCAAGCACTAGACTGAGATGAAAAGAATGCTTAACAAAATTAGTAAAAATGACAAGAAATCTAAAAACACAATGGCAAAGTTAAAACCAACATTAGAAGCATTAAATACCAAAATTGGTGCTGGAAAAAATCAAATCAGGAATTTAGAGAATTGATCTGAAGAGCACTTCAGAAACAAACAACAACAACAACATGAGAAGAACAAGCATCAGACTCAATTCTGTGTGTAGCATGATTCTGCACGTGGGGCTTACATTCACTAAGAATAAACGGGAAATAGTCAAAGGTGTTAACAGTGGCTATCTCCAGACCGTAGAATCATGAAAGAGTTTCACTCTTACTCCTTGCATTTCCCAATATAAAGACTTTTTACAGCCAGTATCTATTAATTTTATCATCAGAAAAAGTACACACACAGAGGCTCATCTTGATATATCTATATCTATCTATCTATATATACATATAGATATATACATATAGATAGATAGATATATCGGTGTATCCATTGATGGAATGGCTTTGTCTACAATAGCCAATCCCTGCTGTCTGGTCATTTGTAGGCTGGAGGCTTTGTAAACCTGCTACCTTTAAATTACAAGAATAAAGTTTAATTAACCTAGGTTCTATTTCTCCCTTTCGATTCTGCATAATTCAAAATTCTATGAAGCTGGAATTTAGAATTAATCCCAGCTTGTAATAGTGTGCTACCTTGGCTGATTCTTAGGAGTCACCATTCAAGGAGAGTGTTTTCTAAGCCTTCTGTAATAACTTAGGAGGAGATTCAGGTTTAGAAATAGGCTGAAAAAAATTAGCTGTAAGATCTAATATTTTTGTTATTGTTTTAATTCGTTTAAGTTCTTTTAAAAGTTCTATAAATTTTTGCTGCCTTACTCTTAATGAAAATTTAGGAAAGCTTCCCTTAATTTTTCCTGAAGAAAAATCAACGGTGTTTCTACAATAATGTATTATATACAGGAACTAACTGGTGCAGTGGGGGCAACACCCGCTCTGACGTTAAACAGCCGTAGTTGAATCTCAGCTCTGCTGTTGACTAACTGTGCATCATTAGGCAAAGAGATAATCACTGAGTGACGCTTCTACCTCATTAAAGAAGAAACAAACGTAACTGCTAAAACATTTATTTCCCAAATCCTGTGGAGTGCCTTCCGTGTTGCCAGACACTCTCCTATTTATAGGTACTTTGGGATTTGATGAATTACTTTCTATAAAGTGTATTTGCCAATTGTAAAAGTACCTTCCTTATTCAGTACTAGCTTCTCTGCAAAAGTGGTGCTTAAATGTGAATGCTAGATTGTTTTCTCTGTTTTCTAACATCAACAATTAAATTACTGGAACTCTTAATATTTAATGTATATTGATATGCCAAGTCGTGCTGTTCTTGTCAACTGTTTGTTGCTGGCACACGGTAGAGTTAGCAGTTCTGCAGTTAGCCTATTTTCAGAAATGGCAAAAAGCACACCCTGGTTAAAATATTTTCAGTGGAAAGAACTCATTTTAAGAGTAAGAGAATAACCAACACTATTGTCTAATATATATCATTGCAACTTATCTTTGCATGAATTAACATAGCTGAATATTTGAGTGCATTAAAATGTGGAGAACGTTTATTGGCCACCTGCCTCAAGATGGACACATAGTAGGTACTGTGTGTGTGTGTGTACGTAAGTATGTATGTACATGTGGCTACTTATTCAATTCTTGTTATGATCCTTCAAGGTATTACACTTTGTGGGAAGAAATTGAGGCAAGTATCGTGCCCAAAGTCACATAATATACTGTGGTGGTGTTCGCTGTCAGATTTTTTAAGGCAAATCTCCCAGGCTCCAAAGGAATAAGATGATCCAATTTAAAGACGTTTTAAAACAAAGAGTTTTCAATATACACATGATCATGCATTATCAAAAGTTAAAATGTGACATAGAGTACAAAACAATTCTATAGCATAGAGGAAAAGATATACTAATGACAGGTCTTCATATCTCTCTTAAAACAGAATTTGACAAGTTAAAATACCTTTAAGATAGCCAAAATCATGTGAGAATCAAATATTAACAGAAGATTTATCACCCTCATTGAATGAAGACCTATCCAGAGAACCAACTTGTCTCTATAAAACACTGAATGAGATAGAACCGCAAATGTTTCCTGACATAGGTTACAGTTCAATGAATCCATGAGAAATTATTCAAACTGTGTTTTGAAAAAAAGAATTGAGGCTACAGAGCACAGCAGGAAAAAAATGTTGGCTCTGGATGCAGACTCCTGGGTCTAAATACAGATTCTGTTCCTTATTAGCAGCCTCAAACCAATCACTTAACAGCTCTATGCCTCAGTTTCTCAATGTGTGCAATAAAAAAATAATAACAGTATTACTTCATAAGGTCATTGAGAGGGTTAAAATAGTAGTAAGGTACATATCAAGATCTCATCAAATATTAAAAGTGTAGAATGTCTATAATTGAGCAGAAGCATAATATTTTAAAGGTAAACATGATTGAATCAAAAGTTCCTCATCACAAGTGACATGTAAATCTAAAGCACCTTAGATTTAACAATGGTAATTGCCATATTGTTTAATTTGTTTAGAAAATTTCTCAGACATAGATGCACAAATGAGAAAGGATTCAATTTTTTAGGGAAGACAAGAATAGTACTAGACTAAATGCATTGCGATAGCTACAAAACATTGATTTTTTTGAAACTACATTGAGAACATATGCAGCAAGCATTATGCTAGGCACCGGGGGGTCTAAAACTAAACAAGACTTCAGAAGCTTATCAACTAATACTGAAGACAAGCATGCAAACACCTATGGAGTTTTTCATTGACGCCAAATTTTCAAGTCTTCAGAGAAAATAACAACATAGACAATGTTCTCTAAGGGATGTTGAAGGTTCTCCTGACCCCCTAAATCACATCTTCATATGCTTCTGTCAATGCCTAACATACCTTAATCTTTTGAATAAAAAGGTGAAGTCCCCTGTTACACAATAAACACTCTCTGGAAGCAGAGCACATTAAACCATTAAACGCTTAGCTCGAAGTTAGTTCATGTAATTGCTTGGCTAGGCTCTGTGAATTCTGAGGGGAAGGAAAGCAGGATGAATATGTCCAACATCATAGTATCAGATCAGTTTTTATTTTTTTATTTTTTTAAAGATTTTATTTATTTATTTGACAGAGGGAGACAGCCAGCGAGAGAGGGAACACAAGCAGGCAGAGTGGGAGAGGAAGAAGCAGGCTCCCAACAGAGGAGCCTGATGCGGGGCTCGATCCAAGGACCCCGGGATCATGCCCTGAGCTGAAGGCAGATGCTTAATGACTGAGCCACCCAGGCGCCCCCAGATCAGTTTTTATAAGCACATCTGTTAACCCAACCCTCTTTAAATAGTACAGCAGCTTTGTCTATACTTTCTTATGAAATGTTAGATTTCTAAATTGTAATAAATGTGTACTTCTTCGAATACTTCAAATTGGATGTCAGTCAAGCTTTGTCACTCCCACTGTTACTTCCAGTTCATGGAATCATCTGGACTCTACTCTCTTTTAGGCATCTCCAGTCATCACATTCTTCTCTATAACCAAATAGACTACAGTTTCATCACTTGCCTGTATCTTGCTTACATCCTCAGGTGTTTCTCTGCCTCACCTGCTTGATAGGTACCTGACCCGAGGTGCACCAGTGGTCCACCTAATCTGTATCTGAATGTGGCCAGTTGAGAAGTACTGAAAAAAAGTGTCACACAAATTCTCAGGTTGAGATCACCATATTTTTCAGCAGATTCTCCAGACTCAAGGAGAATCAAGATGGCTATTAGGGAGGTGGCTGGTGGCTATCTGCAGCTGAAGCTGACTGAGCTGACAGCTAGAGGCCGCATGCCACACACACTCCCCACAGATGAGCAGCAATCGGTCCTAGAATGACAATCTGGATAAGTATACCTCGGTAGCTACCATACCACATATTTGTGGACTCTAATTTCAATTTTCTCCTCCATGATAAACTGAAATCCTTTGATGATCCCATTGTCAATTCCAACTCCATTGCAGCTATTTAGGAATATTCTCCACTCTTCTGAAACCTACCTACCCCATTATTCCTTGCCTCCTGTCCACCGAATCCTCAGCAAATGATTTACTGCAAAGAGAAATGCAAGCTATCAGACTAGAACTTCCTGAACTTGTGCCGCCACACTTATATACTTATTTGCTCCCACTTCTCTCTCTTTTCTTCCATGAACACACTTCAGTAACTGTTCACTGACTTTCACATAAAAGCCAAATTTCTTCCCATGGCTGACAGCCCACCTTCATGATCAGGCTCCTGTAGAACTCTCCATCCTCTCTTACATCACTTCCTTTATGTTCACGATCCCCTAAGGATTAGACTTCGATCCCCAGAAATTATTGTGCTATGGCACATTTCTCTTTGGCATATATTTTTCCCTCTGTGCTGAGCACTCTTCATGGGCCTTCTTTGTTTCATTAATTCCCAATTGCTTTTGGATCTCAGTCAGTTTTTTGGACAGCTAACCCTGACCCTTCAATATGGCTTTATCATTTCTTTAATACGCATCTACAGCACTCAGTCTTGCGCTCAGTACAATATGGAGTAGTTGGTCTGTTGTGTAATTAATGTTCCCAATAGACCATAAGCTGAGGACAGGGCATGATCTCATGCAGAGCTTACCCTCCAGACTCACATGAACACTTGACACCTAATACATACTAAATATTTTTTTCAATGAATAGTTACTTTTATAACTTATACATGATACTAAGGGCCAGAATTGAGTTAGGCACTTGGAATGCATTATCTCATTTAATCTTCACAAGAATTCTACTAGATTTTTACAATTATTACTCAGAAACTAGGCAGTGAGGGCTTTAGTCATGTATGAAAAGTTCCCATCCAGATAAGAGACAGAACTAATATTCAAACCCAGATTCGTCTGAATTTCAATCCCTTTATTTATCCATATAATCTCCTCTGCTAGACTGTAAGCCACTAGGGGATAGATTCATGTCCTGTCCATTCATGCCATTAAACTTTTTCATTTGTATATTCATCACCATACTTTGCTTTACCACCTGATAGCCCTAGATAAATACTAGTTGACTGAATTATAAATTTCCACCATTTTTGTAACAACTTCTTTTTAAGATTTTTGCATCTTTCTTTTGACCCAACTACAAGGGGTACAGAAGTAACTTGCGATATATAATATTTTAAGGAAATGTTTTTTACTATAGAGAAATGAAATTTGAAGACTAATGTAATCTTTAAACATGGGAACAGATAGAATTTGGTGATAAGCGCTACTGTTTCAAATGAAGATAGGGTTAGAGGTAACGTATTTAAATTACAGAAGAATGAGTTAGGTTAGAAGTTGAACAAAATTTGCTGAATATGAATAATGAAATATAAGAAAATGATATCAAGGGAAGATATATGAATCACCATCTGTGTAGCATTTGAAATAATGTAGATAGAGAACTATCTATTTGAATAGCAGAGAAATAAGAAATAAATTACCTCTTCTAGGTTTATGATTGTATGTTTCCATCCTCCTTATCTGCTAATGATGACTTTTATATTTCTAAGAAAGATCAAATTGTATGTATAAAGGGGGGGGGGAAGAACGTTTCCACAATATAAATTACAAAGTAGAAAGGAATTCAAAAGTCATTCTCTCATTGAGTCACTTTTTCAGGTATTACACAAAGATTCAATGTTTCATGATTATCAGAACAGGAATATATTTTGAACAGGAGAAAAGCAGTAAATGTGAACAAAATGAAAAAAATCTGAGTGTAAATCTACCTATCTTCTTCCTCAATGTGATAGTTTATATAAATCATCTAAATATTTAATCAAAATATTTGCTTGGAAAATCTAATTTCCACCAGGAGACTTTCAGACAAAATACACGATTGTCAAAGAGAAGACTTATATTTGTTTTTGATCTCATTGGATAGAAAAATTCAGAGAGAGAGAAAAATATTTCAATTCTTATAACCAAACACACTTAAAATATTTGATTTGTAAGACCTTTCAAAAACTATTTGTAAAAAAAAAGGGGGGGATAAACAAATTAAACCTCCATTACCTCTTAAAAAAAAAAAACAACAAAACAACAACAAAAAACTTAAAACACGTACCTAGATCCTGTAGTGTAATTTACACAGCTCTAAAAACAAACTGCCAATAGCAACGCATATTCACAATCTTTTATCCATATTACCTAAATCCAAAATGTTCTGGAATCCAAAGCCATTTTGTGTAACTTTTCAGTGACATTATTTGGTGGCAAAACCTCATTGTTACTGACATTAGGCTACTTGGAATTTGAAGATGCCCCACAAAGAATTAAATGTTTGGCTGCAAAAATATTAATATGTTTTATTACCTGTATGACCCAAAACTTTGTGGGGGTATTGTGTACTATATTACTACAATATGTAAATCTAAAAAAAAAATCTAAAAATCCTACGACATCTGGATCCAAAACATACCTGGCCCCAAGAGTTTTGGACAAGGAATTATGGGTTTGTACCTTGGGGTGATTGCCCACAACCCGTGTTAGCTCTTTTCATCATCCGCTCACTATTTGGTAGTTTTCTTAGTCTCCATGTCTGTATCCAGTCTTCTAAAACAGGCACTGGGACAATTTGCTAGATTCTCTTTTTGACTTATTGAACCTCCGTGCCCCAGTCTCCTCTCACATTTATTTTCCCTTCTGACATTTGCTTCTCACCCCATCCTCTGCCTTCAGATCCCCTTACCTATCTCCAAGTAACTTAATCCTCTATCATGGTCCCTTAATCCCAGAGATTTGGAGAAAAAGTTAAAAATACATATGTATATGTATATATATGTGTGTGTGTGTATAATTGCGTGAATCAATAAAACATAAATATATATATAATTGAAAATAATAAAATGGTAAAATGCTCTTTTGGAAAGATGATATTTGACAATTTTTATCAAGAGATTTAAGAATTGGGTCAACATTTTATCATGTACTCCCACTTGTAGGAATCTAGTCTGAAGAAACAATTCTAAATATAAAATATATTTTATGCACAAGGTTCTTTATAGAAGTAATATTTATAAGGTCAAAAAAATGGAGATAATTTGCATATACAGTAATAAGAAAGGGTTAAATCAATTATAGTATGTCACTTTATAGTTTAGTATGCTACCATTATAAATAATAATTAACAAAAATAAGTAAAAATACAATTAGGAAGAATGTGCTACAAAAAATTAATGATATAAAATTAATTTAAATAAATTGGGTAAAATGATTTTTAATATGGATGCAACATTTTCCTTGAAGTATGCATACTTGTGCAAAGAAAACATCAACATGTTTATTGTGGTGGGACTAATGAAGATATCTTTTTTTTTCAAATTTATTAGAGAGAGAGAGTGAGTGAGAGAGAGAACAAGAGGGAGGAGGGTCAGAGGAAGAGGCAGACTCCCGCTGAGTGGGGAGCCTGAGGTAGGGCTCGATCCTGGGACTCCAGGATTATGACACGAGCCGAAGGCAGACTGAGCCACTGAGGTGCTCGATATCTTTTATTTCCTATATATGCATTTTCCATTTTTCCATAATGGAAGAATATTACTGTGTAATGAGAAATATTTTTCTTTAATAGAAAAGAAAGAGACATGCTTAAGACTATTAGATTTTATAATCCGATCTTTCGTAGTTAATCATTTTATAAGGGGTCAATTTCTGTAAATTCTATTGTTATGTTCTCAGAAGAAAAGGTTTACTGAGGGTTTCTGAGGGGAATTCCCTTACATGAATATATATGTATATTATATGTATATCTATCTCCAGGAATTATTTTTAAAACCAAAGCCGGGGCGCCTGGGTAGCACAGTCGTCGTTAAGCGTCTGCCTTCGGCTCAGGGCGTGATCCCAGCGTTCTAGGATCGAGTCCCACATCAGGCTCCTCCGCTGGGAGCCTGCTTCTTCCTCTCCCACTCCCCTGCTGTGTTCCCTCTCTCGCTGGCTGTCTATCTCTGTCACATAAATAAATAAAATCTTTAAAAAAAATAAAAATAAAACCAAAGCCTTATTTGATGAATCATTTCAAATAAACATCATTATTTTTACTAACTTATGCAAATACAAGGTCACTGTGACTTTTAACTGCCAAAGTTGGTAGTCACACCCAGACTCTTCAGAAAGTAAATCTGCTAAACAATGTTGCCCTACATCAATCAAGCCTTTAATTGGTAGCAGATTTTAAAGTATGAGGTCATTTTTGAAGAACAGCCTCATTACTGTGAAATCCCATTTTGCATCTCCAGAACAAAAAAAAAAAAAAAAAAGAAAGAAAGAAAGAAAAGAAAAAGGCTGCATTTTGATTTTTCTCTTCAGACATGCTTAAAAAAATGTGCATCACAGTGTATGCAATAATAGATGGCTTAAAAAGGACCGACTTTACCTTTATAAAGGGAAAGTTCTCTCTTACCCTCCCTCACCAACCTGCCTGGCTCTAGGTCCCCTGATCAGACCTCCAGTATACACCTGGGACCACTTACCTGCCACCTGCAGCCTCAGTGCTGCCTTAACCTGTCTTTCTTGGGGAATTTTAAAGCACTGGGGTGGTTGAGCTTCATCCATCTTGTTGGAAGGATGTCCCATGACCATTTAAGGTAGACACACTCACACACCGAATACCCACAACATTGTAAAAACTGCCTCAGAGCTGCCTGCTTCCCCTCAGGTCAACTCCACACTCTGCCTTGTACTTGCCTGAACTTTGTGTTTGTGTTCTCTTAGGTCTTAGGTTTCCTTTCCTTTTGAAATCAAATGGTCTTATTTTGGCTCTTTCAAAACCTAGAAACTCTGGCCCTGGGACATTCTGGCTTTCCAGCTCACCTTACCTTCCTTCTCCATACCCTAAGGAGTTGGTTCACCCTGGTTACCAATCTAAAAGATGGGCTTTTCACCTGCTTTGCTTTTGCCCAGTACTTCTATTCCTTCCCCTGTAACAACTGAACTTTGGGTCTGCAAATATTTTCCTGGCTCTATTCTGAGAAATATTATCTCCAGAGTTTGGACATTATTGCTATTGGACATCTGGTTACCAGATGAGATTGGGTTTTAAGATTTACATCTTTTTTACTGATTTTTCACCAGCAATTTTTAATCACTTTATTTAGCTAAAATGGTAGCTGTTTTATTAAAGTGATCATATGCCTGCAAAAATCCTATTAGGTTTAAAGTACTGGTTATTTACTCATGCTTACTATACAAATCAATGTTTATTTTTTTTAAAGATTTTATTTATTATTTATTTGACAGAGAGGGACAGCCAGAGAGAGAGGGAACACAAGCAGGGGGAGTGGGAGAGGAAGAAGCAGGCTCCCAGTGGAGAAGCCTGATGTGGAACTTGATCCCATAACACTGGATCATGCCCTGAGCCGAAGGCAGACGCTTAATGACTGCGCCACCCAGGTGCCCCTACAAATCGGTGTTTATATGTGCTAGTGTGCATATCATTCTTTGAGAGGAGCCTAGGGATATTAGCAAAGGAAATTCAAGGATCTTCCCACTACTGTAAAAAGAAATATATGCCTTCATTCATCTTCCCAACACAATGAATTATCAAATTTCTTGGCAAGTATGTTAAATGATTTTGAAACAAACCTCTCACAGGTAATGATGATGCTCTGTTAGAATTCTTCTCATTAACTGAGAATTAACTCATTCCTCCCAATGGGAAAAGTCTGCTCTCTAGAATATTTATGGGGATTGTAATTGTAGAAGTTTAAACTGTTGAGAGAGATTATTTGTTGAACAAAACCGATCATTTGCATTAGTAGTAGGACAGGAGCAATCTATTTGTTAAATAAAGAGCTACAGATAACATAAGGAACAGTTACTTTATATCTCAATGATATGACAGGAAAACAAAGATAAAAGGGCAAAACAGTCATCAGTTAATGCAGACGATCATATTTTTACTCTCTTATGGTTATATTTTGTGTCTTAGGATTTGAACTATAATATGGTCAAACCTATATAGTCATTATTTTTGTTAAATTGTTTTAGGCCTTTTCTGATAAAATTTATAGGCTTTTTTGTTTTGTTTTCTCTTTTGTTGTTGTTTATTACCTTGGAATCAGCCTAGCAGGGAGAAAGAAGAGCAAGCATACTAGATTAGAAAAGAGGCATGGGTCCATGACAAAATTCATACTTACAGATTTAATGAGTTCAGTTTTTGCCTCTTTTGAACGCTAATTCCTAACTGGAATTTCTTGGGGTGAGCACCTCTGGGAATTGGCACTTAGTTAAGACTGATGTTGACGTTGAACTTAAATTTAACCAGTGTTCAAAAAAATCCAGGTGTGTGGCAACGGGCTAAGACCAAGAGGGTAGACAAGTATTCATCATGTTCTCACTTAGGGTGGAGGTGGTAATGTTTTAAAGAACAGTGAGGTATACTATCAAATTGAAGTTATTCCTTACTTAGTTTTTCAGTATTGCACTTGACCTCCTATATTTAACACTCTATCCCCACTCCACATCTTCAGGACAGCTTACTGAAATGGATGCTGCATTTGTACTCCAGTGTTTTTTGTTTTGTTTTGTTTTTCCTCCACTGGTCTTCTAATGCTATAAATAGGGGAAAATAATATCTAGCTGTTGTTGTTTTTAGAGAATTAAACATAATGCATCAAAATACCAGATACATAGAATCAATGTGTGCACGACAGTCGTACATTTTTGAGGTACAAAACAGTCAAGAATGGGAACTAAAAAAGAAGCTGGGAAGTTAATGGTACTTATAGTGAATTAATTGCCTGGCTTATGTGGATTAGTATCATTACTTCCGGGAGATACAATAGAAATGCATGTAACAAATAGCTCCACAGCCTGGAAACAAACAACCAATGGCAAGTACAGGTAAAAATTTGGCTACCAGTGACCCTGAAGCTATCTAAGATAATTCTCCAAAGGAGCCCAGTTTCTTTATTGATGTGTCACATAGCATTTGAGCCCATATTACAGGAGATGAGGGAGAGCAACTAATTCAAAATAGAAGTAAACTCTGATTGTGGACAAACCAGGCATATGCACAAGACCTATTCACTGCAAATAGGTATGTATGCACACATCCAAACTTCATTTTGTATAACTCTATAGAAACCCCCAGAAAATCACCAGCCAGATGCCAGATAGGTCATTATCTGAGGAATTAACAGCTTGCATTATGTGTCTAAAGATGATGTCAACTAGTTGTTTGACCTTGAGCAAATTATTTAATTTTTCTGACCTTCGATTCTGTCATCTAAAAGTAAAACATTGGATTAGATGATATTTAAGGTCTTTTCTAGTTCTAACATTCTATGATCTTATGAATCTGTAGAAATTATAAAAAATCCAAAGTGAAAAGAATGCACTGGAGCTTTATAGCTAGACATCTACTGAAAATAAAAAGACACACTCAGAATGATATTTAATGGAGTTTCACAACACTAATTGTACAAATGAAAGAAAGACTCCTCAGGAGTATTAAAAGAGAAATTAACAGGTCAGAGTAACAAGCAAAGAAAAGAATGTAGTCCTCTAACATTTCTTTTTGTGAAATTCATTTATATCTAAATCTTGATATTGAAACTGCATTTCTCCTTGTAGTCCCCTATACCTGCTGGTCAGTTTCCAAATGAACTGAAACAATATAATAGGACATTTTCCAATTTCTGTGCAATGATGAGAATACAGAATAAAGTCAAAGAGATAAAATCTTGGCAGGCTTTAGAATTGCCTACTAAAAACACAAAAGAGGGAGAAAAAAAAGGATAAATTGGAGAAATGATACTAATCAAATGATCCTATGATTCTTTGAAGTAGCCAATCTTTAAGTATTGGCCATTATTTCACTTATTCCAAAGGTTGAAAAATTAGACAGCTGTGCTCTTAATATACCTAAGAACTTGGAAACCTTCAAGTTAACCCTGTATTTTTCCTTCTAAAGAAATGCAGAACTTAATATTACTAGCAAACACTTCATTTCAGTTAAAATCTTTTAAATATAGTTCATACATTAATTTTCTAAACTATTTCCCAAGATATTCCTGTATTTATGTTTTGTTCTCCAATAATAATGTAAGGTCATCATCCAGGAAAGTAATCCTGATAACCTTCTATAATACCTAGCAGAGGGATAATTTTTCATAGATGCATCCACCCCACACAAAATCTATTTTTATTCATGTGTTTTGTGATTATAAATGCAAACTGCATAAAAAAACCTCATAGAGTATAAAGAATTAAATTGATGACCTATAATTATATCATATCACTTTTACTAATGTTTTATTTCCATCTTTTTATGTTGCATAGTATTGATAATATTTTATAGTGTAAACATAGTATGAAAAGTTTTACATAATGTTAACTAAATTATTGAAGTGGGTGTAATCAGCATAAATACAACAATGTAAACAATACTTAATAATATTTCCAGATAAGCCCTGTCTACCTGATGTGGCACCTGGGTGACTCAGTTGGTGAATGTCCAACTCTTGGTTTTGGATCAGGTCATGATGTCAGTGTGATTAGATCAAGCCCCAAGTTGGGTCTGGTTCCACGCTCAGCAGGGAGTCTACTTGAGATTCTCTCCCTCTCCCTCTGCTCTTCCTCCCCCGACCCCTGCTTTCTCTCACTCTAAAATAAATAAATAAATCTTAAAAAAAAAAAAAAAAAAAAGAATAGTCCACCTGAAAGAAGTTAAAGTACATTTCTTCCTCTTCAGGTTCTATTAACTCCATGGTCAACAACATAATAGGAATAGGCTTATCCCTCTTATGGACCAAGAACACATAGTTTATAATATCCACAGGTGTCCCATGTCAGTCCTAAAAGTAAATCTCTTTACTACTCATGAATTTCCTATGTAAATTTCAGAAATATTTGGAAATTATCAGAGTAGTACTTTTCAAGAGAAAGGCAAACTCCCAGAGAAACTCTAACTCATTCAAGATACCATGGCCAGGAATGCAATCTATGACTTCAACCAAAGTACTTTTTTGGGGAGGGTACCGGGGGTAGTGTAATAAAGTGAAAGAAAAATGATTTACCAGTTACCTTTCCTAAATGATAAGCCATATAATGTCCAGGAACATGTGTATAAGGTGGGCATACCTATGAAGACAAGGTGCATGTAACAATGTCCCTGAGCAATGTCCAAAAGAATAACATTTCTAGAAATATACTCAAGAGAAGCCAAGGTCAAAGCAATGACCTGGTATTTCTTAGGTTGCTTTCAGCATTTTCACCTCATATTTCATGGAATAGACCCATATTAACGAAGAATTTTCTACCTTAGATGTGCACAACATTAGCCATGATATTTTAACAGGACCATCAACTCACATTCAATTTTCAGGAGGCTCAGTGAGGAAAAAAATAAAAATAAAAATAACAACAACAAAGAAGTTCCGTAAACAAGTTGAATGACTTTGGACAAATTATTTAATCTCCGTGTTTGGTAAATCCAGACTATGTATGAGATTTTGGTTGCAACTATTCAATGTTTTTATCTGTAAAATTTAAGAAACTTCATGAATTTATGCATTAAATACATTTTTTCTTGATGAAATGCTCTGCTTAACAGCTGAGAAAAAATAGTTTCTGTTTAATTGCAATAAAGCTCTTCATTATGATATATATTTACTTTGTCTCAGAAAATAAGCTTAATTCTTAATTTGAAATGAAAATATTTTCCTTCAACATGTCTTTGAATTAAGACTCAATTTTTCAAAATGGAATCATTCAGTTACTTTTGAAAAGTGAGTTTGATAGGCTGATAAACTCTAATCACAGCTCTAAATCAGTGAAATTGCCAATATTGTGTCCAGTGGGTGAGGCAGCGGAGTTGATCCAAGAACCAATAAAAGGAATTATGTCTCCTTTAAAATGTACTTTTCTCTCTTCACCTCTATCAAATTAAGCCTATATCCTGCACAATCAGAATTTATTAAAACATATTTTTTTAACTAAATCAATCACCTCTTTTACCTGTCCTCACCATCATCAATTCCTCTCTTCCAGTCTCTCTTGAATCCACTCCACTAAAGCTTTTGCTGCCTCTACTCCCCAGAAACCAAGCTTGTTGCAGTCACCAATAACTCCCACCCCTATACATACACACCCACGTTGCTAAATCCGATAGTCATCAGACTTCATTTTTTTTTTTTAATGTATAACAAGGACATTTTGGCACAGTTAAATATTTTACCCTCCTTGACTTCTAAAACTCTCACTCTCCTGGGTTTCCTCCAACCTCACTAGTTGTTCTTCCAAGTCTCCTTTAGCTGATGTTGCCTCACCAAACACTGGTGGACTGCTTCAAGACTCTGTCCTCACGTATCATCTCTCCTCAATCTACCCTCACTCCTTTAGTGCTCTCAAAGAGTCTCTCAACTTTAAATACCACTAACATGAAGACATTCTGAATTATACATTCAACATATGTTCTTGGATGTCTAGTAGGCATCCCAAACTTGCCAGTTTCCAGATTCAATCTTCTTCTTGTCTACCAAATCAGTACTTCCTTTGGTCTTCCTCATCTCAATTAATAAAATTTCCATGCTTCTAGCTACTTAGGCCAAAAAACATAGAATTATTCTCTATTACTTCTTTTCCCTTATATCCCACATCTAATCCATCAAAGAATTCTGATTTTTTTTTTTACTTGAATATAGTTGACACACAATGTTACATTAGTTTCAGGTGTACAGCATAGAATTCAACTTCTCTATACATTATGCTATGCTCACCACAAATGTAACCACCATCTGTCACCATGCAATGCTATTACAACAAAACTGACTCTATTTCCTACGCTGTGACTTTTATTATAGTGAATTATCCATTCCATAACTGGAAGCCTGTTTCTCCCACTCCCCTTCACGCATTTTTCTCACCCCTCTCCATCAGTTTGTCCTCTGTATTTGTAGGTTTGATTCAGCTTTTTGCTTATTTATTTATTTGTGTTTGTTTTTTAGATTCCATGTATGAGTGAAATCATGGTATTTGTCTTTCTCAGTCTGACTTACTTCACATAGCATAATACCTTCTAGGTCCATCCATGTTGTTGCAAATGGCAAAATCTCATCCTTTTTATGGCTGTGTAATATCCCATTGCATATATGACTTTTAAAATATATGCAGAATCCAGTCTCTTGAAACCACTTCCATTTATGCCCTTCTACAATCTACCACATGGATTAGTGCAACAGCCTTCCTCCCCTCCCTACTTCCTGCTCTTTTCAGCAAAGTAGTAGAATAATCCTGTCATGATATAGTTTGGATCACATCACCTTTGTTCAATATCCTCCAATGGCTTCTCCCAACATTCTTAGATTAAAAGATTAAAAATCAAATTCAACTCACAAGGGCCCACAATGGTCTAACTTGTACTATCCAGAATGGTAACTACCAACTGCATGTGGCTATTTAAACTGAAACTGAAATTGCATAAAACTAAAAATTCAGTTCTTCAGTCACGATACCATATTTTAAGTGTTCAAAAGGCACGTGTGCCTAGTGACTCCCACACTGAACGACACAGACATACACAGACATAGAACATCCCCAACACCATGGTGACTTCTACTGGATAGTGTTTCCCTGTACAATCTACTACCTCCATGATCTCACTGACACACTAATATTGACACACACAAATCTGCAAGACTGGTCTCTAAACTGATTTCTAAATACACAGCTTTACTTCTTCTCCCTCTTCAATAGTTTGGCTGTTGAAATTTTATTCACCTTGAAGTTCTGTATCACACAACACCATTTCATAACATTTCTTCTGAACATAGTTACAACCAATTATAATCTCTTCATTCTCAGAATTTTCATATTTCTTTGTTTGGGTGTGTCACATGACACATAATCTACCATGTATGGTAACATTTACAGATTGAGAATGGTAACAGTGATCGAGGTGGTTCGTGTTGCTTTTACCCCCTTAACTCTGCATAGATGCCTAGATGTAGCAGCTGTCCTGTCACTGGGAGGCAGAAGCATGAGGATGAAGAAACCAACATGTTGAGGTTGGCAAACACAAAGTTACAATGTGCTTGGGCCCATGACGTCATCCCTGAGCAGGTGAACCAACAAACAGCAATCACCAGGCTCCAAACATTTTGTTTTGCTTGCTTAAGTCACTGTTTAGTGAATTTTCTGCTACTTAAAGCTAAAAACAAAATATATAGATTGCAGGATTTATTTATGTCCTGTTTCTGGACTTTTATTGAACATGGCAGAGACCCCTGTACAGAGAACGAAGTCACATATTTAAAAGGAGGGGAACTGAGTTGGACAGTCCACTTAACATACAGACACAAACACACTGAAGATGAAGAGATGGGGAGAAAATACAGGCAACCTGCAAACTGATTTAGAGAGTTACTTCGATGGTTACTCTCCATGTTTTTACTTTAAGAGGAAAAATACCCTTTCATTAGAAAAAATATTACACAGTTAGACAAAAAACAAACCAAAAAAA